>NC_079298.1:10000-310000 GCF_023638135.1 Falco biarmicus | reverse complement strand
CAGGAGAACTCCTGTCTGGCACCTTCCCCGGTGGAGTTGTGCATGGGGTGTGTTTGGAACATTTTGTCACCAGCCGACTCCAAAATTCAGCTGTTCCCCATCTCAGCCCAGAAAGCAGGTAAAACAACTTTTGTGGTGTCTTTCAGATGCCTACCAAGGTAGGGTAAAAACTACCAGGAGAACTCCTGTCTGGCACCTTCCCCGGTGGAGTTGTGCATGGGGTGTGTTTGGAACATTTTGTCACCGGCCGACTCCAAAACTCAGCGGTTCCCCATCTCAGCCCAGAAAGCAGGTAGAACAACTTTTGTGGTGTCTTTCAGATGCCTACCGGAGCAATGTAAAAACTACCAGGAGAACTCCTGTCTGGCACCTTCCCCGGTGGAGTTGTGCATGGGGTGTGTTTGGAACATTTTGTCACCAGCCGACTCCAAAATTCAGCGATTCCCCATCTCAGCCCAGAAAGCAGGTAGAACAACTTTTGTGGTGTCTTTCAGATGCCTACCAAGGTAGTGTAAAAACTACCAGGAGAACTCCTGTCTGGCACCTTCCCCGGTGGAGTTGTGCATGGGGTGTGTTTGGAACATTTTGTCACCAGACGAGTCCAAAATTCAGCTGTTCCCCATCTCAGCCCAGAAAGCAGGTAGAACAACTTTTGTGGTGTCTTTCAGATGCCTACCAAGGTAGTGTAAAAACTACTAAGAGAACTCCTGTCTGGCACCTTCCCCGGTGGAGTTGTGCATGGGGTGTGTTTGGAACATTTTGTCACCGGCCGAGTCCAAAATTCAGCGATTCCCCATCTCAGCCCAGAAAGCAGGTAGAACAACTTTTGTGGTGTCTTTCAGATGCCTACCAAGGTAGTGTAAAAACTACTAAGAGAACTCCTGTCTGGCACCTTCCCCGGTGGAGTTGTGCATGGGGTGTGTTTGGAACATTTTGTCACCAGCCGAGTCCAAAATTCAGCTGTTCCCCATCTCAGCCCAGAAAGCCGGTAGAACATCTTTTGTGGTGTCTTTCAGATGCCTACCAAGGTAGTGTAAAAACTACCAACAGAACTCGTTTCTGGCACCTTCCCCGGTGGAGTTGTGCATGGGGTGTGTTTGGAACATTTTGTCAGCAGCCGAGTCCAAAATTCAGCGATTCCCCATCTCAGCCCAGAAAGCAGGTAGAACAACTTTTGTCTTGTCTTTCAGATGCCTACCAAGGTAGTGTAAAAACTACTAAGAGAACTCCTGTCTGGCACCTTCCCCGGTGGAGTTGTGCGTGGGGTGTGTTTGGAACATTTTGTCACCGGCCGACTCCAAAATTCCATGATTCCCCATCTCAGCCCAGAAAGCAGGTAGAACAACTTTTGTCGTGTCTTTCAGATGCCTACCAAGGTAGTGTAAAAACTACCAGGAGAACTCCTGTCTGGCACCTTCCCCGGTGGAGTTGTGCATGGGGTGTGTTTGGAACATTTTGTCACCAGCCGACTCCAAAATTCAGCGTTTCCCCATCTCAGCCCAGAAAGCAGGTAGAACAACTTTTGTGGTGCCTTTCAAATGCCTACCAAGGTAGTGTAAAAACTACCAAGAGAACTCCTGTCTGGCACCTTCCCCGGTGGAGTTGTGCATGGGGTGTGTTTGGAACATTTTGTCACCGGCCGACTCCAAAATTCAGCGGTTCCCCATCTCAGCCCAGAAAGCAGGTAGAAAAACTTTTGTGGTGCCTTTCAGCTGCCTACCAAGGTAGTGTAAAAACTACCAAGAGAACTCCTGTCTGGCACCTTCCCCGGTGGAGTTGTGCATGGGGTGTGTTTGGAACATTTTTTCACCGGCCGACTCCAAAATTCAGCGTTTCCCCATCTCAGCCCAGAAAGCAGGTAGAACAACTTTTGTGGTGCCTTTCAGCTGCCTACCAAGGTAGTGTAAAAACTACCAAGAGAACTCCTGCCTGGCACCTTCCCCGGTGGAGTTGTGCATGGGGTGTGTTTGGAACATTTTGTCACCAGCCGAGTCCAAAATTCAGCGGTTCCCCATCTCAGCCCACAAAGCAGGTACAACTTCTTTTCTTGTGCCTTTCAGCTGCCTACCAAGGTAGTGTAAAAACTACCAACAGAATTCGTTCCTGGCACCTTCCCCGGTGGAGTTGTGCATGGGGTGTGTTTGGAACATTTTGTCACCGGCCGACTCCAAAATTCAGCGGTTCCCCATCTCAGCCCAGAAAGCAGGTAGAACAACTTTTGTGGTGTCTTTCAGATGCCTACCGGTGCAATGTAAAAACTACCAGGAGAACTCCTGTCTGGCACCTTCCGTGGTGGAGTTGTGCATGGGGTGTGTTTGGAACATTTTGTCACCAGCCGACTCCAAAATTCAGCGGTTCCCCATCTCAGCCCAGAAAGCAGGTAGAACAACTTTTGTGGTGCCTTTCAAATGCCCACCAAGGTAGTGTAAAAACTACCAGGAGAACTCCTGTCTGGCACCTTCCCCGGTGGAGTTGTGCAGGGGGTGTGTTTGGAACATTTTGTCACCAGCCGACTCCAAAATTCAGCGTTTCCCCATCTCAGCCCAGAAAGCAGGTAGAACAACTTTTGTGGTGCCTTTCAGCTGCCTAGCAAGGTAGTGTAAAAACTACCAGGAGAACTCCTGTCTGGCACCTTCCCCGGTGGAGTTGTGCATGGGGTGTGTTTGGAACATTTTGTCACCGGCCGACTCCAAAATTCAGCGGTTCCCCATCTCAGCCCACAAAGCAGGTACAACAACTTTTCTTGTGCCTTTCAGCTGCCTAACAAGGTAGTGTAAAAACTACCAACAGAATTCGTTCCTGGCACCTTCCCCGGTGGAGTTGTGCATGGGGTGTCTGTGGAACATTTTGTCACCGGCCGACTCCAAAATTCAGCGATTCCCCATCTCAGCCCAGAAAGCAGGTAGAACAACTTTTGTGGTGTCTTTCAGATGCCTACAGGAGCAATGTAAAAACTACCAGGAGAACTCCTGTCTGGCACCTTCCCCGGTGGAGTTGTGCATGGGGTGTGTTTGGAACATTTTGTCACCAGCCGACTCCAAAATTCAGCGGTTCCCCATCTCAGCCCAGAAAGCAGGTAGAACAACTTTTGTGGTGTCTTTCAGATGCCTACCGGAGCAATGTAAAAACTACCAGGAGAACTCCTGTCTGGCACCTTCCCCGGTGGAGTTGTGCATGGGGTGTGTTTGGAACATTTTGTCACCAGCCGAGTCCAAAATTCAGCGATTCCCCATCTCAGCCCAGAAAGCAGGTAGAACAACTTTTGTGGTGTCTTTCAGATGCCTACCAAGGTAGTGTAAAAACTACCAGGAGAACTCCTGTCTGGCACCTTCCCCGGTGGAGTTGTGCATGGGGTTTGTTTGGAACATTTTGTCACCAGCCGAGTCCAAAATTCAGCTGTTCCCCATCTCAGCCCAGAAAGCCGGTAGAACATCTTTTGTGGTGTCTTTCAGATGCCTACCAAGGTAGTGTAAAAACTACTAAGAGAACTCCTGTCTGGCACCTTCCCCGGTGGAGTTGTGCATGGGGTGTGTTTGGAACATTTTGTCACCGGCCGAGTCCAAAATTCAGCGATTCCCCATCTCAGCCCAGAAAGCAGGTAGATCAACTTTTGTGGTGTCTTTCAGATGCCTACCAAGGTAGTGTAAAAACTACTAAGAGAACTCATGTCTGGCACCTTCCCCGGTGGAGTTGTGCATGGGGTGTGTTTGGAACATTTTGTCACCAGCCGACTCCAAAATTCAGCGATTCCCCATCTCAGCCCAGAAAGCAGGTAGAACAACTTTTTTCTTGTCTTTCAGATGCCTACCAAGGTAGTGTAAAAACTACTAAGAGAACTCCTGTCTGGCACCTTCCGTGGTGGAGTTGTGCATGGGGTGTGTTTGGAACATTTTGTCACCAGCCGAGTCCAAAATTCAGCGTTTCCCCATCTCAGCCCAGAAAGCAGGTAGAACAACTTTTGTGGTGCCTTTCAAATGCCTACCAAGGTAGTGTAAAAACTACCAAGAGAACTCCTGTCTGGCACCTTCCCCGGTGGAGTTGTGCATGGGGTGTGTTTGGAACATTTTGTCACCGGCCGAGTCCAAAATTCAGCGGTTCCCCATCTCAGCCCAGAAAGCAGGTAGAAAAACTTTTGTGGTGCCTTTCAGCTGCCTACCAAGGTAGTGTAAAAACTACCAAGAGAACTCCTGTCTGGCACCTTCCCCGGTGGAGTTGTGCATGGGGTGTGTTTGGAACATTTTTTCACCGGCCGACTCCAAAATTCAGCGTTTCCCCATCTCAGCCCAGAAAGCAGGTAGAACAACTTTTGTGGTGCCTTTCAGCTGCCTACCAAGGTAGTGTAAAAACTACCAAGAGAACTCCTGTCTGGCACCTTCCCCGGTGGAGTTTTGCATGGGGTGTGTTTGGAACATTTTGTCACCAGCCGAGTCCAAAATTCAGCGGTTCCCCATCTCAGCCCACAAAGCAGGTACAACTTCTTTTCTTGTGCCTTTCAGCTGCCTACCAAGGTATTGTAAAAACTACCAACAGAATTCGTTCCTGGCACCTTCCCCGGTGGAGTTGTGCATGGGGTGTGTTTGGAACATTTTGTCACCGGCCGACTCCAAAATTCAGCGGTTCCCCATCTCAGCCCAGAAAGCAGGTAGAACAACTTTTGTGGTGTCTTTCAGATGCCTACCGGAGCAATGTAAAAACTACCAGGAGAACTCCTGTCTGGCACCTTCCCCGGTGGAGTTGTGCATGGGGTGTGTTTGGAACATTTTGTCACCGGCCGACTCCAAAATTCAGCGGTTCCCCATCTCAGCCCAGAAAGCAGGTAGAACAACTTTTGTGGTGTCTTTCAGATGCCTACCGGAGCAATGTAAAAACTACCAGGAGAACTCCTGTCTGGCACCTTCCCCGGTGGAGTTGTGCAGGGGGTGTGTTTGGAACATTTTGTCACCAGCCGACTCCAAAATTCAGCGTTTCCCCATCTCAGCCCAGAAAGCAGGTAGAACAACTTTTGTGGTGTCTTTCAGATGCCTACCAAGGTAGTGTAAAAACTACCAGGAGAACTCCTGTCTGGCACCTTCCCCGGTGGAGTTGTGCATGGGGTTTGTTTGGAACATTTTGTCACCAGCCGAGTCCAAAATTCAGCTGTTCCCCATCTCAGCCCAGAAAGCCGGTAGAACATCTTTTGTGGTGTCTTTCAGATGCCTACCAAGGTAGTGTAAAAACTACTAAGAGAACTCCTGTCTGGCACCTTCCCCGGTGGAGTTGTGCATGGGGTGTGTTTGGAACATTTTGTCACCGGCCGAGTCCAAAATTCAGCGATTCCCCATCTCAGCCCAGAAAGCAGGTAGAACAACTTTTGTGGTGTCTTTCAGATGCCTACCAAGGTAGTGTAAAAACTACTAAGAGAACTCCTGTCTGGCACCTTCCCCGGTGGAGTTGTGCATGGGGTGTGTTTGGAACATTTTGTCACCAGCCGACTCCAAAATTCAGCGATTCCCCATCTCAGCCCCGAAAGCAGGTAGAACAACTTTTGTCTTGTCTTTCAGATGCCTACCAAGGTAGTGTAAAAACTACTAAGAGAACTCCTGTCTGGCACCTTCCCCGGTGGAGTTGTGCATGGGGTGTGTTTGGAACATTTTGTCACCAGCCGACTCCAAAATTCAGCGTTTCCCCATCTCAGCCCAGAAAGCAGGTAGAACAACTTTTGTGGTGCCTTTCAGCTGCCTACCAAGGTAGTGTAAAAACTACCAAGAGAACTCCTGTCTGGCACCTTCCCCGGTGGAGTTGTGCAGGGGGTGTGTTTGGAACATTTTGTCACCGGCCGAGTCCAAAATTCAGCGGTTCCCCATCTCAGCCCAGAAAGCAGGTAGAACAACTTTTGTGGTGCCTTTCAGCTGCCTACCGGAGCAATGTAAAAACTACCAGGAGAACTCCTGTCTGGCACCTTCCCCGGTGGAGTTGTGCATGGGGTGTGTTTGGAACATTTTGTCACCAGCCGACTCCAAAATTCAGCGTTTCCCCATCTCAGCCCAGAAAGCAGGTAGAACAACTTTTGTGGTGCCTTTCAGCTGCCTACCAAGGTAGTGTAAAAACTACCAAGAGAACTCCTGTCTGGCACCTTCCCCGGTGGAGTTGTGCATGGGGTGTGTTTGGAACATTTTGTCACCAGCCGACTCCAAAATTCAGCGGTTCCCCATCTCAGCCCACAAAGCAGGTACACCTTCTTTTCTTGTGCCTTTCAGCTGCCTACCAAGGTAGTGTAAAAACTACCAACAGAATTCGTTCCTGGCACCTTCCCCGGTGGAGTTGTGCATGGGGTGTGTTTGGAACATTTTGTCACCGGCCGACTCCAAAATTCAGCGGTTCCCCATCTCAGCCCAGAAAGCAGGTAGAACAACTTTTGTGGTGTCTTTCAGATGCCTACCGGAGCAATGTAAAAACTACCAGGAGAACTCCTGTCTGGCACCTTCCCCGGTGGAGTTGTGCATGGGGTGTGTTTGGAACATTTTGTCACCGGCCGACTCCAAAATTCAGCGGTTCCCCATCTCAGCCCAGAAAGCAGGTAGAACAACTTTTGTGGTGTCTTTCAGATGCCTACCGGAGCAATGTAAAAACTACCAGGAGAACTCCTGTCTGGCACCTTCCGTGGTGGAGTTGTGCAGGGGGTGTGTTTGGAACATTTTGTCACCAGCCGAGTCCAAAATTCAGCGGTTCCCCATCTCAGCCCAGAAAGCAGGTAGAACAACTTTTGTGGTGTCTTTCAGATGCCTACCAAGGTAGTGTAAAAACTACTAAGAGAACTCCTGTCTGGCACCTTCCCCGGTGGAGTTGTGCATGGGGTGTGTTTGGAACATTTTGTCACCGGCCGACTCCAAAATTCAGCGATTCCCCATCTCAGCCCCGAAAGCAGGTAGAACAACTTTTGTGGTGCCTTTCAAATGCCTACCAAGGTAGTGTAAAAACTACTAAGAGAACTCCTGTCTGGCACCTTCCCCGGTGGAGTTGTGCATGGGGTGTGTTTAGAACATTTTGTCACCAGCCGAGTCCAAAATTCAGCGGTTCCCCATCTCAGCCCAGAAAGCAGGTAGAACAACTTTTGTGGTGCCTTTCAAATGCCTACCAAGGTAGTGTAAAAACTACCAAGAGAACTCCTGTCTGGCACCTTCCCCGGTGGAGTTGTGCAGGGGGTGTGTTTGGAACATTTTGTCACCGGCCGACTCCAAAATTCAGCGATTCCCCATCTCAGCCCAGAAAGCAGGTAGAACAACTTTTGTGGTGCCTTTCAAATGCCTACCAAGGTAGTGTAAAAACTACCAAGAGAACTCCTGCCTGGCACCTTCCCCGGTGGAGTTGTGCATGGGGTGTGTTTGGAACATTTTGTCACCAGCCGAGTCCAAAATTCAGCGTTTCCCCATCTCAGCCCAGAAAGCAGGTAGAACAACTTTTGTGGTGCCTTTCAGCTGCCTACCAAGGTAGTGTAAAAACTACCAGGAGAACTCCTGTCTGGCACCTTCCCCGGTGGAGTTGTGCATGGGGTGTGTTTGGAACATTTTGTCACCAGCCGAGTCCAAAATTCAGCGTTTCCCCATCTCAGCCCAGAAAGCAGGTAGAACAACTTTTGTGGTGCCTTTCAGCTGCCTACCAAGGTAGTGTAAAAACTACCAAGAGAACTCCTGTCTGGCACCTTCCCCGGTGGAGTTGTGCATGGGGTGTGTTTGGAACATTTTGTCACCGGCCGACTCCAAAATTCAGCTGTTCCCCATCTCAGACCAGAAAGCAGGAAGAACAACTTTTGTGGTGCCTTTCAAATGCCTACCAAGGTAGTGTAAAAACTACCAGGAGAACTCCTGTCTGGCACCTTCCCCGGTGGAGTTGTGCAGGGGGTGTGTTTGGAACATTTTGTCACCAGCCGACTCCAAAATTCAGCGTTTCCCCATCTCAGCCCAGAAAGCAGGTAGAACAACTTTTGTGGTGCCTTTCAGCTGCCTACCAAGGTAGTGTAAAAACTACCAAGAGAACTCCTGTCTGGCACCTTCCCCGGTGGAGTTGTGCATGGGGTGTGTTTGGAACATTTTGTCACCGGCCGACTCCAAAATTCAGCGGTTCCCCATCTCAGACCAGAAAGCAGGAAGAACAACTTTTGTGGTGCCTTTCAAATGCCTACCAAGGTAGTGTAAAAACTACCAGGAGAACTCCTGTCTGGCACCTTTCCCGGTGGAGTTGTGCAGGGGGTGTGTTTGGAACATTTTGTCACCAGCCGACTCCAAAATTCAGCGTTTCCCCATCTCAGCCCAGAAAGCAGGTAGAACAACTTTTGTGGTGCCTTTCAAATGCCCACCAAGGTAGTGTAAAAACTATCAGGAGAACTCCTGTCTGGCACCTTCCCCGGTGGAGTTGTGCATGGGGTGTGTTTGGAACATTTTGTCACCAGCCGAGTCCAAAATTCAGCGGTTCCCCATCTCAGCCCAGAAAGCAGGTAGAACAACTTTTGTGGTGTCTTTCAGATGCCTACCGGAGCAATGTAAAAACTACCAGGAGAACTCCTGTCTGGCACCTTCCCCGGTGGAGTTGTGCATGGGGTGTGTTTGGAACATTTTGTCACCAGCCGACTCCAAAATTCAGCGGTTCCCCATCTCAGCCCAGAAAGCAGGTAGAACAACTTTTGTGGTGCCTTTCAGATGCCTACCAAGGTAGTGTAAAAACTACCAACAGAATTCGTTCCTGGCACCTTCCCCGGTGGAGTTGTGCATGGGGTGTGTTTGGAACATTTTGTCACCGGCCGACTCCAAAATTCAGCGGTTCCCCATCTCAGCCCAGAAAGCAGGTAGAACAACTTTTGTAGTGCCTTTCTCTTGCCTACCGGGGTAGTGTAAAAACTACCAACAGAACTCGTTTCTGGCACCTTCCCCGGAGGAGTTGTGCAGGGGGTGTGTTTGGAACATTTTGTCACCGGCCGACTCCAAAATTCAGCGGTTCCCCATCTCAGCCCAGAAAGCAGGTAAAACAACTTTTGTGGTGTCTTTCAGATGCCTACCAAGGTAGTGTAAAAACTACCAGGAGAACTCCTGTCTGGCACCTTCCCCGGTGGAGTTGTGCATGGGGTGTGTTTGGAACATTTTGTCACCAGCCGAGTCCAAAATTCAGCGGTTCCCCATCTCAGCCCAGAAAGCAGGTAGAACAACTTTTGTGGTGTCTTTCAGATGCCTACCAAGGTAGTGTAAAAACTACCAAGAGAACTCCTGTCTGGCACCTTCCCCGGTGGAGTTGTGCATGGGGTGTGTTTGGAACATTTTGTCACCGGCCGACTCCAAAATTCAGCGATTCCCCATCTCAGCCCAGAAAGCAGGTAGAACAACTTTTGTGGTGCCTTTCAAATGCCTACCAAGGTAGTGTAAAAACTACCAAGAGAACTCGTGCCTGGCACCTTCCCCGGTGGAGTTGTGCATGGGGTGTGTTTGGAACATTTTGTCACCAGCCGAGTCCAAAATTCAGCGTTTCCCCATCTCAGCCCAGAAAGCAGGTAGAACAACTTTTGTGGTGCCTTTCAAATGCCCACCAAGGTAGTGTAAAAACTACCAAGAGAACTCCTGTCTGGCACCTTCCCCGGTGGAGTTGTGCATGGGGTGTGTTTGGAACATTTTGTCACCAGCCGAGTCCAAAATTCAGCGGTTCCCCATCTCAGCCCAGAAAGCAGGTAGAACAACTTTTGTGGTGTCTTTCAGATGCCTACCAAGGTAGTGTAAAAACTACCAGGAGAACTCCTGTCTGGCACCTTCCCCGGTGGAGTTGTGCAGGGGGTGTGTTTGGAACATTTTGTCACCAGCCGACTCCAAAATTCAGCTGTTCCCCATCTCAGCCCAGAAAGCAGGTAGAACAACTTTTGTGGTGCCTTTCAGCTGCCTACCAAGGTAGTGTAAAAACTACCAAGAGAACTCCTGTCTGGCACCTTCCCCGGTGGAGTTGTGCATGGGGTGTGTTTGGAACATTTTGTCACCGGCCGACTCCAAAATTCAGCGTTTCCCCATCTCAGCCCAGAAAGCAGGAAGAACAACTTTTGTGGTGCCTTTCAAATGCCTACCAAGGTAGTGTAAAAACTACCAGGAGAACTCCTGTCTGGCACCTTCCCCGGTGGAGTTGTGCAGGGGGTGTGTTTGGAACATTTTGTCACCAGCCGACTCCAAAATTCAGCGTTTCCCCATCTCAGCCCAGAAAGCAGGTAGAACAACTTTTGTGGTGCCTTTCAAATGCCCACCAAGGTAGTGTAAAAACTACCAGGAGAACTCCTGTCTGGCACCTTCCCCGGTGGAGTTGTGCAGGGGGTGTGTTTGGAACATTTTGTCACCAGCCGAGTCCAAAATTCAGCGTTTCCCCATCTCAGCCCAGAAAGCAGATAGAACAACTTTTGTGGTGCCTTTCAGCTGCCTACCAAGGTAGTGTAAAAACTACCAGGAGAACTCCTGTCTGGCACCTTCCCCGGTGGAGTTGTGCGTGGGGTGTGTTTGGAACATTTTGTCACCGGCCGACTCCAAAATTCAGCGATTCCCCATCTCAGCCCAGAAAGCAGGTAGAACAACTTTTGTCGTGTCTTTCCGATGCCTACCAAGGTAGTGTAAAAACTACCAGGAGAACTCCTGTCTGGCACCTTCCCCGGTGGAGTTGTGCATGGGGTGTGTTTGGAACATTTTGTCACCAGCCGACTCCAAAATTCAGCGTTTCCCCATCTCAGCCCAGAAAGAAGGTAGAACAACTTTTGTGGTGCCTTTCAGCTGCCTACCAAGGTAGTGTAAAAACTACCAAGAGAACTCCTGTCTGGCACCTTCCCCGGTGGAGTTGTGCATGGGGTGTGTTTGGAACATTTTTTCACCGGCCGAGTCCAAAATTCAGCGGTTCCCCATCTCAGCCCAGAAAGCAGGTAGAAAAACTTTTGTGGTGCCTTTCAGCTGATTACCGGAGCAATGTAAAAACTACCAGGAGAACTCCTGTCTGGCACCTTCCCCGGTGGAGTTGTGCATGGGGTGTGTTTGGAACATTTTTTCACCGGCCGAGTCCAAAATTCAGCGTTTCCCCATCTCAGCCCAGAAAGCAGGTAGAACAACTTTTGTGGTGCCTTTCAGCTGCCTACCAAGGTAGTGTAAAAACTACCAAGAGAACTCCTGTCTGGCACCTTCCCCGGTGGAGTTGTGCATGGGGTGTGTTTGGAACATTTTTTCACCAGCCGACTCCAAAATTCAGCGGTTCCCCATCTCAGCCCAGAAAGCAGGTAGAAAAACTTTTGTGGTGCCTTTCAGCTGCCTACCGGAGCAATGTAAAAACTACCAGGAGAACTCCTGTCTGGCACCTTCCCCGGTGGAGTTGTGCATGGGGTGTGTTTGGAACATTTTGTCACCAGCCGACTCCAAAATTCAGCGTTTCCCCATCTCAGCCCAGAAAGCAGGTAGAACAACTTTTGTGGTGCCTTTCAGCTGCCTAGCAAGGTAGTGTAAAAACTACCAAGAGAACTCCTGTCTGGCACCTTCCCCGGTGGAGTTGTGCATGGGGTGTGTTTGGAACATTTTGTCACCAGCCGACTCCAAAATTCAGCGGTTCCCCATCTCAGCCCAGAAAGCAGGTAGAACAACTTTTGTGGTGCCTTTCAGATGCCTACCAAGGTAGTGTAAAAACTACCAACAGAATTCGTTCCTGGCACCTTCCCCGGTGGAGTTGTGCATGGGGTGTGTTTGGAACATTTTGTCACCGGCCGACTCCAAAATTCAGCGGTTCCCCATCTCAGCCCAGAAAGCAGGTAGAACAACTTTTGTAGTGCCTTTCTCTTGCCTACCGGGGTAGTGTAAAAACTACCAACAGAACTCGTTTCTGGCACCTTCCCCGGAGGAGTTGTGCAGGGGGTGTGTTTGGAACATTTTGTCACCGGCCGACTCCAAAATTCAGCGGTTCCCCATCTCAGCCCAGAAAGCAGGTAAAACAACTTTTGTGGTGTCTTTCAGATGCCTACCAAGGTAGTGTAAAAACTACCAGGAGAACTCCTGTCTGGCACCTTCCCCGGTGGAGTTGTGCATGGGGTGTGTTTGGAACATTTTGTCACCAGCCGAGTCCAAAATTCAGCGGTTCCCCATCTCAGCCCAGAAAGCAGGTAGAACAACTTTTGTGGTGTCTTTCAGATGCCTACCAAGGTAGTGTAAAAACTACCAAGAGAACTCCTGTCTGGCACCTTCCCCGGTGGAGTTGTGCATGGGGTGTGTTTGGAACATTTTGTCACCGGCCGACTCCAAAATTCAGCGATTCCCCATCTCAGCCCAGAAAGCAGGTAGAACAACTTTTGTGGTGCCTTTCAAATGCCTACCAAGGTAGTGTAAAAACTACCAAGAGAACTCGTGCCTGGCACCTTCCCCGGTGGAGTTGTGCATGGGGTGTGTTTGGAACATTTTGTCACCAGCCGAGTCCAAAATTCAGCGTTTCCCCATCTCAGCCCAGAAAGCAGGTAGAACAACTTTTGTGGTGCCTTTCAAATGCCCACCAAGGTAGTGTAAAAACTACCAAGAGAACTCCTGTCTGGCACCTTCCCCGGTGGAGTTGTGCATGGGGTGTGTTTGGAACATTTTGTCACCAGCCGAGTCCAAAATTCAGCGGTTCCCCATCTCAGCCCAGAAAGCAGGTAGCACAACTTTTGTGGTGCCTTTCAGCTGCCTACCAAGGTAGTGTAAAAACTACCAGGAGAACTCCTGTCTGGCACCTTCCCCGGTGGAGTTGTGCATGGGGTGTGTTTGGAACATTTTGTCACCGGCCGACTCCAAAATTCAGCGGTTCCCCATCTCAGACCAGAAAGCAGGAAGAACAACTTTTGTGGTGCCTTTCAAATGCCTACCAAGGTAGTGTAAAAACTACCAGGAGAACTCCTGTCTGGCACCTTCCCCGGTGGAGTTGTGCAGGGGGTGTGTTTGGAACATTTTGTCACCAGCCGACTCCAAAATTCAGCGTTTCCCCATCTCAGCCCAGAAAGCAGGTAGAACAACTTTTGTGGTGCCTTTCAAATGCCCACCAAGGTAGTGTAAAAACTATCAGGAGAACTCCTGTCTGGCACCTTCCCCGGTGGAGTTGTGCATGGGGTGTGTTTGGAACATTTTGTCACCAGCCGAGTCCAAAATTCAGCGTTTCCCCATCTCAGCCCAGAAAGCAGGTAGAACAACTTTTGTGGTGTCTTTCAGATGCCTACCGGAGCAATGTAAAAACTACCAGGAGAACTCCTGTCTGGCACCTTCCCCGGTGGAGTTGTGCATGGGGTGTGTTTGGAACATTTTGTCACCAGCCGAGTCCAAAATTCAGCGGTTCCCCATCTCAGCCCAGAAAGCAGGTAGAACAACTTTTGTGGTGTCTTTCAGATGCCTACCAAGGTAGTGTAAAAACTACCAGGAGAACTCCTGTCTGGCACCTTCCCCGGTGGAGTTGTGCATGGGGTGTGTTTGGAACATTTTGTCACCAGCCGACTCCAAAATTCAGCGGTTCCCCATCTCAGCCCAGAAAGCAGGTAGAACAACTTTTGTGGTGCCTTTCAGCTGCCTACCAAGGTAGTGTAAAAACTACCAGGAGAACTCCTGTCTGGCACCTTCCCCGGTGGAGTTGTGCATGGGGTGTGTTTGGAACATTTTGTCACCAGCCGACTCCAAAATTCAGCGTTTCCCCATCTCAGCCCAGAAAGCAGGTAGAACAACTTTTGTGGTGCCTTTCAAATGCCCACCAAGGTAGTGTAAAAACTACCAGGAGAACTCCTGTCTGGCACCTTCCCCGGTGGAGTTGTGCATGGGGTGTGTTTGGAACATTTTGTCACCAGCCGACTCCAAAATTCAGCGTTTCCCCATCTCAGCCCAGAAAGCAGGTAGAACAACTTTTGTGGTGCCTTTCAGCTGCCTACCAAGGTAGTGTAAAAACTACCAGGAGAACTCCTGTCTGGCACCTTCCCCGGTGGAGTTGTGCATGGGGTGTGTTTGGAACATTTTGTCACCGGCCGAGTCCAAAATTCAGCGGTTCCCCATCTCAGACCAGAAAGCAGGAAGAACAACTTTTGTGGTGCCTTTCAAATGCCTACCAAGGTAGTGTAAAAACTACCAGGAGAACTCCTGTCTGGCACCTTCCCCGGTGGAGTTGTGCAGGGGGTGTGTTTGGAACATTTTGTCACCAGCCGAGTCCAAAATTCAGGGGTTCCCCATCTCAGCCCAGAAAGCAGGTAGAACAACTTTTGTGGTGCCTTTCAAATGCCCACCAAGGTAGTGTAAAAACTATCAGGAGAACTCCTGTCTGGCACCTTCCCCGGTGGAGTTGTGCATGGGGTGTGTTTGGAACATTTTGTCACCAGCCGAGTCCAAAATTCAGCGTTTCCCCATCTCAGCCCAGAAAGCAGGTAGAACAACTTTTGTGGTGTCTTTCAGATGCCTACCGGAGCAATGTAAAAACTACCAGGAGAACTCCTGTCTGGCACCTTCCCCGGTGGAGTTGTGCATGGGGTGTGTTTGGAACATTTTGTCACCAGCCGACTCCAAAATTCAGCGGTTCCCCATCTCAGCCCAGAAAGCAGGTAGAACAACTTTTGTGGTGCCTTTCAGCTGCCTACCAAGGTAGTGTAAAAACTATCAAGAGAACTCCTGTCTGGCACCTTCCCCGGTGGAGTTGTGCATGGGGTGTGTTTGGAACATTTTGTCACCGGCCGAGTCCAAAATTCAGCGGTTCCCCATCTCAGCCCAGAAAGCAGGTAGAACAACTTTTGTGGTGCCTTTCAGCTGCCTACCAAGGTAGTGTAAAAACTACCAGGAGAACTCCTGTCTGGCACCTTCCCCGGTGGAGTTGTGCAGGGGGTGTGTTTGGAACATTTTGTCACCAGCCGAGTCCAAAATTCAGCGTTTCCCCATCTCAGCCCAGAAAGCAGGTAGAACAACTTTTGTGGTGTCTTTCAGATGCCTACCGGAGCAATGTAAAAACTACCAGGAGAACTCCTGTCTGGCACCTTCCCCGGTGGAGTTGTGCATGGGGTGTGTTTGGAACATTTTGTCACCAGCCGAGTCCAAAATTCAGCGGTTCCCCATCTCAGCCCAGAAAGCAGGTAGAACAACTTTTGTGGTGTCTTTCAGATGCCTACCAAGGTAGTGTAAAAACTACCAGGAGAACTCCTGTCTGGCACCTTCCCCGGTGGAGTTGTGCATGGGGTGTGTTTGGAACATTTTGTCACCAGCCGACTCCAAAATTCAGCGGTTCCCCATCTCAGCCCAGAAAGCAGGTAGAACAACTTTTGTGGTGCCTTTCAGCTGCCTACCAAGGTAGTGTAAAAACTATCAAGAGAACTCCTGTCTGGCACCTTCCCCGGTGGAGTTGTGCATGGGGTGTGTTTGGAACATTTTGTCACCGGCCGAGTCCAAAATTCAGCGGTTCCCCATCTCAGCCCAGAAAGCAGGTAGAACAACTTTTGTGGTGCCTTTCAGCTGCCTACCAAGGTAGTGTAAAAACTACCAGGAGAACTCCTGTCTGGCACCTTCCCCGGTGGAGTTGTGCATGGGGTGTGTTTGGAACATTTTGTCACCGGCCGAGTCCAAAATTCAGCGGTTCCCCATCTCAGCCCAGAAAGAAGGTAGAACAACTTTTGTGGTGCCTTTCAGCTGCCTACCAAGGTAGTGTAAAAACTACCAAGAGAACTCCTGTCTGGCACCTTCCCCGGTGGAGTTGTGCATGGGGTGTGTTTGGAACATTTTGTCACCGGCCGAGTCCAAAATTCAGCTGTTCCCCATCTCAGCCCAGAAAGCAGGTAGAACAACTTTTGTGGTGCCTTTCAGCTGCCTACCAAGGTAGTGTAAAAACTACCAAGAGAACTCCTGTCTGGCACCTTCCCCGGTGGAGTTGTGCAGGGGGTGTGTTTGGAACATTTTGTCACCGGCCGACTCCAAAATTCAGCGTTTCCCCATCTCAGCCCAGAAAGCAGATAGAACAACTTTTGTGGTGCCTTTCAAATGCCTACCAAGGTAGTGTAAAAACTACCAGGAGAACTCCTGTCTGGCACCTTCCCCGGTGGAGTTGTGCGTGGGGTGTGTTTGGAACATTTTGTCACCGGCCGACTCCAAAATTCAGCGATTCCCCATCTCAGCCCAGAAAGCAGGTAGAACAACTTTTGTGGTGTCTTTCAGATGCCTACCAAGGTAGTGTAAAAACTACCAGGAGAACTCCTGTCTGGCACCTTCCCCGGTGGAGTTGTGCATGGGGTGTGTTTGGAACATTTTGTCACCAGCCGAGTCCAAAATTCAGCGTTTCCCCATCTCAGCCCAGAAAGCAGGTAGAACAACTTTTGTGGTGCCTTTCAGCTGCCTACCAAGGTAGTGTAAAAACTACCAAGAGAACTCCTGTCTGGCACCTTCCCCGGTGGAGTTGTGCATGGGGTGTGTTTGGAACATTTTGTCACCAGCCGACTCCAAAATTCAGCGGTTCCCCATCTCAGCCCAGAAAGCAGGTAGAAAAACTTTTGTGGTGCCTTTCAGCTGCCTACCGGAGCAATGTAAAAACTACCAGGAGAACTCCTGTCTGGCACCTTCCCCGGTGGAGTTGTGCATGGGGTGTGTTTGGAACATTTTGTCACCGGCCGAGTCCAAAATTCAGCGGTTCCCCATCTCAGCCCAGAAAGAAGGTAGAACAACTTTTGTGGTGCCTTTCAGCTGCCTACCAAGGTAGTGTAAAAACTACCAAGAGAACTCCTGTCTGGCACCTTCCCCGGTGGAGTTGTGCATGGGGTGTGTTTGGAACATTTTGTCACCGGCCGAGTCCAAAATTCAGCTGTTCCCCATCTCAGCCCAGAAAGCAGGTAGAACAACTTTTGTGGTGCCTTTCAGCTGCCTACCAAGGTAGTGTAAAAACTACCAAGAGAACTCCTGTCTGGCACCTTCCCCGGTGGAGTTGTGCAGGGGGTGTGTTTGGAACATTTTGTCACCGGCCGACTCCAAAATTCAGCGTTTCCCCATCTCAGCCCAGAAAGCAGATAGAACAACTTTTGTGGTGCCTTTCAAATGCCTACCAAGGTAGTGTAAAAACTACCAGGAGAACTCCTGTCTGGCACCTTCCCCGGTGGAGTTGTGCGTGGGGTGTGTTTGGAACATTTTGTCACCGGCCGACTCCAAAATTCAGCGATTCCCCATCTCAGCCCAGAAAGCAGGTAGAACAACTTTTGTGGTGTCTTTCAGATGCCTACCAAGGTAGTGTAAAAACTACCAGGAGAACTCCTGTCTGGCACCTTCCCCGGTGGAGTTGTGCATGGGGTGTGTTTGGAACATTTTGTCACCAGCCGAGTCCAAAATTCAGCGTTTCCCCATCTCAGCCCAGAAAGCAGGTAGAACAACTTTTGTGGTGCCTTTCAGCTGCCTACCAAGGTAGTGTAAAAACTACCAAGAGAACTCCTGTCTGGCACCTTCCCCGGTGGAGTTGTGCATGGGGTGTGTTTGGAACATTTTGTCACCAGCCGACTCCAAAATTCAGCGGTTCCCCATCTCAGCCCAGAAAGCAGGTAGAAAAACTTTTGTGGTGCCTTTCAGCTGCCTACCGGAGCAATGTAAAAACTACCAGGAGAACTCCTGTCTGGCACCTTCCCCGGTGGAGTTGTGCATGGGGTGTGTTTGGAACATTTTGTCACCAGCCGAGTCCAAAATTCAGCGGTTCCCCATCTCAGCCCAGAAAGCAGGTAGAACAACTTTTGTGGTGCCTTTCAGCTGCCTACCAAGGTAGTGTAAAAACTACCAAGAGAACTCCTGTCTGGCACCTTCCCCGGTGGAGTTGTGCATGGGGTGTGTTTGGAACATTTTGTTACCAGCCGACTCCAAAATTCAGCGGTTCCCCATCTCAGCCCAGAAAGCAGGTAGAACAACTTTTGTGGTGCCTTTCAGATGCCTACCAAGGTAGTGTAAAAACTACCAACAGAATTCGTTCCTGGCACCTTCCCCGGTGGAGTTGAGCATGGGGTGTGTTTGGAACATTTTGTCACCGGCCGACTCCAAAATTCAGCGTTTCCCCATCTCAGCCCAGAAAGCAGGTAGAACAACTTTTGTAGTGCCTTTCTCTTGCCTACCGGGGTAGTGTAAAAACTACCAACAGAACTCGTTTCTGGCACCTTCCCCGGAGGAGTTGTGCAGGGGGTGTGTTTGGAACATTTTGTCACCGGCCGACTCCAAAATTCAGCGGTTCCCCATCTCAGCCCAGAAAGCAGGTAAAACAACTTTTGTGGTGTCTTTCAGATGCCTACCAAGGTAGTGTAAAACCTACCAGGAGAACTCCTGTCTGGCACCTTCCCCGGTGGAGTTGTGCATGGGGTGTGTTTGGAACATTTTGTCACCAGCCGAGTCCAAAATTCAGCGGTTCCCCATCTCAGCCCAGAAAGCAGGTAGAACAACTTTTGTGGTGTCTTTCAGATGCCTACCAAGGTAGTGTAAAAACTACCAAGAGAACTCCTGTCTGGCACCTTCCCCGGTGGAGTTGTGCATGGGGTGTGTTTGGAACATTTTGTCACCGGCCGACTCCAAAATTCAGCGATTCCCCATCTCAGCCCAGAAAGCAGGTAGAACAACTTTTGTGGTGCCTTTCAGCTGCCTACCAAGGTAGTGTAAAAACTACCAGGAGAACTCCTGTCTGGCACCTTCCCCGGTGGAGTTGTGCATGGGGTGTGTTTGGAACATTTTGTCACCAGCCGAGTCCAAAATTCAGCGTTTCCTCATCTCAGCCCAGAAAGCAGGTAGAACAACTTTTGTGGTGCCTTTCAGCTGCCTACCAAGGTAGTGTAAAAACTACCAGGAGAACTCCTGTCTGGCACCTTCCCCGGTGGAGTTGTGCATGGGGTGTGTTTGGAACATTTTGTCACCGGCCGACTCCAAAATTCAGCGGTTCCCCATCTCAGACCAGAAAGCAGGAAGAACAACTTTTGTGGTGCCTTTCAAATGCCTACCAAGGTAGTGTAAAAACTACCAGGAGAACTCCTGTCTGGCACCTTCCCCGGTGGAGTTGTGCAGGGGGTGTGTTTGGAACATTTTGTCACCAGCCGACTCCAAAATTCAGCGTTTCCCCATCTCAGCCCAGAAAGCAGGTAGAACAACTTTTGTGGTGCCTTTCAAATGCCCACCAAGGTAGTGTAAAAACTATCAGGAGAACTCCTGTCTGGCACCTTCCCCGGTGGAGTTGTGCATGGGGTGTGTTTGGAACATTTTGTCACCAGCCGAGTCCAAAATTCAGCGTTTCCCCATCTCAGCCCAGAAAGCAGGTAGAACAACTTTTGTGGTGTCTTTCAGATGCCTACCGGAGCAATGTAAAAACTACCAGGAGAACTCCTGTCTGGCACCTTCCCCGGTGGAGTTGTGCATGGGGTGTGTTTGGAACATTTTGTCACCAGCCGAGTCCAAAATTCAGCGGTTCCCCATCTCAGCCCAGAAAGCAGGTAGAACAACTTTTGTGGTGCCTTTCAGCTGCCTACCAAGGTAGTGTAAAAACTACCAGGAGAACTCCTGTCTGGCACCTTCCCCGGTGGAGTTGTGCATGGGGTGTGTTTGGAACATTTTGTCACCGGCCGAGTCCAAAATTCAGCGGTTCCCCATCTCAGCCCAGAAAGCAGGTAGAACAACTTTTGTGGTGCCTTTCAGCTGCCTACCAAGGTAGTGTAAAAACTACCAAGAGAACTCCTGTCTGGCACCTTCCCCGGTGGAGTTGTGCATGGGGTGTGTTTGGAACATTTTGTCACCGGCCGACTCCAAAATTCAGCTGTTCCCCATCTCAGCCCAGAAAGCAGGTAGAACAACTTTTGTGGTGCCTTTCAGCTGCCTACCAAGGTAGTGTAAAAACTACCAAGAGAACTCCTGTCTGGCACCTTCCCCGGTGGAGTTGTGCAGGGGGTGTGTTTGGAACATTTTGTCACCGGCCGAGTCCAAAATTCAGCGTTTCCCCATCTCAGCCCAGAAAGCAGGTAGAACAACTTTTGTGGTGCCTTTCAAATGCCTACCAAGGTAGTGTAAAAACTACCAGGAGAACTCCTGTCTGGCACCTTCCCCGGTGGAGTTGTGCGTGGGGTGTGTTTGGAACATTTTGTCACCGGCCGACTCCAAAATTCAGCGATTCCCCATCTCAGCCCAGAAAGCAGGTAGAACAACTTTTGTCGTGTCTTTCAGATGCCTACCAAGGTAGTGTAAAAACTACCAGGAGAACTCCTGTCTGGCACCTTCCCCGGTGGAGTTGTGCATGGGGTGTGTTTGGAACATTTTGTCACCAGCCGAGTCCAAAATTCAGCGTTTCCCCATCTCAGCCCAGAAAGCAGGTAGAACAACTTTTGTGGTGCCTTTCAGCTGCCTACCAAGGTAGTGTAAAAACTACCAAGAGAACTCCTGTCTGGCACCTTCCCCGGTGGAGTTGTGCATGGGGTGTGTTTGGAACATTTTTTCACCGGCCGAGTCCAAAATTCAGCGGTTCCCCATCTCAGCCCAGAAAGCAGGTAGAAAAACTTTTGTGGTGCCTTTCAGCTGCCTACCGGAGCAATGTAAAAACTACCAGGAGAACTCCTGTCTGGCACCTTCCCCGGTGGAGTTGTGCATGGGGTGTGTTTGGAACATTTTGTCACCAGCCGACTCCAAAATTCAGCGTTTCCCCATCTCAGCCCAGAAAGCAGGTAGAACAACTTTTGTGGTGCCTTTCAGCTGCCTACCAAGGTAGTGTAAAAACTACCAAGAGAACTCCTGTCTGGCACCTTCCCCGGTGGAGTTGTGCATGGGGTGTGTTTGGAACATTTTGTCACCAGCCGACTCCAAAATTCAGCGGTTCCCCATCTCAGCCCAGAAAGCAGGTAGAACAACTTTTGTGGTGCCTTTCAGATGCCTACCAAGGTAGTGTAAAAACTACCAACAGAATTCGTTCCTGGCACCTTCCCCGGTGGAGTTGTGGATGGGGTGTGTTTGGAACATTTTGTCACCGGCCGACTCCAAAATTCAGCGGTTCCCCATCTCAGCCCAGAAAGCAGGTAGAACAACTTTTGTAGTGCCTTTCTCTTGCCTACCGGGGTAGTGTAAAAACTACCAACAGAACTCGTTTCTGGCACCTTCCCCGGAGGAGTTGTGCAGGGGGTGTGTTTGGAACATTTTGTCACCGGCCGACTCCAAAATTCAGCGGTTCCCCATCTCAGCCCAGAAAGCAGGTAAAACAACTTTTGTGGTGTCTTTCAGATGCCTACCAAGGTAGTGTAAAAACTACCAGGAGAACTCCTGTCTGGCACCTTCCCCGGTGGAGTTGTGCATGGGGTGTGTTTGGAACATTTTGTCACCAGCCGAGTCCAAAATTCAGCGGTTCCCCATCTCAGCCCAGAAAGCAGGTAGAACAACTTTTGTGGTGTCTTTCAGATGCCTACCAAGGTAGTGTAAAAACTACCAAGAGAACTCCTGTCTGGCACCTTCCCCGGTGGAGTTGTGCATGGGGTGTGTTTGGAACATTTTGTCACCGGCCGACTCCAAAATTCAGCGATTCCCCATCTCAGCCCAGAAAGCAGGTAGAACAACTTTTGTGGTGCCTTTCAAATGCCTACCAAGGTAGTGTAAAAACTACCAAGAGAACTCCTGCCTGGCACCTTCCCCGGTGGAGTTGTGCATGGGGTGTGTTTGGAACATTTTGTCACCAGCCGAGTCCAAAATTCAGCGTTTCCCCATCTCAGCCCAGAAAGCAGGTAGAACAACTTTTGTGGTGCCTTTCAGCTGCCTACCAAGGTAGTGTAAAAACTACCAAGAGAACTCCTGTCTGGCACCTTCCCCGGTGGAGTTGTGCAGGGGGTGTGTTTGGAACATTTTGTCACCGGCCGAGTCCAAAATTCAGCGTTTCCCCATCTCAGCCCAGAAAGCAGATAGAACAACTTTTGTGGTGCCTTTCAAATGCCTACCAAGGTAGTGTAAAAACTACCAGGAGAACTCCTGTCTGGCACCTTCCCCGGTGGAGTTGTGCGTGGGGTGTGTTTGGAACATTTTGTCACCGGCCGACTCCAAAATTCAGCGATTCCCCATCTCAGCCCAGAAAGCAGGTAGAACAACTTTTGTCGTGTCTTTCAGATGCCTACCAAGGTAGTGTAAAAACTACCAGGAGAACTCCTGTCTGGCACCTTCCCCGGTGGAGTTGTGCATGGGGTGTGTTTGGAACATTTTGTCACCAGCCGAGTCCAAAATTCAGCGTTTCCCCATCTCAGCCCAGAAAGCAGGTAGAACAACTTTTGTGGTGCCTTTCAGCTGCCTACCAAGGTAGTGTAAAAACTACCAAGAGAACTCCTGTCTGGCACCTTCCCCGGTGGAGTTGTG
Organism: Falco biarmicus; assembly: GCF_023638135.1. Classification (NCBI taxonomy): domain Eukaryota; kingdom Metazoa; phylum Chordata; class Aves; order Falconiformes; family Falconidae; genus Falco; species Falco biarmicus. Next base: position 287,687 of record NC_079298.1, on the reverse strand, counting down.
CATGGGGTGTGTTTGGAACATTTTGTCACCAGCCGACTCCAAAATTCAGCGTTTCCCCATCTCAGCCCAGAAAGCAGGTAGAACAACTTTTGTGGTGCCTTTCAAATGCCCACCAAGGTAGTGTAAAAACTACCAGGAGAACTCCTGTCTGGCACCTTCCCCGGTGGAGTTGTGCATGGGGTGTGTTTGGAACATTTTGTCACCAGCCGAGTCCAAAATTCAGCGTTTCCCCATCTCAGCCCCGAAAGCAGGTAGAACAACTTTTGTGGTGCCTTTCAGCTGCCTACCAAGGTCGTGTAAAAACTACCAGGAGAGCTCCTGTCTGGCCCCTTCCCCGGTGGAGTTGTGCAGGGGGTGTGTTTGGAACATTTTGTCACCGGCCGAGTCCAAAATTCAGCGGTTCCTCATCTCAGCCCAGAAAGCAGGTAGAACAACTTTTGTGGTGTCTTTCAGATGCCTACCAAGGTAGTGTAAAAACTACCAGGAGAACTCCTGTCTGGCACCTTCCCCGGTGGAGTTGTGCATGGGGTGTGTTTGGAACATTTTGTCACCAGCCGACTCCAAAATTCAGCGGTTCCCCATCTCAGCCCAGAAAGCAGGTAAAACAACTTTTGTGGTGCCTTTCAGCTGCCTACCAAGGTAGTGTAAAAACTACCAAGAGAACTCCTGTCTGGCACCTTCCCCGGTGGAGTTGTGCATGGGGTGTGTTTGGAACATTTTGTCACCGGCCGAGTCCAAAATTCAGCGGTTCCCCATCTCAGCCCAGAAAGCAGGTAGAACAACTTTTGTGGTGCCTTTCAGCTGCCTACCAAGGTAGTGTAAAAACTACCAGGAGAACTCCTGTCTGGCACCTTCCCCGGTGGAGTTGTGCATGGGGTGTGTTTGGAACATTTTGTCACCGGCCGAGTCCAAAATTCAGCGGTTCCCCATCTCAGCCCAGAAAGCAGGTAGAACAACTTTTGTGGTGCCTTTCAGCTGCCTACCAAGGTAGTGTAAAAACTACCAAGAGAACTCCTGTCTGGCACCTTCCCCGGTGGAGTTGTGCATGGGGTGTCTGTGGAACATTTTGTCACCGGCCGAGTCCAAAATTCAGCTGTTCCCCATCTCAGCCCAGAAAGCAGGTAGAACAACTTTTGTGGTGCCTTTCAGCTGCCTACCAAGGTAGTGTAAAAACTACCAAGAGAACTCCTGTCTGGCACCTTCCCCGGTGGAGTTGTGCAGGGGGTGTGTTTGGAACATTTTGTCACCGGCCGAGTCCAAAATTCAGCGTTTCCCCATCTCAGCCCAGAAAGCAGATAGAACAACTTTTGTGGTGCCTTTCAAATGCCTACCAAGGTAGTGTAAAAACTATCAGGAGAACTCCTGTCTGGCACCTTCCCCGGTGGAGTTGTGCGTGGGGTGTGTTTGGAACATTTTGTCACCGGCCGACTCCAAAATTCAGCGATTCCCCATCTCAGCCCAGAAAGCAGGTAGAACAACTTTTGTCGTGTCTTTCAGATGCCTACCAAGGTAGTGTAAAAACTACCAGGAGAACTCCTGTCTGGCACCTTCCCCGGTGGAGTTGTGCATGGGGTGTGTTTGGAACATTTTGTCACCAGCCGAGTCCAAAATTCAGCGTTTCCCCATCTCAGCCCAGAAAGCAGGTAGAACAACTTTTGTGGTGCCTTTCAGCTGCCTACCAAGGTAGTGTAAAAACTACCAAGAGAACTCCTGTCTGGCACCTTCCCCGGTGGAGTTGTGCATGGGGTGTGTTTGGAACATTTTTTCACCGGCCGAGTCCAAAATTCAGCGATTCCCCATCTCAGCCCAGAAAGCAGGTAGAAAAACTTTTGTGGTGCCTTTCAGCTGCCTACCGGAGCAATGTAAAAACTACCAGGAGAACTCCTGTCTGGCACCTTCCCCGGTGGAGTTTTGCATGGGGTGTGTTTGGAACATTTTGTCACCAGCCGACTCCAAAATTCAGCGTTTCCCCATCTCAGCCCAGAAAGCAGGTAGAACAACTTTTGTGGTGCCTTTCAGCTGCCTACCAAGGTAGTGTAAAAACTACCAAGAGAACTCCTGTCTGGCACCTTCCCCGGTGGAGTTGTGCATGGGGTGTGTTTGGAACATTTTGTCACCAGCCGACTCCAAAATTCAGCGGTTCCCCATCTCAGCCCAGAAAGTAGGTAGAACAACTTTTGTGGTGCCTTTCAGATGCCTACCAAGGTAGTGTAAAAACTACCAACAGAACTCGTTTCTGGCACCTTCCCCGGAGGAGTTGTGCAGGGGGTGTGTTTGGAACATTTTGTCACCGGCCGACTCCAAAATTCAGCGGTTCCCCATCTCAGCCCAGAAAGCAGGTAAAACAACTTTTGTGGTGTCTTTCAGATGCCTACCAAGGTAGTGTAAAAACTACCAGGAGAACTCCTGTCTGGCACCTTCCCCGGTGGAGTTGTGCATGGGGTGTGTTTGGAACATTTTGTCACCAGCCGAGTCCAAAATTCAGCGGTTCCCCATCTCAGCCCAGAAAGCAGGTAGAACAACTTTTGTGGTGTCTTTCAGATGCCTACCAAGGTAGTGTAAAAACTACCAAGAGAACTCCTGTCTGGCACCTTCCCCGGTGGAGTTGTGCATGGGGTGTGTTTGGAACATTTTGTCACCGGCCGACTCCAAAATTCAGCGATTCCCCATCTCAGCCCAGAAAGCAGGTAGAACAACTTTTGTGGTGCCTTTCAAATGCCTACCAAGGTAGTGTAAAAACTACCAAGAGAACTCCTGCCTGGCACCTTCCCCGGTGGAGTTGTGCATGGGGTGTGTTTGGAACATTTTGTCACCAGCCGAGTCCAAAATTCAGCGTTTCCCCATCTCAGCCCAGAAAGCAGGTAGAACAACTTTTGTGGTGCCTTTCAGCTGCCTACCAAGGTAGTGTAAAAACTACCAGGAGAACTCCTGTCTGGCACCTTCCCCGGTGGAGTTGTGCATGGGGTGTGTTTGGAACATTTTGTCACCGGCCGACTCCAAAATTCAGCGGTTCCCCATCTCAGACCAGAAAGCAGGTAGAACAACTTTTGTGGTGCCTTTCAAATGCCTACCAAGGTAGTGTAAAAACTACCAGGAGAACTCCTGTCTGGCACCTTCCCCGGTGGAGTTGTGCATGGGGTGTGTTTGGAACATTTTGTCACCAGCCAACTCCAAAATTCAGCGTTTCCCCATCTCAGCCCAGAAAGCAGGTAGAACAACTTTTGTGGTGCCTTTCAAATGCCCACCAAGGTAGTGTAAAAACTACCAAGAGAACTCCTGTCTGGCACCTTCCCCGGTGGAGTTGTGCATGGGGTGTGTTTGGAACATTTTGTCACCAGCCGAGTCCAAAATTCAGCGTTTCCCCATCTCAGCCCAGAAAGCAGGTAGAACAACTTTTGTGGTGTCTTTCAGATGCCTACCGGAGCAATGTAAAAACTACCAGGAGAACTCCTGTCTGGCACCTTCCCCGGTGGAGTTGTGCATGGGGTGTGTTTGGAACATTTTGTCACCAGCCGAGTCCAAAATTCAGCTGTTCCCCATCTCAGCCCAGAAAGCAGGTAGAACAACTTTTGTGGTGTCTTTCAGATGCCTACCAAGGTAGTGTAAAAACTACCAGGAGAACTCCTGTCTGGCACCTTCCCCGGTGGAGTTGTGCATGGGGTGTGTTTGGAACATTTTGTCACCGGCCGACTCCAAAATTCAGCGGTTCCCCATCTCAGCCCAGAAAGCAGGTAGAACAACTTTTGTGGTGCCTTTCAGCTGCCTACCAAGGTAGTGTAAAAACTACCAAGAGAACTCCTGTCTGGCACCTTCCCCGGTGGAGTTGTGCATGGGGTGTGTTTGGAACATTTTGTCACCGGCCGAGTCCAAAATTCAGCGGTTCCCCATCTCAGCCCAGAAAGCAGGTAGAACAACTTTTGTGGTGCCTTTCAAATGCCTACCAAGGTAGTGTAAAAACTACCAGGAGAACTCCTGTCTGGCACCTTCCCCGGTGGAGTTGTGAAGGGGGTGTGTTTGGAACATTTTGTCACCAGCCGACTCCAAAATTCAGCGTTTCCTCATCTCAGCCCAGAAAGCAGGTAGAACAACTTTTGTGGTGCCTTTCAAATGCCAACAAAGGTAGTGTAAAAACTATCAGGAGAACTCCTGTCTGGCACCTTCCGTGGTGGAGTTGTGCATAGGGTGTGTTTGGAACATTTTGTCACCAGCCGAGTCCAAAATTCAGCGTTTCCCCATCTCAGCCCAGAAAGCAGGTAGAACAACTTTTGTGGTGCCTTTCAGCTGCCTACCAAGGTAGTGTAAAAACTACCAAGAGAACTCCTGTCTGGCACCTTCCCCGGTGGAGTTTTGCATGGGGTGTGTTTGGAACATTTTGTCACCGGCCGAGTCCAAAATTCAGCAGTTCCCCATCTCAGACCAGAAAGCAGGAAGAACAACTTTTGTGGTGCCTTTCAAATGCCTACCAAGGTAGTGTAAAAACTACCAGGAGAACTCCTGTCTGGCACCTTCCCCGGTGGAGTTGTGCATGGGGTGTGTTTGGAACATTTTGTCACCGGCCGACTCCAAAATTCAGCGTTTCCCCATCTCAGCCCAGAAAGCAGGTAGAACAACTTTTGTGGTGCCTTTCAAATGCCCACCAAGGTAGTGTAAAAACTACCAGGAGAACTCCTGTCTGGCACCTTCCCCGGTGGAGTTGTGCATGGGGTGTGTTTGGAACATTTTGTCACCAGCCGAGTCCAAAATTCAGCGTTTCCCCATCTCAGCCCAGAAAGCAGGTAGAACAACTTTTGTGGTGCCTTTCAGCTGCCTACCAAGGTAGTGTAAAAACTACCAGGAGAACTCCTGTCTGGCACCTTCCCCGGTGGAGTTGTGCATGGGGTGTGTTTGGAACATTTTGTCACCGGCCGAGTCCAAAATTCAGCGATTCCCCATCTCAGCCCAGAAAGCAGGTAGAACAACTTTTGTGGTGCCTTTCAGCTGCCTACCAATATAGTGTAAAAACTACCAGGAGAACTCCTGTCTGGCACCTTCCCCGGTGGAGTTGTGCATGGGGTGTGTTTGGAACATTTTGTCACCGGCCGACTCCAAAATTCAGCGGTTCCCCATCTCAGACCAGAAAGCAGGAAGAACAACTTTTGTGGTGCCTTTCAAATGCCTACCAAGGTAGTGTAAAAACTACCAGGAGAACTCCTGTCTGGCACCTTCCCCGGTGGAGTTGTGCAGGGGGTGTGTTTGGAACATTTTGTCACCAGCCGACTCCAAAATTCAGCGTTTCCTCATCTCAGCCCAGAAAGCAGGTAGAACAACTTTTGTGGTGCCTTTCAAATGCCAACAAAGGTAGTGTAAAAACTATCAGGAGAACTCCTGTCTGGCACCTTCCGTGGTGGAGTTGTGCATAGGGTGTGTTTGGAACATTTTGTCACCAGCCGAGTCCAAAATTCAGCGTTTCCCCATCTCAGCCCAGAAAGCAGGTAGAACAACTTTTGTGGTGCCTTTCAGCTGCCTACCAAGGTAGTGTAAAAACTACCAAGAGAACTCCTGTCTGGCACCTTCCCCGGTGGAGTTTTGCATGGGGTGTGTTTGGAACATTTTGTCACCGGCCGAGTCCAAAATTCAGCAGTTCCCCATCTCAGACCAGAAAGCAGGAAGAACAACTTTTGTGGTGCCTTTCAAATGCCTACCAAGGTAGTGTAAAAACTACCAGGAGAACTCCTGTCTGGCACCTTCCCCGGTGGAGTTGTGCATGGGGTGTGTTTGGAACATTTTGTCACCGGCCGACTCCAAAATTCAGCGTTTCCCCATCTCAGCCCAGAAAGCAGGTAGAACAACTTTTGTGGTGCCTTTCAAATGCCCACCAAGGTAGTGTAAAAACTACCAGGAGAACTCCTGTCTGGCACCTTCCCCGGTGGAGTTGTGCATGGGGTGTGTTTGGAACATTTTGTCACCAGCCGAGTCCAAAATTCAGCGTTTCCCCATCTCAGCCCAGAAAGCAGGTAGAACAATAGAACAACTTTTGTGGTGCCTTTCAGCTGCCTACCAAGGTAGTGTAAAAACTACCAGGAGAACTCCTGTCTGGCACCTTCCCCGGTGGAGTTGTGCATGGGGTGTGTTTGGAACATTTTGTCACCGGCCGAGTCCAAAATTCAGCGATTCCCCATCTCAGCCCAGAAAGCAGGTAGAACAACTTTTGTGGTGCCTTTCAGCTGCCTACCAATATAGTGTAAAAACTACCAGGAGAACTCCTGTCTGGCACCTTCCCCGGTGGAGTTGTGCATGGGGTGTGTTTGGAACATTTTGTCACCGGCCGACTCCAAAATTCAGCGGTTCCCCATCTCAGACCAGAAAGCAGGAAGAACAACTTTTGTGGTGCCTTTCAAATGCCTACCAAGGTAGTGTAAAAACTACCAGGAGAACTCCTGTCTGGCACCTTCCCCGGTGGAGTTGTGCAGGGGGTGTGTTTGGAACATTTTGTCACCAGCCGACTCCAAAATTCAGCGTTTCCCCATCTCAGCCCAGAAAGCAGGTAGAACAACTTTTGTGGTGCCTTTCAAATGCCCACCAAGGTAGTGTAAAAACTATCAGGAGAACTCCTGTCTGGCACCTTCCGTGGTGGAGTTGTGCATGGGGTGTGTTTGGAACATTTTGTCACCAGCCGAGTCCAAAATTCAGCGTTTCCCCATCTCAGCCCAGAAAGCAGGTAGAACAACTTTTGTGGTGCCTTTCAGCTGCCTACCAAGGTAGTGTAAAAACTACCAAGAGAACTCCTGTCTGGCACCTTCCCCGGTGGAGTTGTGCATGGGGTGTGTTTGGAACATTTTGTCACCGGCCGAGTCCAAAATTCAGCGGTTCCCCATCTCAGCCCAGAAAGCAGGTAGAACAACTTTTGTGGTGCCTTTCAGCTGCCTACCAAGGTAGTGTAAAAACTACCAAGAGAACTCCTGTCTGGCACCTTCCCCGGTGGAGTTTTGCATGGGGTGTGTTTGGAACATTTTGTCACCGGCCGAGTCCAAAATTCAGCGGTTCCCCATCTCAGCCCAGAAAGCAGGAAGAACAACTTTTGTGGTGCCTTTCAAATGCCTACCAAGGTAGTGTAAAAACTACCAAGAGAACTCCTGTCTGGCACCTTCCCCGGTGGAGTTGTGCATGGGGTGTGTTTGGAACATTTTGTCACCAGCCGACTCCAAAATTCAGCGTTTCCCCATCTCAGCCCAGAAAGCAGGTAGAACAACTTTTGTGGTGCCTTTCAAATGCCCACCAAGGTAGTGTAAAAGCTACCAGGAGAACTCCTGTCTGGCACCTTCCGTGGTGGAGTTGTGCATGGGGTGTGTTTGGAACATTTTGTCACCAGCCGACTCAAATATTCAGCGGTTCCCCATCTCAGCCCATAAAGCAGGTAAAACAACTTTTCTTGTGCCTTTCAGCTGCCTACCAAGGTAGTGTAAAAACTACCAAGAGAACTCCTGTCTGGCACCTTCCCCGGTGGAGTTGTGCATGGGGTGTGTTTGGAACATTTTGTCACCGGCCGACTCCAAAACTCAGCGTTTCCCCATCTCAGCCCAGAAAGCAGGTAGAACAACTTTTGTGGTGTCTTTCAGATGCCTACCGGAGCAATGTAAAAACTACCAGGAGAACTCCTGTCTGGCACCTTCCCCGGTGGAGTTGTGCAGGGGGTGTGTTTGGAACATTTTGCCACCAGCCGACTCCAAAATTCAGCGGTTCCCCATCTCAGCCCAGAAAGCAGGTAGAACAACTTTTGTGGTGTCTTTCAGATGCCTACCAAGGTAGTGTAAAAACTACCAGGAGAACTCCTGTCTGGCACCTTCCCCGGTGGAGTTGTGCATGGGGTGTGTTTGGAACATTTTGTCTCCAGCCGAGTCCAAAATTCAGCGTTTCCCCATCTCAGCCCAGAAAGCAGGTAGAACAACTTTTGTGGTGTCTTTCAGATGCCTACCAAGGTAGTGTAAAAACTACCAAGAGAACTCCTGTCTGGCACCTTCCCCGGTGGAGTTGTGCAGGGGGTGTGTTTGGAACATTTTGTCACCGGCCGAGTCCAAAATTCAGCGTTTCCCCTTCTCAGCCCAGAAAGCAGGTAGAACAACTTTTGTGGTGCCTTTCAGCTGCCTACCAAGGTAGTGTAAAAACTACCAAGAGAACTCCTGTCTGGCACCTTCCCGGTGGAGTTGTGCATGGGGTGTGTTTGGAACATTTTGTCACCGGCCGACTCCAAAATTCAGCGGTTCCCCATCTCAGCCCAGAAAGCAGGAAGAACAACTTTTGTGGTGCCTTTCAGCTGCCTACCAAGGTAGTGTAAAAACTACCAAGAGAACTCCTGTCTGGCACCTTCCCCGGTGGAGTTGTGCATGGGGTGTGTTTGGAACATTTTGTCACCGGCCGACTCCAAAATTCAGCGGTTCCCCATCTCAGCCCAGAAAGCAGGTAGAACAACTTTTGTGGTGCCTTTCAAATGCCCACCAAGGTAGTGTAAAAACTACCAGGAGAACTCCTGTCTGGCACCTTCCGTGGTGGAGTTGTGCATGGGGTGTGTTTGGAACATTTTGTCACCAGCCGACTCAAATATTCAGCGTTTCCCCATCTCAGCCCATAAAGCAGGTACAACAACTTTTCTTGTGCCTTTCAGCTGCCTACCAAGGTAGTGTAAAAACTACCAAGAGAACTCCTGTCTGGCACCTTCCCCGGTGGAGTTGTGCATGGGGTGTGTTTGGAACATTTTGTCACCGGCCGACTCCAAAATTCAGCGGTTCCCCATCTCAGCCCAGAAAGCAGGTAGAACAACTTTTGTGGTGTCTTTCAGATGCCTACCGGAGCAATGTAAAAACTACCAGGAGAACTCCTGTCTGGCACCTTCCCCGGTGGAGTTGTGCATGGGGTGTGTTTGGAACATTTTGTCACCAGCCGAGTCCAAAATTCAGCGGTTCCCCATCTCAGCCCAGAAAGCAGGTAGAACAACTTTTGTGGTGCCTTTCAGCTGCCTACCAAGGTAGTGTAAAAACTACCAAGAGAACTCCTGTCTGGCACCTTCCCCGGTGGAGTTGTGCATGGGGTGTGTTTGGAACATTTTGTCACCGGCCGACTCCAAAATTCAGCGGTTCCCCATCTCAGCCCAGAAAGCAGGTAGAACAACTTTTGTGGTGCCTTTCAAATGCCCACCAAGGTAGTGTAAAAACTACCAGGAGAACTCCTGTCTGGCACCTTCCGTGGTGGAGTTGTGCATGGGGTGTGTTTGGAACATTTTGTCACCAGCCGAGTCCAAAATTCAGCGTTTCCCCATCTCAGCCCAGAAAGCAGGTAGAACAACTTTTGTGCTGCCTTTCAGCTGCCTACCAAGGTAGTGTAAAAACTACCAGGAGAACTCCTGTCTGGCACCTTCCCCGGTGGAGTTGTGCATGGGGTGTGTTTGGAACATTTTGTCACCGGCCGAGTCCAAAATTCAGCGATTCCCCATCTCAGCCCAGAAAGCAGGTAGAACAACTTTTGTGGTGCCTTTCAGCTGCCTACCAAGGTAGTGTAAAAACTACCAAGAGAACTCCTGTCTGGCACCTTCCCCGGTGGAGTTGTGCATGGGGTGTGTTTGGAACATTTTGTCACCGGCCGACTCCAAAATTCAGCGGTTCCCCATCTCAGACCAGAAAGCAGGAAGAACAACTTTTGTGGTGCCTTTCAAATGCCTACCAAGGTAGTGTAAAAACTACCAGGAGAACTCCTGTCTGGCACCTTCCCCGGTGGAGTTGTGCAGGGGGTGTGTTTGGAACATTTTGTCACCAGCCGACTCCAAAATTCAGCGTTTCCCCATCTCAGCCCAGAAAGCAGGTAGAACAACTTTTGTGGTGCCTTTCAAATGCCCACCAAGGTAGTGTAAAAACTATCAGGAGAACTCCTGTCTGGCACCTTCCGTGGTGGAGTTGTGCATGGGGTGTGTTTGGAACATTTTGTCACCAGCCGAGTCCAAAATTCAGCGTTTCCCCATCTCAGCCCAGAAAGCAGGTAGAACAACTTTTGTGGTGCCTTTCAGCTGCCTACCAAGGTAGTGTAAAAACTACCAAGAGAACTCCTGTCTGGCACCTTCCCCGGTGGAGTTGTGCATGGGGTGTGTTTGGAACATTTTGTCACCAGCCGACTCCAAAATTCAGCGGTTCCCCATCTCAGCCCAGAAAGCAGGTAGAACAACTTTTGTGGTGTCTTTCAGATGCCTACCGGAGCAATGTAAAAACTACCAGGAGAACTCCTGTCTGGCACCTTCCCCGGTGGAGTTGTGCAGGGGTGTGTTTGGAACATTTTGCCACCAGCCGACTCCAAAATTCAGCGGTTCCCCATCTCAGCCCAGAAAGCAGGTAGAACAACTTTTGTGGTGTCTTTCAGATGCCTACCAAGGTAGTGTAAAAACTACCAGGAGAACTCCTGTCTGGCACCTTCCGTGGTGGAGTTGTGCATGGGGTGTGTTTGGAACATTTTGTCTCCAGCCGAGTCCAAAATTCAGCGTTTCCCCATCTCAGCCCAGAAAGCAGGTAGAACAACTTTTGTGGTGCCTTTCAGCTGCCTACCAAGGTAGTGTAAAAACTACCAAGAGAACTCCTGTCTGGCACCTTCCCGGTGGAGTTTTGCATGGGGTGTGTTTGGAACATTTTGTCACCGGCCGAGTCCAAAATTCAGCGGTTCCCCATCTCAGACCAGAAAGCAGGAAGAACAACTTTTGTGGTGCCTTTCAAATGCCTACCCAAGGTAGTGTAAAAACTACCAGGAGAACTCTGGTCTGGCACCTTCCCCGGTGGAGTTGTGCATGGGGTGTGTTTGGAACATTTTGTCACCAGCCGACTCCAAAATTCAGCGTTCCCCATCTCAGCCCAGAAAGCAGGTAGAACAACTTTTGTGGTGCCTTTCAAATGCCCACCAAGGTAGTGTAAAAACTACCAGGAGAACTCCTGTCTGGCACCTTCCCCGGTGGAGTTGTGCATGGGGTGTGTTTGGAACATTTTGTCACCAGCCGAGTCCAAAATTCAGCGTTTCCCCATCTCAGCCCAGAAAGCAGGTAGAACAACTTTTGTGGTGCCTTTCAGCTGCCTACCAAGGTAGTGTAAAAACTACCAGGAGAACTCCTGTCTGGCACCTTCCCCGGTGGAGTTGTGCATGGGGTGTGTGTTTGGAACATTTTGTCACCGGCCGAGTCCAAAATTCAGCGGTTCCCCATCTCAGCCCAGAAAGCAGGTAGAACAACTTTTGTGGTGCCTTTCAGCTGCCTACCAAGGTAGTGTAAAAACTACCAAGAGAACTCCTGTCTGGCACCTTCCCCGGTGGAGTTGTGCATGGGGTGTGTTTGGAACATTTTGTCACCGGCCGACTCCAAATTCAGCGGTTCCCCATCTCAGCCCAGAAAGCAGGAAGAACAACTTTTGTGGTGCCTTTCAAATGCCTACCAAGGTAGTGTAAAAACTACCAGGAGAACTCCTGTCTGGCACCTTCCCCGGTGGAGTTGTGCAGGGGGTGTGTTTGGAACATTTTGTCACCAGCCGACTCCAAAATTCAGCGTTTCCCCATCTCAGCCCAGAAAGCAGGTAGAACAACTTTTGTGGTGCCTTTCAAATGCCCACCAAGGTAGTGTAAAAACTATCAGGAGAACTCCTGTCTGGCACCTTCCGTGGTGGAGTTGTGCATGGGGTGTGTTTGGAACATTTTGTCACCAGCCGAGTCCAAAATTCAGCGTTTCCCCATCTCAGCCCAGAAAGCAGGTAGAACAACTTTTGTGGTGCCTTTCAGCTGCCTACCAAGGTAGTGTAAAAACTACCAAGAGAACTCCTGTCTGGCACCTTCCCCGGTGGAGTTGTGCATGGGGTGTGTTTGGAACATTTTGTCACCGGCCGACTCCAAAATTCAGCGGTTCCCCATCTCAGCCCAGAAAGCAGGTAGAACAACTTTTGTGGTGCCTTTCAGCTGCCTACCAAGGTAGTGTAAAAACTACCAAGAGAACTCCTGTCTGGCACCTTCCCCGGTGGAGTTTTGCATGGGGTGTGTTTGGAACATTTTGTCACCGGCCGAGTCCAAAATTCAGCGGTTCCCCATCTCAGACCAGAAAGCAGGAAGAACAACTTTTGTGGTGCCTTTCAAATGCCTACCAAGGTAGTGTAAAAACTACCAGGAGAACTCCTGTCTGGCACCTTCCCCGGTGGAGTTGTGCATGGGGTGTGTTTGGAACATTTTGTCACCAGCCGACTCCAAAATTCAGCGTTTCCCCATCTCAGCCCAGAAAGCAGGTAGAACAACTTTTGTGGTGCCTTTCAAATGCCCACCAAGGTAGTGTAAAAACTACCAGGAGAACTCCTGTCTGGCACCTTCCCCGGTGGAGTTGTGCATGGGGTGTGTTTGGAACATTTTGTCACCGGCCGACTCCAAAACTCAGCGTTTCCCCATCTCAGCCCAGAAAGCAGGTAGAACAACTTTTGTGGTGTCTTTCAGATGCCTACCGGAGCAATGTAAAAACTACCAGGAGAACTCCTGTCTGGCACCTTCCCCGGTGGAGTTGTGCAGGGGGTGTGTTTGGAACATTTTGCCACCAGCCGACTCCAAAATTCAGCGGTTCCCCATCTCAGACCAGAAAGCAGGAAGAACAACTTTTGTGGTGCCTTTCAAATGCCTACCAAGGTAGTGTAAAAACTACCAGGAGAACTCCTGTCTGGCACCTTCCCCGGTGGAGTTGTGCATGGGGTGTGTTTGGAACATTTTGTCACCAGCCGACTCCAAAATTCAGCGTTTTCCCCATCTCAGCCCAGAAAGCAGGTAGAACAACTTTTGTGGTGCCTTTCAAATGCCCACCAAGGTAGTGTAAAAACTACCAGGAGAACTCCTGTCTGGCACCTTCCGTGGTGGAGTTGTGCATGGGGTGTGTTTGGAACATTTTGTCACCAGCCGACTCAAATATTCAGCGGTTCCCCATCTCAGCCCATAAAGCAGGTACAACAACTTTTCTTGTGCCTTTCAGCTGCCTACCAAGGTAGTGTAAAAACTACCAAGAGAACTCCTGTCTGGCACCTTCCCCGGTGGAGTTGTGCATGGGGTGTGTTTGGAACATTTTGTCACCGGCCGACTCCAAAATTCAGCGGTTCCCCATCTCAGCCCAGAAAGCAGGTAGAACAACTTTTGTGGTGTCTTTCAGATGCCTACCGGAGCAATGTAAAAACTACCAGGAGAACTCCTGTCTGGCACCTTCCCCGGTGGAGTTGTGCAGGGGGTGTGTTTGGAACATTTTGCCACCAGCCGACTCCAAAATTCAGCGGTTCCCCATCTCAGCCCAGAAAGCAGGTAGAACAACTTTTGTGGTGTCTTTCAGATGCCTACCAAGGTAGTGTAAAAACTACCAGGAGAACTCCTGTCTGGCACCTTCCCCGGTGGAGTTGTGCATGGGGTGTGTTTGGAACATTTTGTCTCCAGCCGAGTCCAAAATTCAGCGTTCCCCATCTCAGCCCAGAAAGCAGGTAGAACAACTTTTGTGGTGTCTTTCAGATGCCTACCAAGGTAGTGTAAAAACTACCAAGAAAACTCCTGTCTGGCACCTTCCCCGGTGGAGTTGTGCAGGGGGTGTGTTTGGAACATTTTGTCACCGGCCGAGTCCAAAATTCAGCGGTTCCCCATCTCAGCCCAGAAAGCAGGTAGAACAACTTTTGTGGTGCCTTTCAGCTGCCTACCAAGGTAGTGTAAAAACTACCAGGAGAACTCCTGTCTGGCACCTTCCCCGGTGGAGTTGTGCATGGGGTGTGTTTGGAACATTTTGTCACCAGCCGAGTCCAAAATTCAGCGGTTCCCCATCTCAGCCCAGAAAGCAGGTAGAACAACTTTTGTGGTGCCTTTCAGCTGCCTACCAAGGTAGTGTAAAAACTACCAAGAGAACTCCTGTCTGGCACCTTCCCCGGTGGAGTTGTGCATGGGGTGTGTTTGGAACATTTTGTCACCGGCCGACTCCAAAATTCAGCGGTTCCCCATCTCAGACCAGAAAGCAGGAAGAACAACTTTTGTGGTGCCTTTCAAATGCCTACCAAGGTAGTGTAAAAACTACCAGGAGAACTCCTGTCTGGCACCTTCCCCGGTGGAGTTGTGCAGGGGGTGTGTTTGGAACATTTTGTCACCAGCCGACTCCAAAATTCAGCGTTTCCCCATCTCAGCCCAGAAAGCAGGTAGAACAACTTTTGTGGTGCCTTTCAAATGCCCACCAAGGTAGTGTAAAAACTATCAGGAGAACTCCTGTCTGGCACCTTCCGTGGTGGAGTTGTGCATGGGGTGTGTTTGGAACATTTTGTCACCAGCCGACTCAAATATTCAGCGTTTCCCCATCTCAGCCCATAAAGCAGGTACAACAACTTTTCTTGTGCCTTTCAGCTGCCTACCAAGGTAGTGTAAAAACTACCAAGAGAACTCCTGTCTGGCACCTTCCGTGGTGGAGTTGTGCATGGGGTGTGTTTGGAACATTTTGTCACCGGCCGAGTCCAAAATTCAGCGTTTCCCCATCTCAGCCCAGAAAGCAGGTAGAACAACTTTTGTGGTGCCTTTCAGCTGCCTACCAAGGTAGTGTAAAAACTACCAGGAGAACTCCTGTCTGGCACCTTCCCCGGTGGAGTTGTGCATGGGGTGTGTTTGGAACATTTTGTCACCGGCCGACTCCAAAATTCAGCGGTTCCCCATCTCAGCCCAGAAAGCAGGTAGAACAACTTTTGTGGTGTCTTTCAGATGCCTACCGGAGCAATGTAAAAACTACCAGGAGAACTCCTGTCTGGCACCTTCCCCGGTGGAGTTGTGCAGGGGGTGTGTTTGGAACATTTTGCCACCAGCCGACTCCAAAATTCAGCGGTTCCCCATCTCAGCCCAGAAAGCAGGTAGAACAACTTTTGTGGTGTCTTTCAGATGCCTACCAAGGTAGTGTAAAAACTACCAGGAGAACTCCTGTCTGGCACCTTCCGTGGTGGAGTTGTGCATGGGGTGTGTTTGGAACATTTTGTCTCCAGCCGAGTCCAAAATTCAGTGTTTCCCCATCTCAGCCCAGAAAGCAGGTAGAACAACTTTTGTGGTGCCTTTCAGCTGCCTACCAAGGTAGTGTAAAAACTACCAAGAGAACTCCTGTCTGGCACCTTCCCCGGTGGAGTTTTGCATGGGGTGTGTTTGGAACATTTTGTCACCGGCCGAGTCCAAAATTCAGCGGTTCCCCATCTCAGACCAGAAAGCAGGAAGAACAACTTTTGTGGTGCCTTTCAAATGCCTACCAAGGTAGTGTAAAAACTACCAGGAGAACTCCTGTCTGGCACCTTCCCCGGTGGAGTTGTGCAGGGGGTGTGTTTGGAACATTTTGTCACCAGCCGACTCCAAAATTCAGCGTTTCCCCATCTCAGCCCAGAAAGCAGGTAGAACAACTTTTGTGGTGCCTTTCAAATGCCCACCAAGGTAGTGTAAAAACTACCAGGAGAACTCCTGTCTGGCACCTTCCCCGGTGGACTTGTGCATGGGGTGTGTTTGGAACATTTTGTCACCAGCCGAGTCCAAAATTCAGCGTTTCCCCATCTCAGCCCAGAAAGCAGGTAGAACAACTTTTGTGGTGCCTTTCAGCTGCCTACCAAGGTAGTGTAAAAACTACCAGGAGAACTCCTGTCTGGCACCTTCCCCGGTGGAGTTGTGCATGGGGTGTGTTTGGAACATTTTGTCACCGGCCGAGTCCAAAATTCAGCGGTTCCCCATCTCAGCCCAGAAAGCAGGTAGAACAACTTTTGTGGTGCCTTTCAGCTGCCTACCAAGGTAGTGTAAAAACTACCAAGAGAACTCCTGTCTGGCACCTTCCGTGGTGGAGTTGTGCATGGGGTGTGTTTGGAACATTTTGTCACCAGCCGAGTCCAAAATTCAGCGTTTCCCCATCTCAGCCCAGAAAGCAGGTAGAACAACTTTTGTGGTGTCTTTCAGCTGCCTACCAAGGTAGTGTAAAAACTACCAAGAGAACTCCTGTCTGGCACCTTCCCCGGTGGAGTTTTGCATGGGGTGTGTTTGGAACATTTTGTCACCGGCCGAGTCCAAAATTCAGTGGTTCCCCATCTCAGACCAGAAAGCAGGAAGAACAACTTTTGTGGTGCCTTTCAAATGCCTACCAAGGTAGTGTAAAAACTACCAGGAGAACTCCTGTCTGGCACCTTCCCCGGTGGAGTTGTGCAGGGGGTGTGTTTGGAACATTTTGTCACCAGCCGACTCCAAAATTCAGCGTTTCCCCATCTCAGCCCAGAAAGCAGGTAGAACAACTTTTGTGGTGCCTTTCAAATGCCCACCAAGGTAGTGTAAAAACTACCAGGAGAACTCCTGTCTGGCACCTTCCGTGGTGGAGTTGTGCATGGGGTGTGTTTGGAACATTTTGTCACCAGCCGAGTCCAAAATTCAGCGTTTCCCCATCTCAGCCCAGAAAGCAGGTAGAACAACTTTTGTGGTGCCTTTCAGCTGCCTACCAAGGTAGTGTAAAAACTACCAGGAGAACTCCTGTCTGGCACCTTCCGTGGTGGAGTTGTGCATGGGGTGTGTTTGGAACATTTTGTCACCGGCCGAGTCCAAAATTCAGCGGTTCCCCATCTCAGCCCAGAAAGCAGGTAGAACAACTTTTGTGGTGTCTTTCAGCTGCCTACCGGAGCAATGTAAAAACTACCAGGAGAACTCCTGTCTGGCACCTTCCCCGGTGGAGTTGTGCATGGGGTGTGTTTGGAACATTTTGTCACCAGCCGAGTCCAAAATTCAGCGTTTCCCCATCTCAGCCCAGAAAGCATCTAGCAGAAAGCAGGTAGAACAACTTTTGTGGTGCCTTTCAGCTGCCTACCAAGGTAGTGTAAAAACTACCAGGAGAACTCCTGTCTGGCACCTTCCCGGTGGAGTTGTGCATGGGGTGTGTTTGGAACATTTTGTCACCGGCCGAGTCCAAAATTCAGCGGTTCCCCATCTCAGCCCAGAAAGCAGGTAGAACAACTTTTGTGGTGCCTTTCAGCTGCCTACCAAGGTAGTGTAAAACTACCAAGAGAACTCCTGTCTGGCACCTTCCCCGGTGGAGTTGTGCATGGGGTGTGTTTGGAACATTTTGTCACCGGCCGACTCCAAAATTCAGCGGTTCCCCATCTCAGACCAGAAGCAGGAAGAACAACTTTTGTGGTGCCTTTCAAATGCCTACCAAGGTAGTGTAAAAACTACCAGGAGAACTCCTGTCTGGCACCTTCCCCGGTGGAGTTGTGCAGGGGGTGTGTTTGGAACATTTTGTCACCAGCCGACTCCAAAATTCAGCGTTTCCCCATCTCAGCCCAGAAAGCAGGTAGAACAACTTTTGTGGTGCCTTTCAAATGCCCACCAAGGTAGTGTAAAAACTATCAGGAGAACTCCTGTCTGGCACCTTCCCCGGTGGAGTTGTGCATGGGGTGTGTTTGGAACATTTGTCACCAGCCGAGTCCAAAATTCAGCGTTTCCCCATCTCAGCCCAGAAAGCAGGTAGAACAACTTTTGTGGTGCCTTTCAGCTGCCTACCAAGGTAGTGTAAAAACTACCAAGAGAACTCCTGTCTGGCACCTTCCCCGGTGGAGTTGTGCATGGGGTGTGTTTGGAACATTTTGTCACCGGGCCGACTCCAAAATTCAGCGGTTCCCCATCTCAGCCCAGAAAGCAGGTAGAACAACTTTTGTGGTGCCTTTCAGCTGCCTACCAAGGTAGTGTAAAAACTACCAGGAGAACTCCTGTCTGGCACCTTCCCCGGTGGAGTTGTGCATGGGGTGTGTTTGGAACATTTTGTCACCAGCCGACTCCAAAATTCAGCGTTTCCCCATCTCAGCCCAGAAAGCAGGTAGAACAACTTTTGTGGTGCCTTTCAATGCCCACCAAGGTAGTGTAAAAACTATCAGGAGAACTCCTGTCTGGCACCTTCCGTGGTGGAGTTGTGCATGGGGGTGTTTTGGAACATTTTGTCACCAGCCGACTCCAAAATTCAGCGGTTCCCCATCTCAGCCCAGAAAGCAGGTAGAACAACTTTTGTGGTGTCTTTCAGATGCCTACCGGAGCAATGTAAAAACTACCAGGAGAACTCCTGTCTGGCACCTTCCCCGGTGGAGTTGTGCAGGGGGTGTGTTGGAACATTTTGCCACCAGCCGACTCCAAAATTCAGCGGTTCCCCATCTCAGCCCAGAAAGCAGGTAGAACAACTTTTGTGGTGTCTTTCAGATGCCTACCAAGGTAGTGTAAAAACTACCAGGAGAACTCCTGTCTGGCACCTTCCGTGGTGGAGTTGTGCATGGGGTGTGTTTGGAACATTTTGTCTCCAGCCGAGTCCAAAATTCAGCGTTTCCCCATCTCAGCCCAGAAAGCAGGTAGAACAACTTTTGTGGTGCCTTTCAGCTGCCTACCAAGGTAGTGTAAAAACTACCAAGAGAACTCCTGTCTGGCACCTTCCCCGGTGGAGTTTTGCATGGGGTGTGTTTGGAACATTTTGTCACCGGCCGAGTCCAAAATTCAGCGGTTCCCCATCTCAGCCCAGAAGCAGGAAGAACAACTTTTGTGGTGCCTTTCAAATGCCTACCAAGGTAGTGTAAAAACTACCAGGAGAACTCCTGTCTGGCACCTTCCCCGGTGGAGTTGTGCAGGGGGTGTGTTTGGAACATTTTGTCACCAGCCGACTCCAAAATTCAGCGTTTCCCCATCTCAGCCCAGAAAGCAGGTAGAACAACTTTTGTGGTGCCTTTCAAATGCCCACCAAGGTAGTGTAAAAACTACAGGAGAACTCCTGTCTGGCACCTTCCGGTGGAGTTGTGCATGGGGTGTGTTTGGAACATTTTGTCACCAGCCGAGTCCAAAATTCAGCGTTTCCCCATCTCAGCCCAGAAAGCAGGTAGAACAACTTTTGTGGTGCCTTTCAGCTGCCTACCAAGGTAGTGTAAAAACTACCAGGAGAACTCCTGTCTGGCACCTTCCCCGGTGGAGTTGTGCATGGGGTGTGTTTGGAACATTTTGTCACCGGCCGAGTCCAAAATTCAGCGGTTCCCCATCTCAGCCCAGAAAGCAGGGTAGAACAACTTTTGTGGTGCCTTTCAGCTGCCTACCAAGGTAGTGTAAAAACTACCAAGAGAACTCCTGTCTGGCACCTTCCCGGTGGAGTTGTGCATGGGGTGTGTTTGGAACATTTTGTCACCGGCCGACTCCAAAATTCAGCAATTCCCCATCAGTCAGACAGAAAGCAGGAAGAACAACTTTTGTGGTGCCTTTCAAATGCCTACCAAGGTAGTGTAAAAACTACCAGGAGAACTCCTGTCTGGCACCTTCCCCGGTGAGTTGTGCATGGGTGTGTTTGGAACATTTTGTCACCAGCCGAGTCCAAAATTCAGCGTTTCCCCATCTCAGCCCAGAAAGCAGGTAGAACAACTTTTGTGGTGCCTTTCAAATGCCCACCAAGGTAGTGTAAAAACTACCAGGAGAACTCCTGTCTGGCACCTTCCGTGGTGGAGTTGTGCATGGGTGTGTTTGGAACATTTTGTCACCAGCCGACTCAAATATTCAGCGGTTCCCCATCTCAGCCCATAAAGCAGGTACAACAACTTTTCTTGTGCCTTTCAGCTGCCTACCAAGGTAGTGTAAAAACTACCAAGAGAACTCCTGTCTGGCACCTTCCCCGGTGGAGTTGTGCATGGGGTGTGTTTGGAACATTTTGTCACCGGCCGACTCCAAAATTCAGCGGTTCCCCATCTCAGCCCAGAAAGCAGGTAGAACAACTTTTGTGGTGTCTTTCAGATGCCTACCGGAGCAATGTAAAAAACTACCAGGAGAACTCCTGTCTGGCACCTTCCCCGGTGGAGTTGTGCAGGGGGTGTGTTTGGAACATTTTGCCACCAGCCGACTCCAAAATTCAGCGGTTCCCCATCTCAGACCAGAAAGCAGGAAGAACAACTTTTGTGGTGCCTTTCAAATGCCTACCAAGGTAGTGTAAAAACTACCAGGAGAACTCCTGTCTGGCACTTCCCGGTGGAGTTGTGCAGGGGGTGTGTTTGGAACATTTTGTCACCAGCCGAGTCCAAAATTCAGCGTTTCCCCATCTCAGCCCAGAAAGCAGGTAGAACAACTTTTGTGGTGCCTTTCAAATGCCCACCAGGTAGTGTAAAAACTACCAGGAGACTCCTGTCTGGCACCTTCCGTGGTGGAGTTGTGCATGGGGTGTGTTTGGAACATTTTGTCACCGGCCGACTCAAATATTCAGCGGTTCCCCATCTCAGCCATAAAGCAGGTACAACAACTTTTCTTGTGCCTTTCAGCTGCCTACCAAGGTAGTGTAAAAACTACCAAGAGAACTCTGTCTGGCACCTTCCCCGGTGGAGTTGTGCATGGGGTGTGTTTGGAACATTTTGTCACCGGCCGACTCCAAAATTCAGCGGTTCCCCATCTCAGCCCAGAAAGCAGGTAGAACAACTTTTGTGGTGTCTTTCCAGATGCCTACCGGAGCAATGTAAAAACTACCAGGAGAACTCCTGTCTGGCACCTTCCCCGGTGGAGTTGTGCAGGGGGTGTGTTTGGAACATTTTGCCACCAGCCGACTCCAAAATTCAGCGGTTCCCCATCTCAGCCCAGAAAGCAGGTAGAACAACTTTTGTGGTGTCTTTCAGATGCCTACCAAGGTAGTGTAAAAACTACCAGGAGAACTCCTGTCTGGCACCTTCGCGTGGTGGAGTTGTGCATGGGGTGTGTTTGGAACATTTTGTCTCCAGCCGAGTCCAAAATTCAGCGTTTCCCCATCTCAGCCCAGAAAGCAGGTAGAACAACTTTTGTGGTGTCTTTCAGATGCCTACCAAGGTAGTGTAAAAACTACCAAGAAAACTCCTGTCTGGCACCTTCCCCGGTGGAGTTGTGCAGGGGGTGTGTTTGGAACATTTTGTCACCGGCCGAGTCCAAAATTCAGCGTTTCCCCATCTCAGCCCAGAAAGCAGGTAGAACAACTTTTGTGGTGCCTTTCAGCTGCCTACCAAGGTAGTGTAAAAACTACCAGGAGAACTCCTGTCTGGCACCTTCCCCGGTGGAGTTGTGCATGGGGTGTGTTTGGAACATTTTGTCACCAGCCGAGTCCAAAATTCAGCGGTTCCCATCTCAGCCCAGAAAGCAGGTAGAACAACTTTTGTGGTGCCTTTCAAATGCCTACCAAGGTAGTGTAAAAACTACCAAGAGAACTCCTGTCTGGCACCTTCCCCGGTGGAGTTGTGCATGGGGTGTGTTTGGAACATTTTGTCACCGGCCGACTCCAAAATTCAGCGGTTCCCCATCTCAGACCAGAAAGCAGGAAGAACAACTTTTGTGGTGCCTTTCAAATGCCTACCAAGGTAGTGTAAAAACTACCAGGAGAACTCCTGTCTGGCACCTTCCCCGGTGGAGTTGTGCAGGGGTGTGTTTGGAACATTTTGTCACCAGCCGACTCCAAAATTCAGCGTTTCCCCATCTCAGCCCAGAAAGCAGGGTAGAACAACTTTTGTGGTGCCTTTCAAATGCCCACCAAGGTAGTGTAAAAAACTATCAGGAGAACTCCTGTCTGGCACCTTCCGTGGTGGAGTTGTGCATGGGGTGTGTTTGGAACATTTTGTCACCAGCCGACTCAAATATTCAGCGTTTCCCCATCTCAGCCCATAAAGCAGGTACAACAACTTTTCTTGTGCCTTTCAGCTGCCTACCAAGGTAGTGTAAAAACTACCAAGAGAACTCCTGTCTGGCACCTTCCGTGGTGGAGTTGTGCATGGGGTGTGTTTGGAACATTTTGTCACCAGCCGAGTCCAAAATTCAGCGTTTCCCCATCTCAGCCCAGAAAGCAGGTAGAACAACTTTTGTGGTGCCTTTCAGCTGCCTACCAAGGTAGTGTAAAAACTACCAGGAGAACTCCTGTCTGGCACCTTCCCCGGTGGAGTTGTGCATGGGGTGTGTTTGGAACATTTTGTCACCGGCCGACTCCAAAATTCAGCGGTTCCCCATCTCAGCCCAGAAAGCAGGTAGAACAACTTTTGTGGTGTCTTTCAGATGCTACCGGAGCAATGTAAAAACTACCAGGAGAACTCCTGTCTGGCACCTTCCCCGGGTGGAGTTGTGCAGGGGGTGTGTTTGGAACATTTTGCCACCAGCCGACTCCAAAATTCAGCGGTTCCCCATCTCAGCCCAGAAAGCAGGTAGAACAACTTTTGTGGTGTCTTTCAGATGCCTACCAAGGTAGTGTAAAAACTACCAGGAGAACTCCTGTCTGGCACCTTCCGTGGTGGAGTTGTGCATGGGGTGTGTTTGGAACATTTTGTCTCCAGCCGAGTCCAAAATTCAGCGTTTCCCCATCTCAGCCCAGAAAGCAGGTAGAACAACTTTTGTGGTGCCTTTCAGCTGCCTACCAAGGTAGTGTAAAAACTACCAAGAGAACTCCTGTCTGGCACCTTCCCCGGTGGAGTTGTGCATGGGGTGTGTTTGGAACATTTTGTCACCGGCCGACTCCAAAATTCAGCGGTTCCCCATCTCAGACCAGAAAGCAGGAAGAACAACTTTTGTGGTGCCTTTCAAATGCCTACCAAGGTAGTGTAAAAACTACCAGGAGAACTCTGTCTGGCACCTTCCCGGTGGAGTTGTGCAGGGGGTGTGTTTGGAACATTTTGTCACCAGCCGACTCCAAAATTCAGCGTTTCCCCATCTCAGCCCAGAAAGCAGGTAGAACAACTTTTGTGGTGCCTTTCAAATGCCCACCAAGGTAGTGTAAAAACTACCAGGAGAACTCCTGTCTGGCACCTTCCCCGGTGGAGTTGTGCATGGGGTGTGTTTGGAACATTTTGTCACCAGCCGAGTCCAAAATTCAGCGTTTCCCCATCTCAGCCCAGAAAGCAGGTAGAACAACTTTTGTGGTGCCTTTCAGCTGCCTACCAAGGTAGTGTAAAAACTACCAGGAGAACTCCTGTCTGGCACCTTCCCCGGTGGAGTTGTGCATGGGGTGTGTTTGGAACATTTTGTCACCGGCCGAGTCCAAAATTCAGCGTTTCCCCATCTCAGCCCAGAAAGCAGGTAGAACAACTTTTGTGGTGCCTTTCAGCTGCCTACCAAGGTAGTGTAAAAACTACCAAGAGAACTCCTGTCTGGCACCTTCCGTGGTGGAGTTGTGCATGGGGTGTGTTTGGAACATTTTGTCACCAGCCGAGTCCAAAATTCAGCGTTTCCCCATCTCAGCCCAGAAAGCAGGTAGAACAACTTTTGTGGTGCCTTTCAGCTGCCTACCAAGGTAGTGTAAAAACTACCAAGAGAACTCCTGTCTGGCACCTTCCCCGGTGGAGTTTTGCATGGGGTGTGTTTGGAACATTTTGTCACCGGCCGAGTCCAAAATTCAGCGGTTCCCCATCTCAGACCAGAAAGCAGGAAGAACAACTTTTGTGGTGCCTTTCAAATGCCTACCAAGATAGTGTAAAAACTACCAGGAGAACTCCTGTCTGGCACCTTCCCCGGTGGAGTTGTGCAGGGGGTGTGTTTGGAACATTTTGTCACCAGCCGACTCCAAAATTCAGCGTTTCCCCATCTCAGCCCAGAAAGCAGGTAGAACAACTTTTGTGGTGCCTTTCAAATGCCCACCAAGGTAGTGTAAAAACTACCAGGAGAACTCCTGTCTGGCACCTTCCGTGGTGGAGTTGTGCATGGGGTGTGTTTGGAACATTTTGTCACCAGCCGAGTCCAAAATTCAGCGTTTCCCCATCTCAGCCCAGAAAGCAGGTAGAACAACTTTTGTGGTGCCTTTCAGCTGCCTACCAAGGTAGTGTAAAAACTACCAGGAGAACTCCTGTCTGGCACCTTCCCCGGTGGAGTTGTGCATGGGGTGTGTTTGGAACATTTTGTCACCGGCCGAGTCCAAAATTCAGGGGTTCCCCATCTCAGCCCAGAAAGCAGGTAGAACAACTTTTGTGGTGTCTTTCAGCTGCCTACCGGAGCAATGTAAAAACTACCAGGAGAACTCCTGTCTGGCACCTTCCCCGGTGGAGTTGTGCATGGGGTGTGTTTGGAACATTTTGTCACCAGCCGAGTCCAAAATTCAGCGTTTCCCCATCTCAGCCCAGAAAGCAGGTAGAACAACTTTTGTGGTGCCTTTCAGCTGCCTACCAAGGTAGTGTAAAAACTACCAGGAGAACTCCTGTCTGGCACCTTCCCCGGTGGAGTTGTGCATGGGGTGTGTTTGGAACATTTTGTCACCGGCCGAGTCCAAAATTCAGCGGTTCCCCATCTCAGCCCAGAAAGCAGGTAGAACAACTTTTGTGGTGCCTTTCAGCTGCCTACCAAGGTAGTGTAAAAACTACCAAGAGAACTCCTGTCTGGCACCTTCCCCGGTGGAGTTGTGCATGGGGTGTGTTTGGAACATTTTGTCACCGGCCGACTCCAAAATTCAGCGGTTCCCCATCTCAGACCAGAAAGCAGGAAGAACAACTTTTGTGGTGCCTTTCAAATGCCTACCAAGGTAGTGTAAAAACTACCAGGAGAACTCCTGTCTGGCACCTTCCCCGGTGGAGTTGTGCATGGGGTGTGTTTGGAACATTTTGTCACCGGCCGAGTCCAAAATTCAGCGTTTCCCCATCTCAGCCCAGAAAGCAGGTAGAACAACTTTTGTGGTGCCTTTCAAATGCCCACCAAGGTAGTGTAAAAACTATCAGGAGAACTCCTGTCTGGCACCTTCCCCGGTGGAGTTGTGCATGGGGTGTGTTTGGAACATTTTGTCACCAGCCGAGTCCAAAATTCAGCGTTTCCCCATCTCAGCCCAGAAAGCAGGTAGAACAACTTTTGTGGTGCCTTTCAGCTGCCTACCAAGGTAGTGTAAAAACTACCAAGAGAACTCCTGTCTGGCACCTTCCCCGGTGGAGTTGTGCATGGGGTGTGTTTGGAACATTTTGTCACCGGCCGACTCAAATATTCAGCGGTTCCCCATCTCAGCCCAGAAAGCAGGTAGAACAACTTTTGTGGTGCCTTTCAGCTGCCTACCAAGGTAGTGTAAAAACTACCAGGAGAACTCCTGTCTGGCACCTTCCCCGGTGGAGTTGTGCATGGGGTGTGTTTGGAACATTTTGTCACCAGCCGACTCCAAAATTCAGCGTTTCCCCATCTCAGCCCAGAAAGCAGGTAGAACAACTTTTGTGGTGCCTTTCAAATGCCCACCAAGGTAGTGTAAAAACTATCAGGAGAACTCCTGTCTGGCACCTTCCGTGGTGGAGTTGTGCATGGGGTGTGTTTGGAACATTTTGTCACCAGCCGAGTCCAAAATTCAGCGTTTCCCCATCTCAGCCCAGAAAGCAGGTAGAACAACTTTTGTGGTGTCTTTCAGATGCCTACCAAGGTAGTGTAAAAACTACCAAGAGAACTCCTGTCTGGCACCTTCCCCGGTGGAGTTGTGCAGGGGGTGTGTTTGGAACATTTTGTCACCGGCCGACTCCAAAATTCAGCGGTTCCCCATCTCAGCCCAGAAAGCAGGTAGAACAACTTTTGTGGTGCCTTTCAGCTGCCTACCAAGGTAGTGTAAAAACTACCAAGAGAACTCCTGTCTGGCACCTTCCCCGGTGGAGTTGTGCATGGGGTGTGTTTGGAACATTTTGTCACCGGCCGAGTCCAAAATTCAGCGGTTCCCCATCTCAGCCCAGAAAGCAGGAAGAACAACTTTTGTGGTGCCTTTCAAATGCCTACCAAGGTAGTGTAAAAACTACCAGGAGAACTCCTGTCTGGCACCTTCCCCGGTGGAGTTGTGCATGGGGTGTGTTTGGAACATTTTGTCACCAGCCGACTCCAAAATTCAGCGTTTCCCCATCTCAGCCCAGAAAGCAGGTAGAACAACTTTTGTGGTGCCTTTCAAATGCCCACCAAGGTAGTGTAAAAACTACCAGGAGAACTCCTGTCTGGCACCTTCCGTGGTGGAGTTGTGCATGGGGTGTGTTTGGAACATTTTGTCACCAGCCGAGTCCAAAATTCAGCGTTTCCCCATCTCAGCCCAGAAAGCAGGTAGAACAACTTTTGTGGTGCCTTTCAGCTGCCTACCAAGGTAGTGTAAAAACTACCAGGAGAACTCCTGTCTGGCACCTTCCCCGGTGGAGTTGTGCATGGGGTGTGTTTGGAACATTTTGTCACCGGCCGAGTCCAAAATTCAGGGGTTCCCCATCTCAGCCCAGAAAGCAGGTAGAACAACTTTTGTGGTGTCTTTCAGCTGCCTACCGGAGCAATGTAAAAACTACCAGGAGAACTCCTGTCTGGCACCTTCCCCGGTGGAGTTGTGCATGGGGTGTGTTTGGAACATTTTGTCACCAGCCGAGTCCAAAATTCAGCGTTTCCCCATCTCAGCCCAGAAAGCAGGTAGAACAACTTTTGTGGTGCCTTTCAGCTGCCTACCAAGGTAGTGTAAAAACTACCAGGAGAACTCCTGTCTGGCACCTTCCCCGGTGGAGTTGTGCATGGGGTGTGTTTGGAACATTTTGTCACCGGCCGAGTCCAAAATTCAGCGGTTCCCCATCTCAGCCCAGAAAGCAGGTAGAACAACTTTTGTGGTGCCTTTCAGCTGCCTACCAAGGTAGTGTAAAAACTACCAAGAGAACTCCTGTCTGGCACCTTCCCCGGTGGAGTTGTGCATGGGGTGTGTTTGGAACATTTTGTCACCGGCCGACTCCAAAATTCAGCGGTTCCCCATCTCAGACCAGAAAGCAGGAAGAACAACTTTTGTGGTGCCTTTCAAATGCCTACCAAGGTAGTGTAAAAACTACCAGGAGAACTCCTGTCTGGCACCTTCCCCGGTGGAGTTGTGCATGGGGTGTGTTTGGAACATTTTGTCACCGGCCGAGTCCAAAATTCAGCGTTTCCCCATCTCAGCCCAGAAAGCAGGTAGAACAACTTTTGTGGTGCCTTTCAAATGCCCACCAAGGTAGTGTAAAAACTATCAGGAGAACTCCTGTCTGGCACCTTCCCCGGTGGAGTTGTGCATGGGGTGTGTTTGGAACATTTTGTCACCAGCCGAGTCCAAAATTCAGCGTTTCCCCATCTCAGCCCAGAAAGCAGGTAGAACAACTTTTGTGGTGCCTTTCAGCTGCCTACCAAGGTAGTGTAAAAACTACCAAGAGAACTCCTGTCTGGCACCTTCCCCGGTGGAGTTGTGCATGGGGTGTGTTTGGAACATTTTGTCACCGGCCGACTCAAATATTCAGCGGTTCCCCATCTCAGCCCAGAAAGCAGGTAGAACAACTTTTGTGGTGCCTTTCAGCTGCCTACCAAGGTAGTGTAAAAACTACCAGGAGAACTCCTGTCTGGCACCTTCCCCGGTGGAGTTGTGCATGGGGTGTGTTTGGAACATTTTGTCACCAGCCGACTCCAAAATTCAGCGTTTCCCCATCTCAGCCCAGAAAGCAGGTAGAACAACTTTTGTGGTGCCTTTCAAATGCCCACCAAGGTAGTGTAAAAACTATCAGGAGAACTCCTGTCTGGCACCTTCCGTGGTGGAGTTGTGCATGGGGTGTGTTTGGAACATTTTGTCACCAGCCGAGTCCAAAATTCAGCGTTTCCCCATCTCAGCCCAGAAAGCAGGTAGAACAACTTTTGTGGTGTCTTTCAGATGCCTACCAAGGTAGTGTAAAAACTACCAAGAGAACTCCTGTCTGGCACCTTCCCCGGTGGAGTTGTGCAGGGGGTGTGTTTGGAACATTTTGTCACCGGCCGACTCCAAAATTCAGCGGTTCCCCATCTCAGCCCAGAAAGCAGGTAGAACAACTTTTGTGGTGCCTTTCAGCTGCCTACCAAGGTAGTGTAAAAACTACCAAGAGAACTCCTGTCTGGCACCTTCCCCGGTGGAGTTGTGCATGGGGTGTGTTTGGAACATTTTGTCACCGGCCGAGTCCAAAATTCAGCGGTTCCCCATCTCAGCCCAGAAAGCAGGAAGAACAACTTTTGTGGTGCCTTTCAAATGCCTACCAAGGTAGTGTAAAAACTACCAGGAGAACTCCTGTCTGGCACCTTCCCCGGTGGAGTTGTGCATGGGGTGTGTTTGGAACATTTTGTCACCAGCCGACTCCAAAATTCAGCGTTTCCCCATCTCAGCCCAGAAAGCAGGTAGAACAACTTTTGTGGTGCCTTTCAAATGCCCACCAAGGTAGTGTAAAAACTACCAGGAGAACTCCTGTCTGGCACCTTCCGTGGTGGAGTTGTGCATGGGGTGTGTTTGGAACATTTTGTCACCAGCCGACTCAAATATTCAGCGGTTCCCCATCTCAGCCCATAAAGCAGGTACAACAACTTTTCTTGTGCCTTTCAGCTGCCTACCAAGGTAGTGTAAAAACTACCAAGAGAACTCCTGTCTGGCACCTTCCCCGGTGGAGTTGTGCATGGGGTGTGTTTGGAACATTTTGTCACCGGCCGACTCCAAAACTCAGCGTTTCCCCATCTCAGCCCAGAAAGCAGGTAGAACAACTTTTGTGGTGTCTTTCAGATGCCTACCGGAGCAATGTAAAAACTACCAGGAGAACTCCTGTCTGGCACCTTCCCCGGTGGAGTTGTGCAGGGGGTGTGTTTGGAACATTTTGCCACCAGCCGACTCCAAAATTCAGCGGTTCCCCATCTCAGCCCAGAAAGCAGGTAGAACAACTTTTGTGGTGTCTTTCAGATGCCTACCAAGGTAGTGTAAAAACTACCAGGAGAACTCCTGTCTGGCACCTTCCGTGGTGGAGTTGTGCATGGGGTGTGTTTGGAACATTTTGTCTCCAGCCGAGTCCAAAATTCAGCGTTTCCCCATCTCAGCCCAGAAAGCAGGTAGAACAACTTTTGTGGTGTCTTTCAGATGCCTACCAAGGTAGTGTAAAAACTACCAAGAGAACTCCTGTCTGGCACCTTCCCCGGTGGAGTTGTGCAGGGGGTGTGTTTGGAACATTTTGTCACCGGCCGACTCCAAAATTCAGCGTTTCCCCATCTCAGCCCAGAAAGCAGGTAGAACAACTTTTGTGGTGCCTTTCAGCTGCCTACCAAGGTAGTGTAAAAACTACCAAGAGAACTCCTGTCTGGCACCTTCCCGGTGGAGTTGTGCATGGGGTGTGTTTGGAACATTTTGTCACCAGCCGAGTCCAAAATTCAGCGGTTCCCCATCTCAGCCCAGAAAGCAGGTAGAACAACTTTTGTGGTGCCTTTCAGCTGCCTACCAAGGTAGTGTAAAAACTACCAAGAGAACTCCTGTCTGGCACCTTCCCCGGTGGAGTTGTGCATGGGGTGTGTTTGGAACATTTTGTCACCAGCCGACTCCAAAATTCAGCGGTTCCCCATCTCAGCCCAGAAAGCAGGTAGAACAACTTTTGTGGTGCCTTTCAAATGCCCACCAAGGTAGTGTAAAAACTACCAGGAGAACTCCTGTCTGGCACCTTCCGTGGTGGAGTTGTGCATGGGGTGTGTTTGGAACATTTTGTCACCAGCCGACTCAAATATTCAGCGTTTCCCCATCTCAGCCCATAAAGCAGGTACAACAACTTTTCTTGTGCCTTTCAGCTGCCTACCAAGGTAGTGTAAAAACTACCAAGAGAACTCCTGTCTGGCACCTTCCCCGGTGGAGTTGTGCATGGGGTGTGTTTGGAACATTTTGTCACCGGCCGACTCCAAAATTCAGCGGTTCCCCATCTCAGCCCAGAAAGCAGGTAGAACAACTTTTGTGGTGTCTTTCAGATGCCTACCGGAGCAATGTAAAAACTACCAGGAGAACTCCTGTCTGGCACCTTCCCCGGTGGAGTTGTGCATGGGGTGTGTTTGGAACATTTTGTCACCAGCCGAGTCCAAAATTCAGCGTTTCCCCATCTCAGCCCAGAAAGCAGGTAGAACAACTTTTGTGGTGCCTTTCAGCTGCCTACCAAGGTAGTGTAAAAACTACCAGGAGAACTCCTGTCTGGCACCTTCCCCGGTGGAGTTGTGCATGGGGTGTGTTTGGAACATTTTGTCACCGGCCGAGTCCAAAATTCAGCGGTTCCCCATCTCAGCCCAGAAAGCAGGTAGAACTACTTTTGTGGTGCCTTTCAGCTGCCTACCAAGGTAGTGTAAAAACTACCAAGAGAACTCCTGTCTGGCACCTTCCCCGGTGGAGTTGTGCATGGGGTGTGTTTGGAACATTTTGTCACCGGCCGACTCCAAAATTCAGCGGTTCCCCATCTCAGCCCAGAAAGCAGGAAGAACAACTTTTGTGGTGCCTTTCAAATGCCTACCAAGGTAGTGTAAAAACTACCAGGAGAACTCCTGTCTGGCACCTTCCCCGGTGGAGTTGTGCAGGG
Source organism: Falco biarmicus (assembly GCF_023638135.1). Classification (NCBI taxonomy): domain Eukaryota; kingdom Metazoa; phylum Chordata; class Aves; order Falconiformes; family Falconidae; genus Falco; species Falco biarmicus. The sequence continues at coordinate 257,403 of NC_079298.1, read as the reverse complement.
GGTGTGTTTGGAACATTTTGTCACCAGCCGACTCCAAAATTCAGCGTTTCCCCATCTCAGCCCAGAAAGCAGGTAGAACAACTTTTGTGGTGCCTTTCAAATGCCCACCAAGGTAGTGTAAAAACTATCAGGAGAACTCCTGTCTGGCACCTTCCCCGGTGGAGTTGTGCATGGGGTGTGTTTGGAACATTTTGTCACCAGCCGAGTCCAAAATTCAGCGTTTCCCCATCTCAGCCCAGAAAGCAGGTAGAACAACTTTTGTGGTGCCTTTCAGCTGCCTACCAAGGTAGTGTAAAAACTACCAAGAGAACTCCTGTCTGGCACCTTCCCCGGTGGAGTTGTGCATGGGGTGTGTTTGGAACATTTTGTCACCGGCCGACTCCAAAATTCAGCGGTTCCCCATCTCAGCCCAGAAAGCAGGTAGAACAACTTTTGTGGTGCCTTTCAGCTGCCTACCAAGGTAGTGTAAAAACTACCAAGAGAACTCCTGTCTGGCACCTTCCCCGGTGGAGTTGTGCATGGGGTGTGTTTGGAACATTTTGTCACCGGCCGACTCCAAAATTCAGCTGTTCCCCATCTCAGCCCAGAAAGCAGGTAGAACAACTTTTGTGGTGCCTTTCAAATGCCTACCAAGGTAGTGTAAAAACTACCAACAGAATTCGTTCCTGGCACCTTCCCCGGTGGAGTTTTGCATGGGGTGTGTTTGGAACATTTTGTCACCGGCCGAGTCCAAAATTCAGCGGTTCCCCATCTCAGCCCAGAAAGCAGGAAGAACAACTTTTGTGGTGCCTTTCAAATGCCTACCAAGGTAGTGTAAAAACTACCAGGAGAACTCCTGTCTGGCACCTTCCCCGGTGGAGTTGTGCATGGGGTGTGTTTGGAACATTTTGTCACCAGCCGACTCCAAAATTCAGCGTTTCCCCATCTCAGCCCAGAAAGCAGGTAGAACAACTTTTGTGGTGCCTTTCAAATGCCCACCAAGGTAGTGTAAAAACTACCAGGAGAACTCCTGTCTGGCACCTTCCGTGGTGGAGTTGTGCATGGGGTGTGTTTGGAACATTTTGTCACCAGCCGACTCAAATATTCAGCGGTTCCCCATCTCAGCCCATAAAGCAGGTACAACAACTTTTCTTGTGCCTTTCAGCTGCCTACCAAGGTAGTGTAAAAACTACCAAGAGAACTCCTGTCTGGCACCTTCCGTGGTGGAGTTGTGCATGGGGTGTGTTTGGAACATTTTGTCACCGGCCGACTCCAAAACTCAGCGTTTCCCCATCTCAGCCCAGAAAGCAGGTAGAACAACTTTTGTGGTGTCTTTCAGATGCCTACCGGAGCAATGTAAAAACTACCAGGAGAACTCCTGTCTGGCACCTTCCCCGGTGGAGTTGTGCAGGGGGTGTGTTTGGAACATTTTGCCACCAGCCGACTCCAAAATTCAGCGGTTCCCCATGTCAGCCCAGAAAGCAGGTAGAACAACTTTTGTGGTGTCTTTCAGATGCCTACCAAGGTAGTGTAAAAACTACCAGGAGAACTCCTGTCTGGCACCTTCCGTGGTGGAGTTGTGCATGGGGTGTGTTTGGAACATTTTGTCTCCAGCCGAGTCCAAAATTCAGCGTTTCCCCATCTCAGCCCAGAAAGCAGGTAGAACAACTTTTGTGGTGTCTTTCAGATGCCTACCAAGGTAGTGTAAAAACTACCAAGAGAACTCCTGTCTGGCACCTTCCCCGGTGGAGTTGTGCAGGGGGTGTGTTTGGAACATTTTGTCACCGGCCGAGTCCAAAATTCAGCGTTTCCCCATCTCAGCCCAGAAAGCAGGTAGAACAACTTTTGTGGTGCCTTTCAGCTGCCTACCAAGGTAGTGTAAAAACTACCAAGAGAACTCCTGTCTGGCACCTTCCCCGGTGGAGTTGTGCATGGGGTGTGTTTGGAACATTTTGTCACCAGCCGACTCCAAAATTCAGCGGTTCCCCATCTCAGCCCAGAAAGCAGGTAGAACAACTTTTGTGGTGCCTTTCAAATGCCCACCAAGGTAGTGTAAAAACTACCAGGAGAACTCCTGTCTGGCACCTTCCGTGGTGGAGTTGTGCATGGGGTGTGTTTGGAACATTTTGTCACCAGCCGACTCAAATATTCAGCGTTTCCCCATCTCAGCCCATAAAGCAGGTACAACAACTTTTCTTGTGCCTTTCAGCTGCCTACCAAGGTAGTGTAAAAACTACCAAGAGAACTCCTGTCTGGCACCTTCCCCGGTGGAGTTGTGCATGGGGTGTGTTTGGAACATTTTGTCACCGGCCGACTCCAAAATTCAGCGGTTCCCCATCTCAGCCCAGAAAGCAGGTAGAACAACTTTTGTGGTGTCTTTCAGATGCCTACCGGAGCAATGAAAAAACTACCAGGAGAACTCCTGTCTGGCACCTTCCCCGGTGGAGTTGTGCAGGGGGTGTGTTTGGAACATTTTGCCACCAGCCGAGTCCAAAATTCAGCGGTTCCCCATCTCAGCCCAGAAAGCAGGTAGAACAACTTTTGTGGTGTCTTTCAGATGCCTACCGGAGCAATGTAAAAACTACCAGGAGAACTCCTGTCTGGCACCTTCCGTGGTGGAGTTGTGCATGGGGTGTGTTTGGAACATTTTGTCTCCAGCCGAGTCCAAAATTCAGCGTTTCCCCATCTCAGCCCAGAAAGCAGGTAGAACAACTTTTGTGGTGTCTTTCAGATGCCTACCAAGGTAGTGTAAAAACTACCAAGAGAACTCCTGTCTGGCACCTTCCCCGGTGGAGTTGTGCAGGGGGTGTGTTTGGAACATTTTGTCACCGGCCGAGTCCAAAATTCAGCGTTTCCCCATCTCAGCCCAGAAAGCAGGTAGAACAACTTTTGTGGTGCCTTTCAGCTGCCTACCGGAGCAATGTAAAAACTACCAGGAGAACTCCTGTCTGGCACCTTCCCCGGTGGAGTTGTGCATGGGGTGTGTTTGGAACATTTTGTCACCAGCCGAGTCCAAAATTCAGCGGTTCCCCATCTCAGCCCAGAAAGCAGGTAGAACAACTTTTGTGGTGCCTTTCAGCTGCCTACCAAGGTAGTGTAAAAACTACCAAGAGAACTCCTGTCTGGCACCTTCCCCGGTGGAGTTGTGCATGGGGTGTGTTTGGAACATTTTGTCACCGGCCGACTCCAAAATTCAGCGGTTCCCCATCTCAGACCAGAAAGCAGGTAGAACAACTTTTGTGGTGCCTTTCAAATGCCCACCAAGGTAGTGTAAAAACTACCAGGAGAACTCCTGTCTGGCACCTTCCGTGGTGGAGTTGTGCATGGGGTGTGTTTGGAACATTTTGTCACCAGCCGACTCCAAAATTCAGCGTTTCCCCATCTCAGCCCAGAAAGCAGGTAGAACAACTTTTGTGGTGCCTTTCAGCTGCCTACCAAGGTAGTGTAAAAACTACCAGGAGAACTCCTGTCTGGCACCTTCCCCGGTGGAGTTTTGCATGGGGTGTGTTTGGAACATTTTGTCACCGGCCGAGTCCAAAATTCAGCGATTCCCCATCTCAGCCCAGAAAGCAGGTAGAACAACTTTTGTGGTGCCTTTCAGCTGCCTACCAAGGTAGTGTAAAAACTACCAAGAGAACTCCTGTCTGGCACCTTCCCCGGTGGAGTTGTGCATGGGGTGTGTTTGGAACATTTTGTCACCGGCCGACTCCAAAATTCAGCGGTTCCCCATCTCAGCCCAGAAAGCAGGTAGAACAACTTTTGTGGTGCCTTTCAGCTGCCTACCAAGGTAGTGTAAAAACTACCAAGAGAACTCCTGTCTGGCACCTTCCCGGTGGAGTTGTGCATGGGGTGTGTTTGGAACATTTTGTCACCAGCCGAGTCCAAAATTCAGCGGTTCCCCATCTCAGCCCAGAAAGCAGGTAGAACAACTTTTGTGGTGCCTTTCAGCTGCCTACCAAGGTAGTGTAAAAACTACCAAGAGAACTCCTGTCTGGCACCTTCCCCGGTGGAGTTGTGCATGGGGTGTGTTTGGAACATTTTTCACCAGCCGACTCCAAAATTCAGCGGTTCCCCATCTCAGCCCAGAAAGCAGGTAGAACAACTTTTGTGGTGCCTTTCAAATGCCCACCAAGGTAGTGTAAAAACTACCAGGAGAACTCCTGTCTGGCACCTTCCGTGGTGGAGTTGTGCATGGGGTGTGTTTGGAACATTTTGTCACCAGCCGACTCAAATATTCAGCGTTTCCCCATCTCAGCCCATAAAGCAGGTACAACAACTTTTCTTGTGCCTTTCAGCTGCCTACCAAGGTAGTGTAAAAACTACCAAGAGAACTCCTGTCTGGCACCTTCCCCGGTGGAGTTGTGCATGGGGTGTGTTTGGAACATTTTGTCACCGGCCGACTCCAAAATTCAGCGGTTCCCCATCTCAGCCCAGAAAGCAGGTAGAACAACTTTTGTGGTGTCTTTCAGATGCCTACCGGAGCAATGTAAAAACTACCAGGAGAACTCCTGTCTGGCACCTTCCCCGGTGGAGTTGTGCAGGGGGTGTGTTTGGAACATTTTGCCACCAGCCGAGTCCAAAATTCAGCGGTTCCCCATCTCAGCCCAGAAAGCAGGTAGAACAACTTTTGTGGTGTCTTTCAGATGCCTACCAAGGTAGTGTAAAAACTACCAGGAGAACTCCTGTCTGGCACCTTCCGTGGTGGAGTTGTGCATGGGGTGTGTTTGGAACATTTTGTCTCCAGCCGAGTCCAAAATTCAGCGTTTCCCCATCTCAGCCCAGAAAGCAGGTAGAACAACTTTTGTGGTGTCTTTCAGATGCCTACCAAGGTAGTGTAAAAACTACCAAGAGAACTCCTGTCTGGCACCTTCCCCGGTGGAGTTGTGCAGGGGGTGTGTTTGGAACATTTTGTCACCGGCCGAGTCCAAAATTCAGCGTTTCCCCATCTCAGCCCAGAAAGCAGGTAGAACAACTTTTGTGGTGCCTTTCAGCTGCCTACCAAGGTAGTGTAAAAACTACCAAGAGAACTCCTGTCTGGCACCTTCCCGGTGGAGTTGTGCATGGGGTGTGTTTGGAACATTTTGTCACCAGCCGAGTCCAAAATTCAGCGGTTCCCCATCTCAGCCCAGAAAGCAGGTAGAACAACTTTTGTGGTGCCTTTCAGCTGCCTACCAAGGTAGTGTAAAAACTACCAAGAGAACTCCTGTCTGGCACCTTCCCCGGTGGAGTTGTGCATGGGGTGTGTTTGGAACATTTTGTCACCAGCCGACTCCAAAATTCAGCGGTTCCCCATCTCAGCCCAGAAAGCAGGTAGAACAACTTTTGTGGTGCCTTTCAAATGCCCACCAAGGTAGTGTAAAAACTACCAGGAGAACTCCTGTCTGGCACCTTCCGTGGTGGAGTTGTGCATGGGGTGTGTTTGGAACATTTTGTCACCAGCCGACTCAAATATTCAGCTTTTCCCCATCTCAGCCCATAAAGCAGGTACAACAACTTTTCTTGTGCCTTTCAGCTGCCTACCAAGGTAGTGTAAAAACTACCAAGAGAACTCCTGTCTGGCACCTTCCCCGGTGGAGTTGTGCATGGGGTGTGTTTGGAACATTTTGTCACCGGCCGAGTCCAAAATTCAGCGGTTCCCCATCTCAGCCCAGAAAGCAGGTAGAACAACTTTTGTGGTGTCTTTCAGATGCCTACCGGAGCAATGAAAAAACTACCAGGAGAACTCCTGTCTGGCACCTTCCCCGGTGGAGTTGTGCAGGGGGTGTGTTTGGAACATTTTGCCACCAGCCGAGTCCAAAATTCAGCGGTTCCCCATCTCAGCCCAGAAAGCAGGTAGAACAACTTTTGTGGTGTCTTTCAGATGCCTACCGGAGCAATGTAAAAACTACCAGGAGAACTCCTGTCTGGCACCTTCCGTGGTGGAGTTGTGCATGGGGTGTGTTTGGAACATTTTGTCTCCAGCCGAGTCCAAAATTCAGCGTTTCCCCATCTCAGCCCAGAAAGCAGGTAGAACAACTTTTGTGGTGTCTTTCAGATGCCTACCAAGGTAGTGTAAAAACTACCAAGAGAACTCCTGTCTGGCACCTTCCCCGGTGGAGTTGTGCAGGGGGTGTGTTTGGAACATTTTGTCACCGGCCGAGTCCAAAATTCAGCGTTTCCCCATCTCAGCCCAGAAAGCAGGTAGAACAACTTTTGTGGTGCCTTTCAGCTGCCTACCGGAGCAATGTAAAAACTACCAAGAGAACTCCTGTCTGGCACCTTCCCCGGTGGAGTTGTGCATGGGGTGTGTTTGGAACATTTTGTCACCAGCCGAGTCCAAAATTCAGCGGTTCCCCATCTCAGCCCAGAAAGCAGGTAGAACAACTTTTGTGGTGCCTTTCAGCTGCCTACCAAGGTAGTGTAAAAACTACCAAGAGAACTCCTGTCTGGCACCTTCCCCGGTGGAGTTGTGCATGGGGTGTGTTTGGAACATTTTGTCACCGGCCGACTCCAAAATTCAGCGGTTCCCCATCTCAGACCAGAAAGCAGGTAGAACAACTTTTGTGGTGCCTTTCAAATGCCACCAAGGTAGTGTAAAAACTACCAGGAGAACTCCTGTCTGGCACCTTCCGTGGTGGAGTTGTGCATGGGGTGTGTTTGGAACATTTTGTCACCAGCCGACTCCAAAATTCAGCGTTTCCCCATCTCAGCCCAGAAAGCAGGTAGAACAACTTTTGTGGTGCCTTTCAGCTGCCTACCAAGGTAGTGTAAAAACTACCAGGAGAACTCCTGTCTGGCACCTTCCCCGGTGGAGTTGTGCATGGGGTGTGTTTGGAACATTTTGTCACCGGCCGAGTCCAAAATTCAGCGATTCCCCATCTCAGCCCAGAAAGCAGGTAGAACAACTTTTGTGGTGCCTTTCAGCTGCCTACCAAGGTAGTGTAAAAACTACCAAGAGAACTCCTGTCTGGCACCTTCCCCGGTGGAGTTGTGCATGGGGTGTGTTTGGAACATTTTGTCACCGGCCGACTCCAAAATTCAGCGGTTCCCCATCTCAGCCCAGAAAGCAGGTAGAACAACTTTTGTGGTGCCTTTCAGCTGCCTACCAAGGTAGTGTAAAAACTACCAAGAGAACTCCTGTCTGGCACCTTCCCGGTGGAGTTGTGCATGGGGTGTGTTTGGAACATTTTGTCACCAGCCGAGTCCAAAATTCAGCGGTTCCCCATCTCAGCCCAGAAAGCAGGTAGAACAACTTTTGTGGTGCCTTTCAGCTGCCTACCAAGGTAGTGTAAAAACTACCAAGAGAACTCCTGTCTGGCACCTTCCCCGGTGGAGTTGTGCATGGGGTGTGTTTGGAACATTTTTCACCAGCCGACTCCAAAATTCAGCGGTTCCCCATCTCAGCCCAGAAAGCAGGTAGAACAACTTTTGTGGTGCCTTTCAAATGCCCACCAAGGTAGTGTAAAAACTACCAGGAGAACTCCTGTCTGGCACCTTCCGTGGTGGAGTTGTGCATGGGGTGTGTTTGGAACATTTTGTCACCAGCCGACTCAAATATTCAGCGTTTCCCCATCTCAGCCCATAAAGCAGGTACAACAACTTTTCTTGTGCCTTTCAGCTGCCTACCAAGGTAGTGTAAAAACTACCAAGAGAACTCCTGTCTGGCACCTTCCCCGGTGGAGTTGTGCATGGGGTGTGTTTGGAACATTTTGTCACCGGCCGACTCCAAAATTCAGCGGTTCCCCATCTCAGCCCAGAAAGCAGGTAGAACAACTTTTGTGGTGTCTTTCAGATGCCTACCGGAGCAATGTAAAAACTACCAGGAGAACTCCTGTCTGGCACCTTCCCCGGTGGAGTTGTGCAGGGGGTGTGTTTGGAACATTTTGCCACCAGCCGACTCCAAAATTCAGCGGTTCCCCATCTCAGCCCAGAAAGCAGGTAGAACAACTTTTGTGGTGTCTTTCAGATGCCTACCAAGGTAGTGTAAAAACTACCAGGAGAACTCCTGTCTGGCACCTTCCGTGGTGGAGTTGTGCATGGGGTGTGTTTGGAACATTTTGTCTCCAGCCGAGTCCAAAATTCAGCGTTTCCCCATCTCAGCCCAGAAAGCAGGTAGAACAACTTTTGTGGTGCCTTTCAGCTGCCTACCAAGGTAGTGTAAAAACTACCAAGAGAACTCCTGTCTGGCACCTTCCCCGGTGGAGTTTTGCATGGGGTGTGTTTGGAACATTTTGTCACCGGCCGAGTCCAAAATTCAGCGGTTCCCCATCTCAGACCAGAAAGCAGGAAGAACAACTTTTGTGGTGCCTTTCAAATGCCTACCAAGGTAGTGTAAAAACTACCAGGAGAACTCCTGTCTGGCACCTTCCCCGGTGGAGTTGTGCATGGGGTGTGTTTGGAACATTTTGTCACCAGCCGACTCCAAAATTCAGCGTTTCCCCATCTCAGCCCAGAAAGCAGGTAGAACAACTTTTGTGGTGCCTTTCAAATGCCCACCAAGGTAGTGTAAAAACTACCAGGAGAACTCCTGTCTGGCACCTTCCGTGGTGGAGTTGTGCATGGGGTGTGTTTGGAACATTTTGTCACCAGCCGAGTCCAAAATTCAGCGTTTCCCCATCTCAGCCCAGAAAGCAGGTAGAACAACTTTTGTGGTGCCTTTCAGCTGCCTACCAAGGTAGTGTAAAAACTACCAGGAGAACTCCTGTCTGGCACCTTCCCCGGTGGAGTTGTGCATGGGGTGTGTTTGGAACATTTTGTCACCGGCCGACTCCAAAATTCAGCGGTTCCCCATCTCAGCCCAGAAAGCAGGTAGAACAACTTTTGTGGTGCCTTTCAGCTGCCTACCAAGGTAGTGTAAAAACTACCAAGAGAACTCCTGTCTGGCACCTTCCCCGGTGGAGTTGTGCATGGGGTGTGTTTGGAACATTTTGTCACCGGCCGACTCCAAAATTCAGCGGTTCCCCATCTCAGACCAGAAAGCAGGAAGAACAACTTTTGTGGTGCCTTTCAAATGCCTACCAAGGTAGTGTAAAAACTACCAGGAGAACTCCTGTCTGGCACCTTCCCCGGTGGAGTTGTGCAGGGGGTGTGTTTGGAACATTTTGTCACCAGCCGACTCCAAAATTCAGCGTTTCCCCATCTCAGCCCAGAAAGCAGGTAGAACAACTTTTGTGGTGCCTTTCAAATGCCCACCAAGGTAGTGTAAAAACTATCAGGAGAACTCCTGTCTGGCACCTTCCGTGGTGGAGTTGTGCATGGGGTGTGTTTGGAACATTTTGTCACCAGCCGAGTCCAAAATTCAGCGTTTCCCCATCTCAGCCCAGAAAGCAGGTAGAACAACTTTTGTGGTGCCTTTCAGCTGCCTACCAAGGTAGTGTAAAAACTACCAAGAGAACTCCTGTCTGGCACCTTCCCCGGTGGAGTTGTGCATGGGGTGTGTTTGGAACATTTTGTCACCGGCCGACTCCAAAATTCAGCGGTTCCCCATCTCAGCCCAGAAAGCAGGTAGAACAACTTTTGTGGTGCCTTTCAGCTGCCTACCAAGGTAGTGTAAAAACTACCAAGAGAACTCCTGTCTGGCACCTTCCCCGGTGGAGTTTTGCATGGGGTGTGTTTGGAACATTTTGTCACCGGCCGAGTCCAAAATTCAGCGGTTCCCCATCTCAGACCAGAAAGCAGGAAGAACAACTTTTGTGGTGCCTTTCAAATGCCTACCAAGGTAGTGTAAAAACTACCAAGAGAACTCCTGTCTGGCACCTTCCCCGGTGGAGTTGTGCATGGGGTGTGTTTGGAACATTTTGTCACCAGCCGACTCCAAAATTCAGCGTTTCCCCATCTCAGCCCAGAAAGCAGGTAGAACAACTTTTGTGGTGCCTTTCAAATGCCCACCAAGGTAGTGTAAAAACTACCAGGAGAACTCCTGTCTGGCACCTTCCGTGGTGGAGTTGTGCATGGGGTGTGTTTGGAACATTTTGTCACCAGCCGACTCAAATATTCAGCGGTTCCCCATCTCAGCCCATAAAGCAGGTACAACAACTTTTCTTGTGCCTTTCAGCTGCCTACCAAGGTAGTGTAAAAACTACCAAGAGAACTCCTGTCTGGCACCTTCCCCGGTGGAGTTGTGCATGGGGTGTGTTTGGAACATTTTGTCACCGGCCGACTCCAAAATTCAGCGGTTCCCCATCTCAGCCCAGAAAGCAGGTAGAACAACTTTTGTGGTGTCTTTCAGATGCCTACCGGAGCAATGTAAAAACTACCAGGAGAACTCCTGTCTGGCACCTTCCCCGGTGGAGTTGTGCAGGGGGTGTGTTTGGAACATTTTGCCACCAGCCGACTCCAAAATTCAGCGGTTCCCCATCTCAGACCAGAAAGCAGGAAGAACAACTTTTGTGGTGCCTTTCAAATGCCTACCAAGGTAGTGTAAAAACTACCAGGAGAACTCCTGTCTGGCACCTTCCCCGGTGGAGTTGTGCATGGGGTGTGTTTGGAACATTTTGTCACCAGCCGACTCCAAAATTCAGCGTTTCCCCATCTCAGCCCAGAAAGCAGGTAGAACAACTTTTGTGGTGCCTTTCAAATGCCCACCAAGGTAGTGTAAAAACTACCAGGAGAACTCCTGTCTGGCACCTTCCGTGGTGGAGTTGTGCATGGGGTGTGTTTGGAACATTTTGTCACCAGCCGACTCCAAAATTCAGCGTTTCCCCATCTCAGCCCATAAAGCAGGTACAACAACTTTTCTTGTGCCTTTCAGCTGCCTACCAAGGTAGTGTAAAAACTACCAAGAGAACTCCTGTCTGGCACCTTCCCCGGTGGAGTTGTGCATGGGGTGTGTTTGGAACATTTTGTCACCGGCCGACTCCAAAATTCAGCGGTTCCCCATCTCAGCCCAGAAAGCAGGTAGAACAACTTTTGTGGTGTCTTTCAGATGCCTACCGGAGCAATGTAAAAACTACCAGGAGAACTCCTGTCTGGCACCTTCCCCGGTGGAGTTGTGCAGGGGGTGTGTTTGGAACATTTTGCCACCAGCCGACTCCAAAATTCAGCGGTTCCCCATCTCAGCCCAGAAAGCAGGTAGAACAACTTTTGTGGTGTCTTTCAGATGCCTACCAAGGTACTGTAAAAACTACCAGGAGAACTCCTGTCTGGCACCTTCCGTGGTGGAGTTGTGCATGGGGTGTGTTTGGAACATTTTGTCTCCAGCCGAGTCCAAAATTCAGCGTTTCCCCATCTCAGCCCAGAAAGCAGGTAGAACAACTTTTGTGGTGTCTTTCAGATGCCTACCAAGGTAGTGTAAAAACTACCAAGAAAACTCCTGTCTGGCACCTTCCCCGGTGGAGTTGTGCAGGGGGTGTGTTTGGAACATTTTGTCACCGGCCGACTCCAAAATTCAGCGTTTCCCCATCTCAGCCCAGAAAGCAGGTAGAACAACTTTTGTGGTGCCTTTCAGCTGCCTACCAAGGTAGTGTAAAAACTACCAGGAGAACTCCTGTCTGGCACCTTCCCCGGTGGAGTTGTGCATGGGGTGTGTTTGGAACATTTTGTCACCAGCCGAGTCCAAAATTCAGCGGTTCCCCATCTCAGCCCAGAAAGCAGGTAGAACAACTTTTGTGGTGCCTTTCAGCTGCCTACCATGGTAGTGTAAAAACTACCAAGAGAACTCCTGTCTGGCACCTTCCCCGGTGGAGTTGTGCATGGGGTGTGTTTGGAACATTTTGTCACCGGCCGACTCCAAAATTCAGCGGTTCCCCATCTCAGACCAGAAAGCAGGAAGAACAACTTTTGTGGTGCCTTTCAAATGCCTACCAAGGTAGTGTAAAAACTACCAGGAGAACTCCTGTCTGGCACCTTCCCCGGTGGAGTTGTGCAGGGGGTGTGTTTGGAACATTTTGTCACCAGCCGACTCCAAAATTCAGCGTTTCCCCATCTCAGCCCAGAAAGCAGGTAGAACAACTTTTGTGGTGCCTTTCAAATGCCCACCAAGGTAGTGTAAAAACTATCAGGAGAACTCCTGTCTGGCACCTTCCGTGGTGGAGTTGTGCATGGGGTGTGTTTGGAACATTTTGTCACCAGCCGACTCAAATATTCAGCGGTTCCCCATCTCAGCCCATAAAGCAGGTACAACAACTTTTCTTGTGCCTTTCAGCTGCCTACCAAGGTAGTGTAAAAACTACCAAGAGAACTCCTGTCTGGCACCTTCCGTGGTGGAGTTGTGCATGGGGTGTGTTTGGAACATTTTGTCACCAGCCGACTCCAAAATTCAGCGTTTCCCCATCTCAGACCAGAAAGCAGGTAGAACAACTTTTGTGGTGTCTTTCAGATGCCTACCAAGGTAGTGTAAAAACTACCAAGAGAACTCCTGTCTGGCACCTTCCCCGGTGGAGTTGTGCATGGGGTGTGTTTGGAACATTTTGTCACCGGCCGACTCCAAAATTCAGCGGTTCCCCATCTCAGCCCAGAAAGCAGGTAGAACAACTTTTGTGGTGTCTTTCAGATGCCTACCGGAGCAATGTAAAAACTACCAGGAGAACTCCTGTCTGGCACCTTCCCCGGTGGAGTTGTGCAGGGGGTGTGTTTGGAACATTTTGCCACCAGCCGACTCCAAAATTCAGCGGTTCCCCATCTCAGCCCAGAAAGCAGGTAGAACAACTTTTGTGGTGTCTTTCAGATGCCTACCAAGGTAGTGTAAAAACTACCAGGAGAACTCCTGTCTGGCACCTTCCGTGGTGGAGTTGTGCATGGGGTGTGTTTGGAGCATTTTGTCTCCAGCCGAGTCCAAAATTCAGCGTTTCCCCATCTCAGACCAGAAAGCAGGTAGAACAACTTTTGTGGTGCCTTTCAGCTGCCTACCAAGGTAGTGTAAAAACTACCAAGAGAACTCCTGTCTGGCACCTTCCCCGGTGGAGTTTTGCATGGGGTGTGTTTGGAACATTTTGTCACCGGCCGAGTCCAAAATTCAGCGGTTCCCCATCTCAGACCAGAAAGCAGGAAGAACAACTTTTGTGGTGCCTTTCAAATGCCTACCAAGGTAGTGTAAAAACTACCAGGAGAACTCCTGTCTGGCACCTTCCCCGGTGGAGTTGTGCAGGGGGTGTGTTTGGAACATTTTGTCACCAGCCGACTCCAAAATTCAGCGTTTCCCCATCTCAGCCCAGAAAGCAGGTAGAACAACTTTTGTAGTGCCTTTCAAATGCCCACCAAGGTAGTGTAAAAACTACCAGGAGAACTCCTGTCTGGCACCTTCCGTGGTGGAGTTGTGCATGGGGTGTGTTTGGAACATTTTGTCACCAGCCGAGTCCAAAATTCAGCGTTTCCCCATCTCAGCCCAGAAAGCAGGTAGAACAACTTTTGTGGTGCCTTTCAGCTGCCTACCAAGGTAGTGTAAAAACTACCAGGAGAACTCCTGTCTGGCACCTTCCCCGGTGGAGTTGTGCAGGGGGTGTGTTTGGAACATTTTGTCACCGGCCGAGTCCAAAATTCAGCGGTTCCCCATCTCAGCCCAGAAAGCAGGTAGAACAACTTTTGTGGTGCCTTTCAGCTGCCTACCAAGGTAGTGTAAAAACTACCAAGAGAACTCCTGTCTGGCACCTTCCCCGGTGGAGTTGTGCATGGGGTGTGTTTGGAACATTTTGTCACCGGCCGACTCCAAAATTCAGCGGTTCCCCATCTCAGACCAGAAAGCAGGAAGAACAACTTTTGTGGTGCCTTTCAAATGCCTACCAAGGTAGTGTAAAAACTACCAACAGAATTCGTTCCTGGCACCTTCCCCGGTGGAGTTGTGCAGGGGGTGTGTTTGGAACATTTTGTCACCAGCCGACTCCAAAATTCAGCGTTTCCCCATCTCAGCCCAGAAAGCAGGTAGAACAACTTTTGTGGTGCCTTTCAAATGCCCACCAAGGTAGTGTAAAAACTATCAGGAGAACTCCTGTCTGGCACCTTCCCCGGTGGAGTTGTGCATGGGGTGTGTTTGGAACATTTTGTCACCAGCCGACTCCAAAATTCAGCGTTTCCCCATCTCAGCCCAGAAAGCAGGTAGAACAACTTTTGTGGTGCCTTTCAGCTGCCTACCAAGGTAGTGTAAAAACTACCAAGAGAACTCCTGTCTGGCACCTTCCCCGGTGGAGTTTTGCATGGGGTGTGTTTGGAACATTTTGTCACCGGCCGAGTCCAAAATTCAGCGGTTCCCCATCTCAGCCCAGAAAGCAGGAAGAACAACTTTTGTGGTGCCTTTCAAATGCCTACCAAGGTAGTGTAAAAACTACCAGGAGAACTCCTGTCTGGCACCTTCCCCGGTGGAGTTGTGCATGGGGTGTGTTTGGAACATTTTGTCACCGGCCGACTCCAAAATTCAGCGTTTCCCCATCTCAGCCCAGAAAGCAGGTAGAACAACTTTTGTGGTGCCTTTCAAATGCCCACCAAGGTAGTGTAAAAACTACCAGGAGAACTCCTGTCTGGCACCTTCCCCGGTGGAGTTGTGCATGGGGTGTGTTTGGAACATTTTGTCACCAGCCGACTCAAATATTCAGCGTTTCCCCATCTCAGCCCATAAAGCAGGTACAACAACTTTTCTTGTGCCTTTCAGCTGCCTACCAAGGTAGTGTAAAAACTACCAAGAGAACTCCTGTCTGGCACCTTCCCCGGTGGAGTTGTGCATGGGGTGTGTTTGGAACATTTTGTCACCGGCCGACTCCAAAATTCAGCGGTTCCCCATCTCAGCCCAGAAAGCAGGTAGAACAACTTTTGTGGTGTCTTTCAGATGCCTACCGGAGCAATGTAAAAACTACCAGGAGAACTCCTGTCTGGCACCTTCCCCGGTGGAGTTGTGCAGGGGGTGTGTTTGGAACATTTTGCCACCAGCCGAGTCCAAAATTCAGCGGTTCCCCATCTCAGCCCAGAAAGCAGGTAGAACAACTTTTGTGGTGTCTTTCAGATGCCTACCAAGGTAGTGTAAAAACTACCAGGAGAACTCCTGTCTGGCACCTTCCGTGGTGGAGTTGTGCATGGGGTGTGTTTGGAACATTTTGTCTCCAGCCGAGTCCAAAATTCAGCGTTTCCCCATCTCAGCCCAGAAAGCAGGTAGAACAACTTTTGTGGTGCCTTTCAGCTGCCTACCAAGGTAGTGTAAAAACTACCAAGAGAACTCCTGTCTGGCACCTTCCCCGGTGGAGTTTTGCATGGGGTGTGTTTGGAACATTTTGTCACCGGCCGAGTCCAAAATTCAGCGGTTCCCCATCTCAGACCAGAAAGCAGGAAGAACAACTTTTGTGGTGCCTTTCAAATGCCTACCAAGGTAGTGTAAAAACTACCAGGAGAACTCCTGTCTGGCACCTTCCCCGGTGGAGTTGTGCATGGGGTGTGTTTGGAACATTTTGTCACCAGCCGACTCCAAAATTCAGCGTTTCCCCATCTCAGCCCAGAAAGCAGGTAGAACAACTTTTGTGGTGCCTTTCAAATGCCCACCAAGGTAGTGTAAAAACTACCAGGAGAACTCCTGTCTGGCACCTTCCGTGGTGGAGTTGTGCATGGGGTGTGTTTGGAACATTTTGTCACCAGCCGAGTCCAAAATTCAGCGTTTCCCCATCTCAGCCCAGAAAGCAGGTAGAACAACTTTTGTGGTGCCTTTCAGCTGCCTACCAAGGTAGTGTAAAAACTACCAGGAGAACTCCTGTCTGGCACCTTCCCCGGTGGAGTTGTGCATGGGGTGTGTTTGGAACATTTTGTCACCGGCCGACTCCAAAATTCAGCGGTTCCCCATCTCAGCCCAGAAAGCAGGTAGAACAACTTTTGTGGTGCCTTTCAGCTGCCTACCAAGGTAGTGTAAAAACTACCAAGAGAACTCCTGTCTGGCACCTTCCCCGGTGGAGTTGTGCATGGGGTGTGTTTGGAACATTTTGTCACCGGCCGACTCCAAAATTCAGCGGTTCCCCATCTCAGACCAGAAAGCAGGAAGAACAACTTTTGTGGTGCCTTTCAAATGCCTACCAAGGTAGTGTAAAAACTACCAGGAGAACTCCTGTCTGGCACCTTCCCCGGTGGAGTTGTGCAGGGGGTGTGTTTGGAACATTTTGTCACCAGCCGACTCCAAAATTCAGCGTTTCCCCATCTCAGCCCAGAAAGCAGGTAGAACAACTTTTGTGGTGTCTTTCAGATGCCTACCAAGGTAGTGTAAAAACTACCAGGAGAACTCCTGTCTGGCACCTTCCGTGGTGGAGTTGTGCATGGGGTGTGTTTGGAACATTTTGTCACCAGCCGAGTCCAAAATTCAGCGTTTCCCCATCTCAGCCCAGAAAGCAGGTAGAACAACTTTTGTGGTGCCTTTCAGCTGCCTACCAAGGTAGTGTAAAAACTACCAAGAGAACTCCTGTCTGGCACCTTCCCCGGTGGAGTTGTGCATGGGGTGTGTTTGGAACATTTTGTCACCGGCCGACTCCAAAATTCAGCGGTTCCCCATCTCAGCCCAGAAAGCAGGTAGAACAACTTTTGTGGTGCCTTTCAGCTGCCTACCAAGGTAGTGTAAAAACTACCAAGAGAACTCCTGTCTGGCACCTTCCCCGGTGGAGTTTTGCATGGGGTGTGTTTGGAACATTTTGTCACCGGCCGAGTCCAAAATTCAGCGGTTCCCCATCTCAGACCAGAAAGCAGGAAGAACAACTTTTGTGGTGCCTTTCAAATGCCTACCAAGGTAGTGTAAAAACTACCAGGAGAACTCCTGTCTGGCACCTTCCCCGGTGGAGTTGTGCATGGGGTGTGTTTGGAACATTTTGTCACCAGCCGACTCCAAAATTCAGCGTTTCCCCATCTCAGCCCAGAAAGCAGGTAGAACAACTTTTGTGGTGCCTTTCAAATGCCCACCAAGGTAGTGTAAAAACTACCAGGAGAACTCCTGTCTGGCACCTTCCGTGGTGGAGTTGTGCATGGGGTGTGTTTGGAACATTTTGTCACCAGCCGACTCAAATATTCAGCGGTTCCCCATCTCAGCCCATAAAGCAGGTACAACAACTTTTCTTGTGCCTTTCAGCTGCCTACCAAGGTAGTGTAAAAACTACCAAGAGAACTCCTGTCTGGCACCTTCCCCGGTGGAGTTGTGCATGGGGTGTGTTTGGAACATTTTGTCACCGGCCGACTCCAAAATTCAGCGGTTCCCCATCTCAGCCCAGAAAGCAGGTAGAACAACTTTTGTGGTGTCTTTCAGATGCCTACCGGAGCAATGTAAAAACTACCAGGAGAACTCCTGTCTGGCACCTTCCCCGGTGGAGTTGTGCAGGGGGTGTGTTTGGAACATTTTGCCACCAGCCGACTCCAAAATTCAGCGGTTCCCCATCTCAGACCAGAAAGCAGGAAGAACAACTTTTGTGGTGCCTTTCAAATGCCTACCAAGGTAGTGTAAAAACTACCAGGAGAACTCCTGTCTGGCACCTTCCCCGGTGGAGTTGTGCATGGGGTGTGTTTGGAACATTTTGTCACCAGCCGACTCCAAAATTCAGCGTTTCCCCATCTCAGCCCAGAAAGCAGGTAGAACAACTTTTGTGGTGCCTTTCAAATGCCCACCAAGGTAGTGTAAAAACTACCAGGAGAACTCCTGTCTGGCACCTTCCGTGGTGGAGTTGTGCATGGGGTGTGTTTGGAACATTTTGTCACCAGCCGACTCCAAAATTCAGCGTTTCCCCATCTCAGCCCATAAAGCAGGTACAACAACTTTTCTTGTGCCTTTCAGCTGCCTACCAAGGTAGTGTAAAAACTACCAAGAGAACTCCTGTCTGGCACCTTCCCCGGTGGAGTTGTGCATGGGGTGTGTTTGGAACATTTTGTCACCGGCCGACTCCAAAATTCAGCGGTTCCCCATCTCAGCCCAGAAAGCAGGTAGAACAACTTTTGTGGTGTCTTTCAGATGCCTACCGGAGCAATGTAAAAACTACCAGGAGAACTCCTGTCTGGCACCTTCCCCGGTGGAGTTGTGCAGGGGGTGTGTTTGGAACATTTTGCCACCAGCCGACTCCAAAATTCAGCGGTTCCCCATCTCAGCCCAGAAAGCAGGTAGAACAACTTTTGTGGTGTCTTTCAGATGCCTACCAAGGTACTGTAAAAACTACCAGGAGAACTCCTGTCTGGCACCTTCCGTGGTGGAGTTGTGCATGGGGTGTGTTTGGAACATTTTGTCTCCAGCCGAGTCCAAAATTCAGCGTTTCCCCATCTCAGCCCAGAAAGCAGGTAGAACAACTTTTGTGGTGTCTTTCAGATGCCTACCAAGGTAGTGTAAAAACTACCAAGAAAACTCCTGTCTGGCACCTTCCCCGGTGGAGTTGTGCAGGGGGTGTGTTTGGAACATTTTGTCACCGGCCGACTCCAAAATTCAGCGTTTCCCCATCTCAGCCCAGAAAGCAGGTAGAACAACTTTTGTGGTGCCTTTCAGCTGCCTACCAAGGTAGTGTAAAAACTACCAGGAGAACTCCTGTCTGGCACCTTCCCCGGTGGAGTTGTGCATGGGGTGTGTTTGGAACATTTTGTCACCAGCCGAGTCCAAAATTCAGCGTTTCCCCATCTCAGCCCAGAAAGCAGGTAGAATAACTTTTGTGGTGCCTTTCAGCTGCCTACCATGGTAGTGTAAAAACTACCAAGAGAACTCCTGTCTGGCACCTTCCCCGGTGGAGTTGTGCATGGGGTGTGTTTGGAACATTTTGTCACCGGCCGACTCCAAAATTCAGCGGTTCCCCATCTCAGACCAGAAAGCAGGAAGAACAACTTTTGTGGTGCCTTTCAAATGCCTACCAAGGTAGTGTAAAAACTACCAGGAGAACTCCTGTCTGGCACCTTCCCCGGTGGAGTTGTGCAGGGGGTGTGTTTGGAACATTTTGTCACCGGCCGACTCCAAAATTCAGCGTTTCCCCATCTCAGCCCAGAAAGCAGGTAGAACAACTTTTGTGGTGCCTTTCAAATGCCCACCAAGGTAGTGTAAAAACTATCAGGAGAACTCCTGTCTGGCACCTTCCGTGGTGGAGTTGTGCATGGGGTGTGTTTGGAACATTTTGTCACCAGCCGACTCAAATATTCAGCGGTTCCCCATCTCAGCCCATAAAGCAGGTACAACAACTTTTCTTGTGCCTTTCAGCTGCCTACCAAGGTAGTGTAAAAACTACCAAGAGAACTCCTGTCTGGCACCTTCCGTGGTGGAGTTGTGCATGGGGTGTGTTTGGAACATTTTGTCACCAGCCGAGTCCAAAATTCAGCGTTTCCCCATCTCAGACCAGAAAGCAGGTAGAACAACTTTTGTGGTGTCTTTCAGATGCCTACCAAGGTAGTGTAAAAACTACCAGGAGAACTCCTGTCTGGCACCTTCCCCGGTGGAGTTGTGCATGGGGTGTGTTTGGAACATTTTGTCACCGGCCGACTCCAAAATTCAGCGGTTCCCCATCTCAGCCCAGAAAGCAGGTAGAACAACTTTTGTGGTGTCTTTCAGATGCCTACCGGAGCAATGTAAAAACTACCAGGAGAACTCCTGTCTGGCACCTTCCCCGGTGGAGTTGTGCAGGGGGTGTGTTTGGAACATTTTGCCACCAGCCGACTCCAAAATTCAGCGGTTCCCCATCTCAGCCCAGAAAGCAGGTAGAACAACTTTTGTGGTGTCTTTCAGATGCCTACCAAGGTAGTGTAAAAACTACCAGGAGAACTCCTGTCTGGCACCTTCCGTGGTGGAGTTGTGCATGGGGTGTGTTTGGAGCATTTTGTCTCCAGCCGAGTCCAAAATTCAGCGTTTCCCCATCTCAGCCCAGAAAGCAGGTAGAACAACTTTTGTGGTGCCTTTCAGCTGCCTACCAAGGTAGTGTAAAAACTACCAAGAGAACTCCTGTCTGGCACCTTCCCCGGTGGAGTTTTGCATGGGGTGTGTTTGGAACATTTTGTCACCGGCCGACTCCAAAATTCAGCGGTTCCCCATCTCAGACCAGAAAGCAGGAAGAACAACTTTTGTGGTGCCTTTCAAATGCCTACCAAGGTAGTGTAAAAACTACCAGGAGAACTCCTGTCTGGCACCTTCCCCGGTGGAGTTGTGCAGGGGGTGTGTTTGGAACATTTTGTCACCAGCCGACTCCAAAATTCAGCGTTTCCCCATCTCAGCCCAGAAAGCAGGTAGAACAACTTTTGTAGTGCCTTTCAAATGCCCACCAAGGTAGTGTAAAAACTACCAGGAGAACTCCTGTCTGGCACCTTCCGTGGTGGAGTTGTGCATGGGGTGTGTTTGGAACATTTTGTCACCAGCCGAGTCCAAAATTCAGCGTTTCCCCATCTCAGCCCAGAAAGCAGGTAGAACAACTTTTGTGGTGCCTTTCAGCTGCCTACCAAGGTAGTGTAAAAACTACCAGGAGAACTCCTGTCTGGCACCTTCCCCGGTGGAGTTGTGCATGGGGTGTGTTTGGAACATTTTGTCACCGGCCGAGTCCAAAATTCAGCGGTTCCCCATCTCAGCCCAGAAAGCAGGTAGAACAACTTTTGTGGTGCCTTTCAGCTGCCTACCAAGGTAGTGTAAAAACTACCAAGAGAACTCCTGTCTGGCACCTTCCCCGGTGGAGTTGTGCATGGGGTGTGTTTGGAACATTTTGTCACCGGCCGACTCCAAAATTCAGCGGTTCCCCATCTCAGACCAGAAAGCAGGAAGAACAACTTTTGTGGTGCCTTTCAAATGCCTACCAAGGTAGTGTAAAAACTACCAACAGAATTCGTTCCTGGCACCTTCCCCGGTGGAGTTGTGCAGGGGGTGTGTTTGGAACATTTTGTCACCAGCCGACTCCAAAATTCAGCGTTTCCCCATCTCAGCCCAGAAAGCAGGTAGAACAACTTTTGTGGTGCCTTTCAAATGCCCACCAAGGTAGTGTAAAAACTATCAGGAGAACTCCTGTCTGGCACCTTCCCCGGTGGAGTTGTGCATGGGGTGTGTTTGGAACATTTTGTCACCAGCCGACTCCAAAATTCAGCGTTTCCCCATCTCAGCCCAGAAAGCAGGTAGAACAACTTTTGTGGTGCCTTTCAGCTGCCTACCAAGGTAGTGTAAAAACTACCAAGAGAACTCCTGTCTGGCACCTTCCCCGGTGGAGTTGTGCATGGGGTGTGTTTGGAACATTTTGTCACCGGCCGACTCCAAAATTCAGCGGTTCCCCATCTCAGCCCAGAAAGCAGGTAGAACAACTTTTGTGGTGCCTTTCAGCTGCCTACCAAGGTAGTGTAAAAACTACCAAGAGAACTCCTGTCTGGCACCTTCCCCGGTGGAGTTTTGCATGGGGTGTGTTTGGAACATTTTGTCACCGGCCGAGTCCAAAATTCAGCGGTTCCCCATCTCAGCCCAGAAAGCAGGAAGAACAACTTTTGTGGTGCCTTTCAAATGCCTACCAAGGTAGTGTAAAAACTACCAGGAGAACTCCTGTCTGGCACCTTCCCCGGTGGAGTTGTGCATGGGGTGTGTTTGGAACATTTTGTCACCGGCCGACTCCAAAATTCAGCGTTTCCCCATCTCAGCCCAGAAAGCAGGTAGAACAACTTTTGTGGTGCCTTTCAAATGCCCACCAAGGTAGTGTAAAAACTACCAGGAGAACTCCTGTCTGGCACCTTCCCCGGTGGAGTTGTGCATGGGGTGTGTTTGGAACATTTTGTCACCAGCCGAGTCCAAAATTCAGCGGTTCCCCATCTCAGCCCAGAAAGCAGGTAGAACAACTTTTGTGGTGCCTTTCAGCTGCCTACCAAGGTAGTGTAAAAACTACCAAGAGAACTCCTGTCTGGCACCTTCCCCGGTGGAGTTGTGCATGGGGTGTGTTTGGAACATTTTGTCACCGGCCGACTCCAAAATTCAGCGGTTCCCCATCTCAGCCCAGAAAGCAGGTAGAACAACTTTTGTGGTGTCTTTCAGATGCCTACCGGAGCAATGTAAAAACTACCAGGAGAACTCCTGTCTGGCACCTTCCCCGGTGGAGTTGTGCAGGGGGTGTGTTTGGAACATTTTGCCACCAGCCGACTCCAAAATTCAGCGGTTCCCCATCTCAGACCAGAAAGCAGGAAGAACAACTTTTGTGGTGCCTTTCAAATGCCTACCAAGGTAGTGTAAAAACTACCAGGAGAACTCCTGTCTGGCACCTTCCCCGGTGGAGTTGTGCATGGGGTGTGTTTGGAACATTTTGTCACCAGCCGACTCCAAAATTCAGCGTTTCCCCATCTCAGCCCAGAAAGCAGGTAGAACAACTTTTGTGGTGCCTTTCAAATGCCCACCAAGGTAGTGTAAAAACTACCAGGAGAACTCCTGTCTGGCACCTTCCGTGGTGGAGTTGTGCATGGGGTGTGTTTGGAACATTTTGTCACCAGCCGACTCAAATATTCAGCGGTTCCCCATCTCAGCCCATAAAGCAGGTACAA
This sequence comes from Falco biarmicus, assembly GCF_023638135.1. Classification (NCBI taxonomy): domain Eukaryota; kingdom Metazoa; phylum Chordata; class Aves; order Falconiformes; family Falconidae; genus Falco; species Falco biarmicus. Next base: position 235,059 of record NC_079298.1, on the reverse strand, counting down.
CAACTTTTCTTGTGCCTTTCAGCTGCCTACCAAGGTAGTGTAAAAACTACCAAGAGAACTCCTGTCTGGCACCTTCCCCGGTGGAGTTGTGCATGGGGTGTGTTTGGAACATTTTGTCACCGGCCGACTCCAAAATTCAGCGGTTCCCCATCTCAGCCCAGAAAGCAGGTAGAACAACTTTTGTGGTGTCTTTCAGATGCCTACCGGAGCAATGTAAAAACTACCAGGAGAACTCCTGTCTGGCACCTTCCCCGGTGGAGTTGTGCAGGGGGTGTGTTTGGAACATTTTGCCACCAGCCGACTCCAAAATTCAGCGTTTCCCCATCTCAGCCCAGAAAGCAGGTAGAACAACTTTTGTGGTGCCTTTCAAATGCCTACCAAGGTAGTGTAAAAACTACTAAGAGAACTCCTGTCTGGCACCTTCCGTGGTGGAGTTGTGCATGGGGTGTGTTTGGAACATTTTGTCTCTAGCCGAGTCCAAAATTCAGCGTTTCCCCATCTCAGCCCAGAAAGCAGGTAGAACAACTTTTGTGGTGTCTTTCAGATGCCTACCAAGGTAGTGTAAAAACTACCAAGAGAACTCCTGTCTGGCACCTTCCCCGGTGGAGTTGTGCAGGGGGTGTGTTTGGAACATTTTGTCACCGGCCGACTCCAAAATTCAGCGTTTCCCCATCTCAGACCAGAAAGCAGGTAGAACAACTTTTGTGGTGCCTTTCAGCTGCCTACCAAGGTAGTGTAAAAACTACCAGGAGAACTCCTGTCTGGCACCTTCCCCGGTGGAGTTGTGCATGGGGTGTGTTTGGAACATTTTGTCACCAGCCGAGTCCAAAATTCAGCGGTTCCCCATCTCAGCCCAGAAAGCAGGTAGAACAACTTTTGTGGTGCCTTTCAGCTGCCTACCAAGGTAGTGTAAAAACTACCAAGAGAACTCCTGTCTGGCACCTTCCCCGGTGGAGTTGTGCATGGGGTGTGTTTGGAACATTTTGTCACCGGCCGACTCCAAAATTCAGCGGTTCCCCATCTCAGACCAGAAAGCAGGAAGAACAACTTTTGTGGTGCCTTTCAAATGCCTACCAAGGTAGTGTAAAAACTACCAGGAGAACTCCTGTCTGGCACCTTCCCCGGTGGAGTTGTGCATGGGGTGTGTTTGGAACATTTTGTCACCAGCCGACTCCAAAATTCAGCGTTTCCCCATCTCAGCCCAGAAAGCAGGTAGAACAACTTTTGTGGTGCCTTTCAAATGCCCACCAAGGTAGTGTAAAAACTATCAGGAGAACTCCTGTCTGGCACCTTCCGTGGTGGAGTTGTGCATGGGGTGTGTTTGGAACATTTTGTCACCAGCCGAGTCCAAAATTCAGCGTTTCCCCATCTCAGCCCAGAAAGCAGGAAGAACAACTTTTGTGGTGCCTTTCAGCTGCCTACCAAGGTAGTGTAAAAACTACCAAGAGAACTCCTGTCTGGCACCTTCCCCGGTGGAGTTGTGCATGGGGTGTGTTTGGAACATTTTGTCACCGGCCGACTCCAAAATTCAGCGGTTCCCCATCTCAGCCCAGAAAGCAGGTAGAACAACTTTTGTGGTGCCTTTCAGCTGCCTACCAAGGTAGTGTAAAAACTACCAAGAGAACTCCTGTCTGGCACCTTCCCCGGTGGAGTTTTGCATGGGGTGTGTTTGGAACATTTTGTCACCGGCCGACTCCAAAATTCAGCGGTTCCCCATCTCAGACCAGAAAGCAGGAAGAACAACTTTTGTGGTGCCTTTCAAATGCCTACCAAGGTAGTGTAAAAACTACCAGGAGAACTCCTGTCTGGCACCTTCCCCGGTGGAGTTGTGCATGGGGTGTGTTTGGAACATTTTGTCACCAGCCGACTCCAAAATTCAGCGTTTCCCCATCTCAGCCCAGAAAGCAGGTAGAACAACTTTTGTGGTGCCTTTCAAATGCCCACCAAGGTAGTGTAAAAACTACCAGGAGAACTCCTGTCTGGCACCTTCCGTGGTGGAGTTGTGCATGGGGTGTGTTTGGAACATTTTGTCACCAGCCGACTCAAATATTCAGCGGTTCCCCATCTCAGCCCAGAAAGCAGATAGAACAACTTTTGTGGTGCCTTTCAGCTGCCTACCAAGGTAGTGTAAAAACTACCAAGAGAACTCCTGTCTGGCACCTTCCCCGGTGGAGTTGTGCATGGGGTGTGTTTGGAACATTTTGTCACCGGCCGACTCCAAAATTCAGCGGTTCCCCATCTCAGCCCAGAAAGCAGGTAGAACAACTTTTGTGGTGCCTTTCAAATGCCCACCAAGGTAGTGTAAAAACTACCAGGAGAACTCCTGTCTGGCACCTTCCGTGGTGGAGTTGTGCATGGGGTGTGTTTGGAACATTTTGTCACCAGCCGACTCAAATATTCAGCGGTTCCCCATCTCAGCCCATAAAGCAGGTACAACAACTTTTCTTGTGCCTTTCAGCTGCCTACCAAGGTAGTGTAAAAACTACCAAGAGAACTCCTGTCTGGCACCTTCCCCGGTGGAGTTGTGCATGGGGTGTGTTTGGAACATTTTGTCACCGGCCGACTCCAAAATTCAGCGGTTCCCCATCTCAGCCCAGAAAGCAGGTAGAACAACTTTTGTGGTGTCTTTCAGATGCCTACCGGAGCAATGTAAAAACTACCAGGAGAACTCCTGTCTGGCACCTTCCCCGGTGGAGTTGTGCAGGGGGTGTGTTTGGAACATTTTGCCACCAGCCGACTCCAAAATTCAGCGGTTCCCCATCTCAGCCCAGAAAGCAGGTAGAACAACTTTTGTGGTGTCTTTCAGATGCCTACCAAGGTACTGTAAAAACTACCAGGAGAACTCCTGTCTGGCACCTTCCGTGGTGGAGTTGTGCATGGGGTGTGTTTGGAACATTTTGTCTCCAGCCGAGTCCAAAATTCAGCGTTTCCCCATCTCAGCCCAGAAAGCAGGTAGAACAACTTTTGTGGTGTCTTTCAGATGCCTACCAAGGTAGTGTAAAAACTACCAAGAAAACTCCTGTCTGGCACCTTCCCCGGTGGAGTTGTGCAGGGGGTGTGTTTGGAACATTTTGTCACCAGCCGAGTCCAAAATTCAGCGTTTCCCCATCTCAGCCCAGAAAGCAGGTAGAACAACTTTTGTGGTGCCTTTCAGCTGCCTACCATGGTAGTGTAAAAACTACCAGGAGAACTCCTGTCTGGCACCTTCCCCGGTGGAGTTGTGCATGGGGTGTGTTTGGAACATTTTGTCACCGGCCGACTCCAAAATTCAGCGGTTCCCCATCTCAGACCAGAAAGCAGGAAGAACAACTTTTGTGGTGCCTTTCAAATGCCTACCAAGGTAGTGTAAAAACTACCAGGAGAACTCCTGTCTGGCACCTTCCCCGGTGGAGTTGTGCATGGGGTGTGTTTGGAACATTTTGTCACCAGCCGACTCCAAAATTCAGCGTTTCCCCATCTCAGCCCAGAAAGCAGGTAGAACAACTTTTGTGGTGCCTTTCAAATGCCCACCAAGGTAGTGTAAAAACTATCAGGAGAACTCCTGTCTGGCACCTTCCGTGGTGGAGTTGTGCAGGGGGTGTGTTTGGAACATTTTGTCACCAGCCGACTCAAATATTCAGCGGTTCCCCATCTCAGCCCATAAAGCAGGTACAACAACTTTTCTTGTGCCTTTCAGCTGCCTACCAAGGTAGTGTAAAAACTACCAAGAGAACTCCTGTCTGGCACCTTCCGTGGTGGAGTTGTGCATGGGGTGTGTTTGGAACATTTTGTCACCAGCCGAGTCCAAAATTCAGCGTTTCCCCATCTCAGCCCAGAAAGCAGGTAGAACAACTTTTGTGGTGTCTTTCAGATGCCTACCAAGGTAGTGTAAAAACTACCAGGAGAACTCCTGTCTGGCACCTTCCCCGGTGGAGTTGTGCATGGGGTGTGTTTGGAACATTTTGTCACCGGCCGACTCCAAAATTCAGCGGTTCCCCATCTCAGACCAGAAAGCAGGTAGAACAACTTTTGTGGTGTCTTTCAGATGCCTACCGGAGCAATGTAAAAACTACCAGGAGAACTCCTGTCTGGCACCTTCCCCGGTGGAGTTGTGCAGGGGGTGTGTTTGGAACATTTTGCCACCAGCCGACTCCAAAATTCAGCGGTTCCCCATCTCAGCCCAGAAAGCAGGTAGAACAACTTTTGTGGTGTCTTTCAGATGCCTACCAAGGTAGTGTAAAAACTACCAGGAGAACTCCTGTCTGGCACCTTCCGTGGTGGAGTTGTGCATGGGGTGTGTTTGGAGCATTTTGTCTCCAGCCGAGTCCAAAATTCAGCGTTTCCCCATCTCAGCCCAGAAAGCAGGTAGAACAACTTTTGTGGTGCCTTTCAGCTGCCTACCAAGGTAGTGTAAAAACTACCAAGAGAACTCCTGTCTGGCACCTTCCCCGGTGGAGTTTTGCATGGGGTGTGTTTGGAACATTTTGTCACCGGCCGAGTCCAAAATTCAGCGGTTCCCCATCTCAGACCAGAAAGCAGGAAGAACAACTTTTGTGGTGCCTTTCAAATGCCTACCAAGGTAGTGTAAAAACTACCAGGAGAACTCCTGTCTGGCACCTTCCCCGGTGGAGTTGTGCAGGGGGTGTGTTTGGAACATTTTGTCACCAGCCGACTCCAAAATTCAGCGGTTCCCCATCTCAGCCCAGAAAGCAGGTAGAACAACTTTTGTAGTGCCTTTCAAATGCCCACCAAGGTAGTGTAAAAACTACCAGGAGAACTCCTGTCTGGCACCTTCCGTGGTGGAGTTGTGCATGGGGTGTGTTTGGAACATTTTGTCACCAGCCGAGTCCAAAATTCAGCGTTTCCCCATCTCAGCCCAGAAAGCAGGTAGAACAACTTTTGTGGTGCCTTTCAGCTGCCTACCAAGGTAGTGTAAAAACTACCAGGAGAACTCCTGTCTGGCACCTTCCCCGGTGGAGTTGTGCATGGGGTGTGTTTGGAACATTTTGTCACCGGCCGAGTCCAAAATTCAGCGGTTCCCCATCTCAGCCCAGAAAGCAGGTAGAACAACTTTTGTGGTGCCTTTCAGCTGCCTACCAAGGTAGTGTAAAAACTACCAAGAGAACTCCTGTCTGGCACCTTCCCCGGTGGAGTTGTGCATGGGGTGTGTTTGGAACATTTTGTCACCGGCCGACTCCAAAATTCAGCGGTTCCCCATCTCAGACCAGAAAGCAGGAAGAACAACTTTTGTGGTGCCTTTCAAATGCCTACCAAGGTAGTGTAAAAACTACCAGGAGAACTCCTGTCTGGCACCTTCCCCGGTGGAGTTGTGCAGGGGGTGTGTTTGGAACATTTTGTCACCAGCCGACTCCAAAATTCAGCGTTTCCCCATCTCAGCCCAGAAAGCAGGTAGAACAACTTTTGTGGTGCCTTTCAAATGCCCACCAAGGTAGTGTAAAAACTATCAGGAGAACTCCTGTCTGGCACCTTCCCCGGTGGAGTTGTGCATGGGGTGTGTTTGGAACATTTTGTCACCAGCCGACTCCAAAATTCAGCGTTTCCCCATCTCAGCCCAGAAAGCAGGTAGAACAACTTTTGTGGTGCCTTTCAGCTGCCTACCAAGGTAGTGTAAAAACTACCAAGAGAACTCCTGTCTGGCACCTTCCCCGGTGGAGTTGTGCATGGGGTGTGTTTGGAACATTTTGTCACCGGCCGACTCCAAAATTCAGCGGTTCCCCATCTCAGCCCAGAAAGCAGGTAGAACAACTTTTGTGGTGCCTTTCAGCTGCCTACCAAGGTAGTGTAAAAACTACCAAGAGAACTCCTGTCTGGCACCTTCCCCGGTGGAGTTGTGCAGGGGGTGTGTTTGGAACATTTTGTCACCGGCCGAGTCCAAAATTCAGCGGTTCCCCATCTCAGCCCAGAAAGCAGGAAGAACAACTTTTGTGGTGCCTTTCAAATGCCTACCAAGGTAGTGTAAAAACTACCAGGAGAACTCCTGTCTGGCACCTTCCCCGGTGGAGTTGTGCATGGGGTGTGTTTGGAACATTTTGTCACCGGCCGACTCCAAAATTCAGCGTTTCCCCATCTCAGCCCAGAAAGCAGGTAGAACAACTTTTGTGGTGCCTTTCAAATGCCCACCAAGGTAGTGTAAAAACTACCAGGAGAACTCCTGTCTGGCACCTTCCCCGGTGGAGTTGTGCATGGGGTGTGTTTGGAACATTTTGTCACCAGCCGACTCAAATATTCAGCGGTTCCCCATCTCAGCCCATAAAGCAGGTACAACAACTTTTCTTGTGCCTTTCAGCTGCCTACCAAGGTAGTGTAAAAACTACCAAGAGAACTCCTGTCTGGCACCTTCCCCGGTGGAGTTGTGCATGGGGTGTGTTTGGAACATTTTGTCACCGGCCGACTCCAAAATTCAGCGGTTCCCCATCTCAGCCCAGAAAGCAGGTAGAACAACTTTTGTGGTGTCTTTCAGATGCCTACCGGAGCAATGTAAAAACTACCAGGAGAACTCCTGTCTGGCACCTTCCCCGGTGGAGTTGTGCAGGGGGTGTGTTTGGAACATTTTGCCACCAGCCGACTCCAAAATTCAGCGGTTCCCCATCTCAGACCAGAAAGCAGGAAGAACAACTTTTGTGGTGCCTTTCAAATGCCTACCAAGGTAGTGTAAAAACTACCAGGAGAACTCCTGTCTGGCACCTTCCCCGGTGGAGTTGTGCATGGGGTGTGTTTGGAACATTTTGTCACCAGCCGACTCCAAAATTCAGCGTTTCCCCATCTCAGCCCAGAAAGCAGGTACAACAACTTTTGTGGTGCCTTTCAAATGCCCACCAAGGTAGTGTAAAAACTACCAGGAGAACTCCTGTCTGGCACCTTCCGTGGTGGAGTTGTGCATGGGGTGTGTTTGGAACATTTTGTCACCAGCCGACTCAAATATTCAGCGGTTCCCCATCTCAGCCCATAAAGCAGGTACAACAACTTTTCTTGTGCCTTTCAGCTGCCTACCAAGGTAGTGTAAAAACTACCAAGAGAACTCCTGTCTGGCACCTTCCCCGGTGGAGTTGTGCATGGGGTGTGTTTGGAACATTTTGTCACCGGCCGACTCCAAAATTCAGCGGTTCCCCATCTCAGCCCAGAAAGCAGGTAGAACAACTTTTGTGGTGTCTTTCAGATGCCTACCGGAGCAATGTAAAAACTACCAGGAGAACTCCTGTCTGGCACCTTCCCCGGTGGAGTTGTGCAGGGGGTGTGTTTGGAACATTTTGCCACCAGCCGACTCCAAAATTCAGCGGTTCCCCATCTCAGACCAGAAAGCAGGAAGAACAACTTTTGTGGTGCCTTTCAAATGCCTACCAAGGTAGTGTAAAAACTACCAGGAGAACTCCTGTCTGGCACCTTCCCCGGTGGAGTTGTGCATGGGGTGTGTTTGGAACATTTTGTCACCAGCCGACTCCAAAATTCAGCGTTTCCCCATCTCAGCCCAGAAAGCAGGTACAACAACTTTTGTGGTGCCTTTCAAATGCCCACCAAGGTAGTGTAAAAACTACCAGGAGAACTCCTGTCTGGCACCTTCCGTGGTGGAGTTGTGCATGGGGTGTGTTTGGAACATTTTGTCACCAGCCGACTCAAATATTCAGCGGTTCCCCATCTCAGCCCATAAAGCAGGTACAACAACTTTTCTTGTGCCTTTCAGCTGCCTACCAAGGTAGTGTAAAAACTACCAAGAGAACTCCTGTCTGGCACCTTCCCCGGTGGAGTTGTGCATGGGGTGTGTTTGGAACATTTTGTCACCGGCCGACTCCAAAATTCAGCGGTTCCCCATCTCAGCCCAGAAAGCAGGTAGAACAACTTTTGTGGTGTCTTTCAGATGCCTACCGGAGCAATGTAAAAACTACCAGGAGAACTCCTGTCTGGCACCTTCCCCGGTGGAGTTGTGCAGGGGGTGTGTTTGGAACATTTTGCCACCAGCCGACTCCAAAATTCAGCGTTTCCCCATCTCAGCCCAGAAAGCAGGTAGAACAACTTTTGTGGTGCCTTTCAAATGCCTACCAAGGTAGTGTAAAAACTACTAAGAGAACTCCTGTCTGGCACCTTCCGTGGTGGAGTTGTGCATGGGGTGTGTTTGGAACATTTTGTCTCCAGCCGAGTCCAAAATTCAGCGTTTCCCCATCTCAGCCCAGAAAGCAGGTAGAACAACTTTTGTGGTGTCTTTCAGATGCCTACCAAGGTAGTGTAAAAACTACCAAGAGAACTCCTGTCTGGCACCTTCCCCGGTGGAGTTGTGCAGGGGGTGTGTTTGGAACATTTTGTCACCGGCCGAGTCCAAAATTCAGCGTTTCCCCATCTCAGCCCAGAAAGCAGGTAGAACAACTTTTGTGGTGCCTTTCAGCTGCCTACCAAGGTAGTGTAAAAACTAGCAGGAGAACTCCTGTCTGGCACCTTCCCCGGTGGAGTTGTGCATGGGGTGTGTTTGGAACATTTTGTCACCAGCCGAGTCCAAAATTCAGCGGTTCCCCATCTCAGCCCAGAAAGCAGGTAGAACAACTTTTGTGGTGCCTTTCAGCTGCCTACCAAGGTAGTGTAAAAACTACCAAGAGAACTCCTGTCTGGCACCTTCCCCGGTGGAGTTGTGCATGGGGTGTGTTTGGAACATTTTGTCACCGGCCGACTCCAAAATTCAGCGGTTCCCCATCTCAGACCAGAAAGCAGGAAGAACAACTTTTGTGGTGCCTTTCAAATGCCTACCAAGGTAGTGTAAAAACTACCAGGAGAACTCCTGTCTGGCACCTTCCCCGGTGGAGTTGTGCAGGGGGTGTGTTTGGAACATTTTGTCACCAGCCGACTCCAAAATTCAGCGTTTCCCCATCTCAGCCCAGAAAGCAGGTAGAACAACTTTTGTGGTGCCTTTCAAATGCCCACCAAGGTAGTGTAAAAACTATCAGGAGAACTCCTGTCTGGCACCTTCCGTGGTGGAGTTGTGCATGGGGTGTGTTTGGAACATTTTGTCACCAGCCGAGTCCAAAATTCAGCGTTTCCCCATCTCAGCCCAGAAAGCAGGAAGAACAACTTTTGTGGTGCCTTTCAGCTGCCTACCAAGGTAGTGTAAAAACTACCAAGAGAACTCCTGTCTGGCACCTTCCGTGGTGGAGTTGTGCATGGGGTGTGTTTGGAACATTTTGTCACCGGCCGACTCCAAAATTCAGCGTTTCCCCATCTCAGCCCAGAAAGCAGGTAGAACAACTTTTGTGGTGCCTTTCAGCTGCCTACCAAGGTAGTGTAAAAACTACCAAGAGAACTCCTGTCTGGCACCTTCCCCGGTGGAGTTTTGCATGGGGTGTGTTTGGAACATTTTGTCACCGGCCGACTCCAAAATTCAGCGGTTCCCCATCTCAGACCAGAAAGCAGGAAGAACAACTTTTGTGGTGCCTTTCAAATGCCTACCAAGGTAGTGTAAAAACTACCAGGAGAACTCCTGTCTGGCACCTTCCCCGGTGGAGTTGTGCATGGGGTGTGTTTGGAACATTTTGTCACCAGCCGACTCCAAAATTCAGCGTTTCCCCATCTCAGCCCAGAAAGCAGGTAGAACAACTTTTGTGGTGCCTTTCAAATGCCCACCAAGGTAGTGTAAAAACTACCAGGAGAACTCCTGTCTGGCACCTTCCGTGGTGGAGTTGTGCATGGGGTGTGTTTGGAACATTTTGTCACCAGCCGACTCAAATATTCAGCGGTTCCCCATCTCAGCCCAGAAAGCAGATAGAACAACTTTTGTGGTGCCTTTCAGCTGCCTACCAAGGTAGTGTAAAAACTACCAAGAGAACTCCTGTCTGGCACCTTCCCCGGTGGAGTTGTGCATGGGGTGTGTTTGGAACATTTTGTCACCGGCCGAGTCCAAAATTCAGCGGTTCCCCATCTCAGCCCAGAAAGCAGGTAGAACAACTTTTGTGGTGTCTTTCAGATGCCTACCGGAGCAATGTAAAAACTACCAGGAGAACTCCTGTCTGGCACCTTCCCCGGTGGAGTTGTGCAGGGGGTGTGTTTGGAACATTTTGTCTCCAGCCGAGTCCAAAATTCAGCGTTTCCCCATCTCAGCCCAGAAAGCAGGTAGAACAACTTTTGTGGTGTCTTTCAGATGCCTACCAAGGTAGTGTAAAAACTACCAGGAGAACTCCTGTCTGGCACCTTCCCCGGTGGAGTTGTGCATGGGGTGTGTTTGGAACATTTTGTCACCAGCCGAGTCCAAAATTCAGCGGTTCCCCATCTCAGCCCAGAAAGCAGGTAGAACAACTTTTGTGGTGCCTTTCAGCTGCCTACCAAGGTAGTGTAAAAACTACCAAGAGAACTCCTGTCTGGCACCTTCCCCGGTGGAGTTGTGCATGGGGTGTGTTTGGAACATTTTGTCACCGGCCGACTCCAAAATTCAGCGGTTCCCCATCTCAGCCCAGAAAGCAGGAAGAACAACTTTTGTGGTGCCTTTCAAATGCCTACCAAGGTAGTGTAAAAACTACCAGGAGAACTCCTGTCTGGCACCTTCCCCGGTGGAGTTGTGCATGGGGTGTGTTTGGAACATTTTGTCACCAGCCGAGTCCAAAATTCAGCGTTTCCCCATCTCAGCCCAGAAAGCAGGTAGAACAACTTTTGTGGTGCCTTTCAGCTGCCTACCAAGGTAGTGTAAAAACTACCAGGTAAACTCCTGTCTGGCACCTTCCGTGGTGGAGTTGTGCATGGGGTGTGTTTGGAACATTTTGTCACCAGCCGACTCAAATATTCAGCGGTTCCCCATCTCAGCCCAGAAAGCAGGTACAACAACTTTTCTTGTGCCTTTCAGCTGCCTACCAAGGTAGTGTAAAAACTACCAAGAGAACTCCTGTCTGGCACCTTCCCCGGTGGAGTTGTGCATGGGGTGTGTTTGGAACATTTTGTCACCGGCCGACTCCAAAATTCAGCGGTTCCCCATCTCAGCCCAGAAAGCAGGTAGAACAACTTTTGTGGTGTCTTTCAGATGCCTACCGGAGCAATGTAAAAACTACCAGGAGAACTCCTGTCTGGCACCTTCCCCAGTGGAGTTGTGCAGGGGGTGTGTTTGGAACATTTTGCCACCAGCCGACTCCAAAATTCAGCGGTTCCCCATCTCAGCCCAGAAAGCAGGTAGAACAACTTTTGTGGTGTCTTTCAGATGCCTACCAAGGTAGTGTAAAAACTACCAGGAGAACTCCTGTCTGGCACCTTCCGTGGTGGAGTTGTGCATGGGGTGTGTTTGGAACATTTTGTCTCCAGCCGAGTCCAAAATTCAGCGTTTCCCCATCTCAGCCCAGAAAGCAGGTAGAACAACTTTTGTGGTGTCTTTCAGATGCCTACCAAGGTAGTGTAAAAACTACCAAGAGAACTCCTGTCTGGCACCTTCCCCGGTGGAGTTGTGCATGGGGTGTGTTTGGAACATTTTGTCACCGGCCGAGTCCAAAATTCAGCGTTTCCCCATCTCAGCCCAGAAAGCAGGTAGAACAACTTTTGTGGTGCCTTTCAGCTGCCTACCAAGGTAGTGTAAAAACTACCAGGAGAACTCCTGTCTGGCACCTTCCCCGGTGGAGTTGTGCATGGGGTGTGTTTGGAACATTTTGTCACCGGCCGAGTCCAAAATTCAGCGGTTCCCCATCTCAGCCCAGAAAGCAGGTAGAACAACTTTTGTGGTGCCTTTCAGCTGCCTACCAAGGTAGTGTAAAAACTACCAGGAGAACTCCTGTCTGGCACCTTCCCCGGTGGAGTTGTGCATGGGGTGTGTTTGGAACATTTTGTCACCGGCCGACTCCAAAATTCAGCGGTTCCCCATCTCAGACCAGAAAGCAGGAAGAACAACTTTTGTAGTGCCTTTCAAATGCCTACCAAGGTAGTGTAAAAACTACCAGGAGAACTCCTGCCTGGCACCTTCCCCGGTGGAGTTGTGCAGGGGGTGTGTTTGGAACATTTTGTCACCAGCCGACTCCAAAATTCAGCGTTTCCCCATCTCAGCCCAGAAAGCAGGTAGAACAACTTTTGTGGTGCCTTTCAGCTGCCTACCAAGGTAGTTTAAAAACTACCAGGAGAACTCCTGTCTGGCACCTTCCCCGGTGGAGTTGTGCAGGGGGTGTGTTTGGAACATTTTGTCACCGGCCGAGTCCAAAATTCAGCGGTTCCCCATCTCAGCCCAGAAAGCAGGTAGAACAACTTTTGTGGTGCCTTTCAGCTGCCTACCAAGGTAGTGTAAAAACTACCAAGAGAACTCCTGTCTGGCACCTTCCCCGGTGGAGTTGTGCATGGGGTGTGTTTGGAACATTTTGTCACCGGCCGAGCAGACCAGAAAGCAGGTAGAACAACTTTTGTGGTGCCTTTCAAATGCCTACCAAGGGTAGTGTAAAAACTACCAAGAGAACTCCTGTCTGGCACCTTCCCCGGTGGAGTTGTGCAGGGGGGTGTGTTTGGAACATTTTGTCACCAGCCGACTCCAAAATTCAGCGGTTCCCCATCTCAGCCCAGAAAGCAGGTAGAACAACTTTTGTGGTGCCTTTCAGCTGCCTACCAAGGTAGTGTAAAAACTACCAAGAGAACTCCTGTCTGGCACCTTCCCCGGTGGAGTTGTGCATGGGGTGTGTTTGGAACATTTTGTCACCCGGCCGACTCCAAAATTCAGCGGTTCCCCATCTCAGACCAGAAAGCAGGAAGAACAACTTTTGTGGTGCCTTTCAAATGCCTACCAAGGTAGTGTAAAAACTACCAGGAGAACTCCTGTCTGGCACCTTCCCCGGTGGAGTTGTGCATGGGGTGTGTTTGGAACATTTTGTCACCAGCCGACTCCAAAATCAGCGTTTCCCCATCTCAGCCCAGAAAGCAGGTAGAACAACTTTTGTGGTGCCTTTCAGCTGCCTACCAAGGTAGTGTAAAAACTACCAGGAGAACTCCTGTCTGGCACCTTCCCCGGTGGAGTTGTGCATGGGGTGTGTTTGGAACATTTTGTCACCGGCCGAGTCCAAAATTCAGCGGTTCCCCATCTCAGCCCAGAAAGCAGGGTACAACAACTTTTGTGGTGCCTTTCAGCTGCCTACCAAGGTAGTGTAAAAACTACCAAGAGAACTCCTGTCTGGCACCTTCCCCGGTGGAGTTGTGCATGGGGTGTGTTTGGAACATTTTGTCACCGGCCGACTCCAAATTCAGCGGTTCCCCATCTCAGCCCAGAAAGCAGGTAGAACAACTTTTTTGGTGCCTTTCAAATGCCTACCAAGGTAGTGTAAAAACTACCAGGAGAACTCCTGTCTGGCACCTTCCCCGGTGGAGTTGTGCAGGGGGTGTGTTTGGAACATTTTGCCACCAGCCGACTCCAAAATTCAGCGGTTCCCCATCTCAGCCCAGAAAGCAGGTAGAACAACTTTTGTGGTGCCTTTCAGCTGCCCTACCAAGGTAGTGTAAAAACTACCAAGAGAACTCCTGTCTGGCACCTTCCCCGGTGGAGTTGTGCATGGGGTGTGTTTGGAAACATTTTGTCACCGGCCGACTCCAAAATTCAGCGGTTCCCCATCTCAGACCAGAAAGCAGGAAGAACAACTTTTGTGGTGCCTTTCAAATGCCTACCAAGGTAGTGTAAAAACTACCAGGAGAACTCCTGTCTGGCACCTCCCCGGTGGAGTTGTGCATGGGGTGTGTTTGGAACATTTTGTCACCAGCCGACTCCAAAATTCAGCGGTTCCCCATCTCAGCCCAGAAAGCAGGTAGAACAACTTTTGTGGTGCCTTTCAGCTGCCTACCAAGGTAGTGTAAAAACTACCAGGAGAACTCCTGTCTGGCACCTTCCCCGGTGGAGTTGTGCATGGGGGTGTGTTTGGAACATTTTGTCACCGGCCGAGTCCAAAATTCAGCGTTTCCCCATCTCAGCCCAGAAAGCAGGTAGAACAACTTTTGTGGTGCCTTTCAGCTGCCTACCAAGGGTAGTGTAAAAACTACCAAGAGAACTCCTGTCTGGCCACCTTCCCCGGTGGAGTTGTGCAGGGGGTGTGTTTGGACATTTTGTCACCAGGCCGAGTCCAAAATTCAGCGGTTCCCCATCTCAGCCCAGAAAGCAGGTAGAACAACTTTTTGTGGTGCCTTTCCAGCTGCCTACCAAGGTAGTGTAAAAACTACCAAGAGAACTCCTGTCTGGCACCTTCCCCGGTGGAGTTGTGCATGGGGTGTGTTTGGAACATTTTGTCACCGGCCGACTCCAAAATTCAGCGGTTCCCCATCTCAGACCAGAAAGCAGGTAGAACAACTTTTGTGGTGCCTTTCAAATGCCTACCAAGGTAGTGTAAAAACTACCAGGAGAACTCCTGTCTGGCACCTTCCCCGGTGGAGTTGTGCAGGGGGGTGTGTTTGGAACATTTTGTCACCAGCCGACTCCAAAATTCAGCGGTTCCCCATCTCAGCCCAGAAAGCAGGTAGAACAACTTTTGTGGTGCCTTCAGGCTGCCTACCAAGGTAGTGTAAAAAACTACCAAGAGAACTCCTGTCTGGCACCTTCCCCGGTGGAGTTGTGCATGGGGTGTGTTTGGAACATTTTGTCACCGGCCGACTCCAAAATTCAGCGGTTCCCCATCTCAGACCAGAAAGCAGGAAGAACAACTTTTGTGGTGCCTTTCAAATGCCTACCAAGGTAGTGTAAAAACTACCAGGAGAACTCCTGTCTGGCACCTTCCCCGGTGGAGTTGTGCATGGGGTGTGTTTGGAACATTTTGTCACCAGCCGACTCCAAAAATTCAGCGTTTCCCCATCTCAGCCCAGAAAGCAGGTAGAACAACTTTTGTGGTGCCTTTCAGCTGCCTACCAAGGTAGTGTAAAAACTACCAGGAGAACTCCTGTCTGGCACCTTCCCCCGGTGGAGTTTGTGCATGGGGTGTGTTTGGAACATTTTGTCACCGGCCGAGTCCAAAATTCAGCGTTTCCCCATCTCAGCCCAGAAAGCAGGTAGAACAACTTTTGTGGTGCCTTTCAGCTGCCTACCAAGGTAGTGTAAAAAACTACCAAGAGAACTCCTGTCTGGCACCTTCCCCGGTGGAGTTGTGCATGGGGTGTGTTTGGAACATTTTGTCACCGGCCGACTCCAAAAATTCAGCGGTTCCCCATCCTCAGCCCAGAAAGCAGGTAGAACAACTTTTTTGGTGCCTTCTCAAATGCCTACCAAGGTAGTGTAAAAACTACCAGGAGAACTCCTGTCTGGCACCTTCCCCGGTGGAGTTGTGCAGGGGGTGTGTTTGGAACATTTTGCCACCAGCCGACTCCAAAATTCAGCGGTTCCCCATCTCAGCCCAGAAAGCAGGTAGAACAACTTTTGTGGTGCCTTTCAGCTGCCTACCAAGGTAGTGTAAAAACTACCAAGAGAACTCCTGTCTGGCACCTTCCCCGGTGGAGTTGTGCATGGGGTGTGTTTGGAACATTTTGTCACCGGCCGACTCAAAATTCAGCGGTTCCCCATCTCAGACCAGAAAGCAGGAAGAACAACTTTTGTGGTGCCTTTCAAATGCCTACCAAGGTATGTGTAAAAACTACCAGGAGAACTCCTGTCTGGCACCTTCCCCGGTGGAGTTGTGCATGGGGTGTGTTTGGAACATTTTGTCACCAGCCGACTCCAAAATTCAGCGTTTCCCCATCTCAGCCCAGAAAGCAGGTAGAACAACTTTTGTGGTGCCTTTCAGCTGCCTACCAAGGTAGTGTAAAAACTACCAGGAGAACTCCTGTCTGGCACCTTCCCCGGTGGAGTTGTGCATGGGGTGTGTTTGGAACATCTTTGTCACCGGGCCGACTCCAAAAATTCAGCGTTTCCCCATCTCAGCCCAGAAAGCAGGTAGAACAACTTTTGTGGTGCCTTTCAGCTGCCTACCAAGGTAGTGTAAAAACTACCAAGAGAACTCCTGTCTGGCACCTTCCCCGGTGGAGTTGTGCATGGGGTGTGTTTGGAACATTTTGTCACCGGCCGACTCCAAAATTCAGCGGTTCCCCATCTCAGCCCAGAAAGCAGGTAGAACAACTTTTTTGGTGCCTTTCAAATGCCTACCAAGGTAGTGTAAAAACTACCAGGAGAACTCCTGTCTGGCACCTTCCCCGGTGGAGTTGTGCAGGGGGTGTGTTTGGAACATTTTGCCACCAGCCGACTCCAAATTCAGCGGTTCCCCATCTCAGCCCAGAAAGCAGGTAGAACAACTTTTGTGGTGTCTTTCAGATGCCTACCAAGGTAGTGTAAAAACTACCAGGAGAACTCCTGTCTGGCACCTTCCGTGGTGGAGTTGTGCATGGGGTGTGTTTGGAACATTTTGTCTCCCAGCCGAGTCCAAAATTCAGCGTTTCCCCATCTCAGCCCAGAAAGCAGGTAGAACAACTTTTGTGGTGTCTTTCAGATGCCTACCAAGGTAGTGTAAAAACTACCAAGAGAACTCCTGTCTGGCACCTTCCCCGGTGGAGTTGTGCATGGGGTGTGTTTGGAACATTTTGTCACCAGCCGACTCCAAAATTCAGCGTTTCCCCATCTCAGCCCAGAAAGCAGGTAGAACAACTTTTGTGGTGCCTTTCAGCTGCCTACCAAGGTAGTGTAAAAACTACCAGGAGAACTCCTGTCTGGCACCTTCCCCGGTGGAGTTGTGCATGGGGTGTGTTTGGAACATTTTGTCACCAGCCGAGTCCAAAATTCAGCGGTTCCCCCATCTCAGCCCAGAAAGCAGGTAGAACAACTTTTGTGGTGCCTTTCAGCTGCCTACCAAGGTAGTGTAAAAACTACCAAGAGAACTCCTGTCTGGCACCTTCCCCGGTGGAGTTGTGCAGGGGGTGTGTTTGGAACATTTGTCACCCGGCCGACTCCAAAATTCAGCGGTTCCCCATCTCAGACCAGAAAGCAGGAAGAACAACTTTTGTAGTGCCTTTCAAATGCCTACCAAGGTAGTGTAAAAAACTACCAGGAGAACTCCTGCCTGGCACCTTCCCCGGTGGAGTTGTGCAGGGGGTGTGTTTGGAACATTTTGTCACCAGCCGACTCCAAAATTCAGCGTTTCCCCATCTCAGCCCAGAAAGCAGGTAGAACAACTTTTGTGGTGCCTTTCAGCTGCCTACCAAGGTAGTGTAAAAACTACCAGGAGAACTCCTGTCTGGCACCTTCCCCGGTGGAGTTGTGCATGGGGTGTGTTTGGAACATTTTGTCACCGGCCGAGTCCAAAATTCAGCGGTTCCCATCTCAGCCCAGAAAGCAGGTAGAACAACTTTTGTGGTGCCTTTCAGCTGCCTACCAAGGTAGTGTAAAAACTACCAAGAGAACTCCTGTCTGGCACCTTCCCCGGTGGAGTTGTGCATAGGGGTGTGTTTGGAACATTTTGTCACCGGCCGAGTCCAAAATTCAGCGGTTCCCCATCTCAGCCCAGAAAGCAGGTAGAACAACTTTTGTGGTGCCTTTCAGCTGCCTACCAAGGTAGTGTAAAAACTACCAGGAGAACTCCTGTCTGGCACCTTCCCCGGTGGAGTTGTGCATGGGGTGTGTTTGGAACATTTTGTCACCGGCCGACTCCAAAATTCAGCGGTTCCCCATCTCAGACCAGAAAGCAGGAAGAACAACTTTTGTGGTGCCTTTCAAATGCCTACCAAGGTAGTGTAAAAACTACCAGGAGAACTCCTGTCTGGCACCTTCCCCGGTGGAGTTGTGCATGGGGTGTGTTTGGAACATTTTGTCACCAGCCGACTCAAAATTCAGCGTTTCCCCATCTCAGCCCAGAAAGCAGGTAGACAAACTTTTGTGGTGCCTTTCAAATGCCCACCAAGGTAGTGTAAAAACTATCAGGAGAACTCCTGTCTGGCACCCTTCCGTGGTGGAGTTGTGCATGGGGTGTGTTTGGAACATTTTGTCACCAGCCGAGTCCAAAATTCAGCGTTTCCCCATCTCAGCCCAGAAAGCAGGAAGAACAACTTTTGTGGGTGCCTTTCAGCTGCCTACCAAGGTAGTGTAAAAACTACCAAGAGAACTCCTGTCTGGCACCTTCCGTGGTGGAGTTGTGCATGGGGTGTGTTTGGAACATTTTGTCACCGGCCGACTCCAAAATTCAGCGGTTCCCCATCTCAGCCCAGAAAGCAGGTAGAACAACTTTTGTGGTGCCTTTCAGCTGCCTACCAAGGTAGTGTAAAAACTACCAAGAGAACTCCTGTCTGGCACCTTCCCCGGTGGAGTTTTGCAATGGGGTGTGTTTGGAACATTTTGTCACCGGCCGACTCAAAATTCAGCGGTTCCCCATCTCAGACCAGAAAGCAGGAAGAACAACTTTTGTGGTGCCTTTCAAATGCCTACCAAGGTAGTGTAAAAAACTACCAGGAGAACTCCTGTCTGGCACCTTCCCCGGTGGAGTTGTGCATGGGGTGTGTTTGGAACATTTTGTCACCAGGCCGACTCCAAAATTCAGCGTTTCCCCATCTCAGCCCAGAAAGCAGGTAGAACAACTTTTGTGGTGCCTTTCAAATGCCCACCAAGGTAGTGTAAAAACTACCAGGAGAACTCCTGTCTGGCACCTTCCGTGGTGGAGTTGTGCATGGGGTGTGTTTGGAACATTTTGTCACCAGCCGACTCAAATATTCAGCGGTTCCCCATCTCAGCCCAGAAAGCAGATAGAACAACTTTTGTGGTGCCTTTCAGCTGCCTACCAAGGTAGTGTAAAAACTACCAAGAGAACTCCTGTCTGGCACCTTCCCCGGTGGAGTTGTGCATCGGGGTGTGTTTGGAACATTTTGTCACCGGCCGACTCCAAAATTCAGCGGTTCCCCATCTCAGCCCAGAAAGCAGGTAGAACAACTTTTGTGGTGTCTTTCAGATGCCTACCGGAGCAATGTAAAAACTACCAGGAGAACTCCTGTCTGGCACCTTCCCCGGTGGAGTTGTGCAGGGGGTGTGTTTGGAACATTTTGTCTCCAGCCGAGTCCAAAATTCAGCGTTTCCCCATCTCAGCCCAGAAAGCAGGTAGAACAACTTTTGTGGTGTCTTTCAGATGCCTACCAAGGTAGTGTAAAAACTACCAGGAGAACTCCTGTCTGGCACCTTCCCCGGTGGAGTTGTGCATGGGGTGTGTTTGGAACATTTTGTCACCAGCCGAGTCCAAAATTCAGCGGTTCCCCATCTCAGCCAGAAAGCAGTGTAGAACAACTTTTGTGGTGCCTTTCAGCTGCCTACCAAGGTAGTGTAAAAACTACCAAGAGAACTCCTGTCTGGCACCTTCCCCGGTGGAGTTGTGCATGGGGTGTGTTTGGAACATTTTGTCACCGGCCGACTCCAAAATTCAGCGGTTCCCCATCTCAGCCCAGAAAGCAGGAAGAACAACTTTTGTGGTGCCTTTCAAATGCCTACCAAGGTAGTGTAAAAACTACCAGGAGAACTCCTGTCTGGCACCTTCCCCGGTGGAGTTGTGCATGGGGTGTGTTTGGAACATTTTGTCACCAGCCGAGTCCAAAAATTCAGCGTTTCCCCATCTCAGCCCAGAAAGCAGGTAGAACAACTTTTGTGGTGCCTTTCAGCTGCCTACCAAGGTAGTGTAAAAACTACCAGGTAAACTCCTGTCTGGCACCTTCCGTGGTGGAGTTGTGCATGGGGTGTGTTTGGAACATTTTGTCACCAGCCGACTCAAATATTCAGCGGTTCCCCATCTCAGCCCAGAAAGCAGGTACAACAACTTTTCTTGTGCCTTTCAGCTGCCTACCAAGGTAGTGTAAAAAACTACCAAGAGAACTCCTGTCTGGCACCTTCCCCGGTGGAGTTGTGCATGGGGTGTGTTTGGAACATTTTGTCACCGGCCGACTCCAAAATTCAGCGGTTCCCCATCTCAGCCCCAGAAAGCAGGTAGAACAACTTTTTGTGGTGTCTTTCAGATGCCTACCGGAGCAATGTAAAAACTACCAGGAGAACTCCTGTCTGGCACCTTCCCCAGTGGAGTTGTGCAGGGGGTGTGTTTGGAACATTTTGCCACCAGCCGACTCCAAAATTCAGCGGTTCCCCATCTCAGCCCAGAAAGCAGGTAGAACAACTTTTGTGGTGTCTTTCAGATGCCTACCAAGGTAGTGTAAAAACTACCAGGAGAACTCCTGTCTGGCACCTTCCGTGGTGGAGTTGTGCATGGGGTGTGTTTGGAACATTTTGTCTCCAGCCGAGTCCAAAATTCAGCGTTTCCCCCATCTCAGCCCAGAAAGCAGGTAGAACAACTTTTGTGGTGTCTTTCAGATGCCTACCAAGGTAGTGTAAAAACTACCAAGAGAACTCCTGTCTGGCACCTTCCCCCGGTGGAGTTGTGCATGGGGGTGTGTTTGGAACATTTTGTCACCGGCCGAGTCCAAAATTCAGCGTTTCCCCATCTCAGCCCAGAAAGCAGGTAGAACAACTTTTGTGGTGCCTTTCAGCTGCCTACCAAGGTAGTGTAAAAACTACCAGGAGAACTCCTGTCTGGCACCTTCCCCGGTGGAGTTGTGCATGGGGTGTGTTTGGAACATTTTGTCACCGGCCGAGTCCAAAATTCAGCGGTTCCCCATCTCAGCCCAGAAAGCAGGTAGAACAACTTTTGTGGTGCCTTTCAGCTGCCTACCAAGGTAGTGTAAAAACTACCAGGAGAACTCCTGTCTGGCACCTTCCCCGGTGGAGTTGTGCATGGGGTGTGTTTGGAACATTTTGTCACCGGCCGACTCCAAAATTCAGCGGTTCCCCATCTCAGACCAGAAAGCAGGAAGAACAACTTTTGTAGTGCCTTTCAAATGCTACCAAGGTAGTGTAAAAACTACCAGGAGAACTCCTGCCTGGCACCTTCCCCGGTGGAGTTGTGCAGGGGGTGTGTTTGGAACATTTTGTCACCAGCCGACTCCAAAATTCAGCGTTTCCCCATCTCAGCCCAGAAAGCAGGTAGAACAACTTTTGTGGTGCCTTTCAGCTGCCTACCAAGGTAGTTTAAAAACTACCAGGAGAACTCCTGTCTGGCACCTTCCCCGGTGGAGTTGTGCAGGGGGTGTGTTTGGAACATTTTGTCACCGGCCGAGTCCAAAATTCAGCGGTTCCCCATCTCAGCCCAGAAAGCAGGTAGAACAACTTTTGTGGTGCCTTTCAGCTGCCTACCAAGGTAGTGTAAAAACTACCAAGAGAACTCCTGTCTGGCACCTTCCCCGGTGGAGTTGTGCATGGGGTGTGTTTGGAACATTTTGTCACCGGCCGAGTCCAAAATTCAGCGGTTCCCCATCTCAGACCAGAAAGCAGGTAGAACAACTTTTGTGGTGCCTTTCAAATGCCTACCAAGGTAGTGTAAAAACTACCAGGAGAACTCCTGTCTGGCACCTTCCCCGGTGGAGTTGTGCAGGGGGTGTGTTTGGAACATTTTGTCACCAGCCGACTCCAAAATTCAGCGGTTCCCCATCTCAGCCCAGAAAGCAGGTAGAACAACTTTTGTGGTGCCTTTCAGCTGCCTACCAAGGTAGTGTAAAAACTACCAAGAGAACTCCTGTCTGGCACCTTCCCCGGTGGAGTTGTGCATGGGGTGTGTTTGGAACATTTTGTCACCGGCCGACTCCAAAATTCAGCGGTTCCCCATCTCAGACCAGAAAGCAGGAAGAACAACTTTTGTGGTGCCTTTCAAATGCCTACCAAGGTAGTGTAAAAACTACCAGGAGAACTCCTGTCTGGCACCTTCCCCGGTGGAGTTGTGCATGGGGGTGTGTTTGGAACATTTTGTCACCAGCCGACTCCAAAATTCAGCGTTTCCCCATCTCAGCCCAGAAAGCAGGTAGAACAACTTTTGTGGTGTCTTTCAGATGCCTACCGGAGCAATGTAAAAACTACCAGGAGAACTCCTGTCTGGCACCTTCCCCGGTGGAGTTGTGCAGGGGGTGTGTTTGGAACATTTTGTCTCCAGCCGAGTCCAAAATTCAGCGTTTCCCCATCTCAGCCCAGAAAGCAGGTAGAACAACTTTTGTGGTGTCTTTCAGATGCCTACCAAGGTAGTGTAAAAACTACCAGGAGAACTCCTGTCTGGCACCTTCCCCGGTGGAGTTGTGCATGGGGTGTGTTTGGAACATTTTGTCACCAGCCGAGTCCAAAATTCAGCGGTTCCCCATCTCAGCCCAGGAAAGCAGGTAGAACAACTTTTGTGGTGCCTTTCAGCTGCCTACCAAGGTAGTGTAAAAACTACCAAGAGAACTCCTGTCTGGCACCTTCCCCGGTGGAGTTGTGCATGGGGTGTGTTTGGAACATTTTGTCACCGGCCGACTCCAAAATTCAGCGGTTCCCCATCTCAGCCCAGAAAGCAGGAAGAACAACTTTTGTGGTGCCTTTCAAATGCCTACCAAGGTAGTGTAAAAACTACCAGGAGAACTCCTGTCTGGCACCTTCCCCGGTGGAGTTGTGCATGGGGTGTGTTTGGAACATTTTGTCACCAGCCGAGTCCAAAATTCAGCGTTCCCCATCTCAGCCCAGAAAGCAGGTAGAACAACTTTTGTGGTGCCTTTCAGCTGCCTACCAAGGTAGTGTAAAAACTACCAGGTAAACTCCTGTCTGGCACCTTCCGTGGTGGAGTTGTGCATGGGGGTGTGTTTGGAACATTTTGTCACCAGCCGACTCAAATATTCAGCGGTTCCCCATCTCAGCCCAGAAAGCAGGTACAACAACTTTTCTTGTGCCTTTCAGCTGCCTACCAAGGTAGTGTAAAAACTACCAAGAGAACTCCTGTCTGCACCTTCCCCGTGGAGTTGTGCATGGGGTGTGTTTGGAACATTTTGTCACCGGCCGAGTCCAAAATTCAGCGGTTCCCCATCTCAGCCCCAGAAAGCAGGTAGAACAACTTTTGTGGTGCCTTTCAGCTGCCTACCAAGGTAGTGTAAAAACTACCAGGAGAACTCCTGTCTGGCACCTTCCCCGGTGGAGTTGTGCATGGGGTGTGTTTGGAACATTTTGTCACCGGCCGACTCCAAAATTCAGCGGTTCCCCATCTCAGACCAGAAAGCAGGAAGAACAACTTTTGTAGTGCCTTTCAAATGCCTACCAAGGTAGTGTAAAAACTACCAGGAGAACTCCTGCCTGGCACCTTCCCCGGTGGAGTTGTGCAGGGGGTGTGTTTGGAACATTTTGTCACCAGCCGACTCCAAAATTCAGCGTTTCCCCATCTCAGCCCAGAAAGCAGGTAGAACAACTTTTGTGGTGCCTTTCAGCTGCCTACCAAGGTAGTTTAAAAACTACCAGGAGAACTCCTGTCTGGCACCTTCCCCGGTGGAGTTGTGCAGGGGGTGTGTTTGGAACATTTTGTCACCGGCCGAGTCCAAAATTCAGCGGTTCCCCATCTCAGCCCAGAAAGCAGGTAGAACAACTTTTGTGGTGCCTTTCAGCTGCCTACCAAGGTAGTGTAAAAACTACCAAGAGAACTCCTGTCTGGCACCTTCCCCGGTGGAGTTGTGCATGGGGTGTGTTTGGAACATTTTGTCCACCGGCCGAGTCCAAAATTCAGCGGTTCCCCATCTCAGACCAGAAAGCAGGTAGAACAACTTTTGTGGTGCCTTTCAAATGCCTACCAAGGTAGTGTAAAAACTACCAGGAGAACTCCTGTCTGGCACCTTCCCCGGTGGAGTTGTGCAGGGGGTGTGTTTGGAACATTTTGTCACCAGCCGACTCCAAAATTCAGCGGTTCCCCATCTCAGCCCAGAAAGCAGGTAGAACAACTTTTGTGGTGCCTTTCAGCTGCCTACCAAGGTAGTGTAAAAACTACCAAGAGAACTCCTGTCTGGCACCTTCCCCGGTGGAGTTGTGCATGGGGTGTGTTTGGAACATTTTGTCACCGGCCCGAGCTCCAAAATTCAGCGGTTCCCCATCTCAGACCAGAAAGCAGAAGAACAACTTTTGTGGTGCCTTTCAAATGCCTACCAAGGTAGTGTAAAAACTACCAGGAGAACTCCTGTCTGGCACCTTCCCCGGTGGAGTTGTGCATGGGGTGTGTTTGGAACATTTTGTCACCAGCCGACTCCAAAATTCAGCGTTTCCCCATCTCAGCCCAGAAAGCAGGTAGAACAACTTTTGTGGTGCCTTTCAGCTGCCTACCAAGGTAGTGTTAAAAACTACCAGGAGAACTCCTGTCTGGCACCTTCCCCGGTGGAGTTGTGCATGGGGTGTGTTTGGAACATTTTGTCACCGGCCGAGTCCAAAATTCAGCGGTTCCCCATCTCAGCCCAGAAAGCAGGTAGAAACAACTTTTGTGGTGCCTTTCAGCTGCCTACCAAGGTAGTGTAAAAAACTACCAAGAGAACTCCTGTCTGGCACCTTCCCCGGTGGAGTTGTGCATGGGGTGTGTTTGGAACATTTTGTCACCGGCCGACTCCAAAATTCAGCGGGATTCCCCATCTCAGCCCAGAAAGCAGGTAGAACAACTTTTTTGGTGCCTTTCAAATGCCTACCAAGGTAGTGTAAAAACTACCAGGAGAACTCCTGTCTGGCACCTTCCCCGGTGGAGTTGTGCAGGGGGTGTGTTTGGAACATTTTGCCACCAGCCGACTCCAAAATTCAGCGGTTCCCCATCTCAGCCCAGAAAGCAGGTAGAACAACTTTTGTGGTGCCTTTCAGCTGCCTACCAAGGTAGTGTAAAAACTACCAAGAGAACTCCTGTCTGGCACCTTCCCCGGTGGAGTTGTGCATGGGGTGTGTTTGGAACATTTTGTCACCGGCCGACTCCAAAATTCAGCGGTTCCCCATCTCAGACCAGAAAGCAGGAAGAACAACTTTTGTGGTGCCTTTCAAATGGCCTACCAAGGTAGTGTAAAAACTACCAGGAGAACTCCTGTCTGGCACCTTCCCCGGTGGAGTTGTGCATGGGGTGTGTTTGGAACATTTTGTCACCAGCCGACTCCAAAATTCAGCGTTTCCCCATGCTCAGCCCAGAAAGCAGGTAGAACAACTTTTGTGGTGCCTTTCAGCTGCCTACCAAGGTAGTGTAAAAACTACCAGGAGAACTCCTGTCTGGCACCTTCCCCGGTGGAGTTGTGCATGGGGTGTGTTTGGAACATTTTGTCACCGGCCGAGTCCAAAATTCAGCGTTTCCCCATCTCAGCCCAGAAAGCAGGTAGAACAACTTTTGTGGTGCCTATCAGCTGCCTACCAAGGTTGTGTAAAAACTACCAGGAGAACTCCTGTCTGGCACCTTCCCCGGTGGAGTTGTGCAGGGGGGTGTGTTTTGGAACATTTTGTCACCAGCCGACTCCAAAATTCAGCGGTTCCCCATCTCAGCCCAGAAAGCAGGTAGAACAACTTTTGTGGTGCCTTTCAGCTGCCTACCAAGGTAGTGTAAAAACTACCAAGAGAACTCCTGTCTGGCACCTTCCCCGGTGGAGTTGTGCATGGGGTGTGTTTGGAACATTTTGTCACCGGCCGACTCCAAAATTCAGCGGTTCCCCATCTCAGACCAGAAAGCAGGAAGAACAACTTTTGTGGTGCCTTTCAAATGCCTACCAAGGTAGTGTAAAAAACTACCAGGAGAACTCCTGTCTGGCACCTTCCCCGGTGGAGTTGTGCATGGGGTGTGTTTGGAACATTTTGTCACCAGCCGACTCCAAAATTCAGCGTTTTCCCCATCTCAGCCCAGAAAGCAGGTAGAACAACTTTTGTGGTGCCTTTCAGCTGCCTACCAAGGTAGTGTAAAAACTACCAGGAGAACTCCTGTCTGGCACCTTCCGTGGTGGAGTTGTGCATGGGGTGTGTTTGGAACATTTGTCACCGGCCGAGTCCAAAATTCAGCGGTTCCCCATCTCAGCCCAGAAAGCAGGTACAACAACTTTTGTGGTGCCTTTCAGCTGCCTACCAAGGTAGTGTAAAAACTACCAAGAGAACTCCTGTCTGGCACCTTCCCCGGTGGAGTTGTGCATGGGGTGTGTTTGGAACATTTTGTCACCGGCCGACTCCAAAATTCAGCGGTTCCCCATCTCAGCCCAGAAAGCAGGTAGAACAACTTTTTTGGTGCCTTTCAAATGCCTACCAAGGTAGTGTAAAAACTACCAGGAGAACTCCTGTCTGGCACCTTCCCCGGTGGAGTTGTGCAGGGGGTGTGTTTGGAACATTTTGCCACCAGCCGACTCCAAAATTCAGCGGTTCCCCATCTCAGCCCAGAAAGCAGGTAGAACAACTTTTGTGGTGCCTTTCAGCTGCCTACCAAGGTAGTGTAAAAACTACCAAGAGAACTCCTGTCTGGCACCTTCCCGGTGGAGTTGTGCATGGGGTGTGTTTGGAACATTTTGTCACCGGCCGACTCCAAAATTCAGCGGTTTCCCATCTCAGACCAGAAAGCAGGAAGAACAACTTTTGTGGTGCCTTTCAAATGCCTACCAAGGTAGTGTAAAAACTACCAGGAGAACTCCTGTCTGGCACCTTCCCCGGTGGAGTTGTGCATGGGGTGTGTTTGGAACATTTTGTCACCAGCCGACTCCAAAATTCAGCGTTTCCCCATCTCAGCCCAGAAAGCAGGTAGAACAACTTTTGTGGTGCCTTTCAGCTGCCTACCAAGGTAGTGTAAAAACTACCAGGAGAACTCCTGTCTGGCACCTTCCCCGGTGGAGTTGTGCATGGGTGTGTGTTTGGAACATTTTGTCACCGGCCGAGTCCAAAATTCAGCGTTTCCCCATCTCAGCCCAGAAAGCAGGTAGAACAACTTTTGTGGTGCCTTTCAGCTGCCTACCAAGGTAGTGTAAAAACTACCAAGAGAACTCCTGTCTGGCACCTTCCCCGGTGGAGTTGTGCATGGGGTGTGTTTGGAACATTTTGTCACCGGCCGACTCCAAAATTCAGCGGTTCCCCATCTCAGCCCAGAAAGCAGGTAGAACAACTTTTGTGGTGCCTTTCAAATGCCTACCAAGGTAGTGTAAAAAACTACCAGGAGAACTCCTGTCTGGCACCTTCCCCGGTGGAGTTGTGCAGGGGGTGTGTTTGGAACATTTTGCCACCAGCCGACTCCAAAATTCAGCGGTTCCCCATCTCAGCCCAGAAAGCAGGGTAGAACAACTTTTGTGGTGTCTTTCAGATGCCTACCAAGGTAGTGTAAAAACTACCAGGAGAACTCCTGTCTGGCACCTTCCGTGGTGGAGTTGTGCATGGGGTGTGTTTGGAACATTTTGTCTCCAGCCGAGTCCAAAATTCAGCGTTTCCCCATCTCAGCCCAGAAAGCAGGGTAGAACAACTTTTGTGGTGTCTTTCAGATGCCTACCAAGGTAGTGTAATAAACTACCAAGAGAACTCCTGTCTGGCACCTTCCCCGGTGGAGTTGTGCATGGGGTGTGTTTGGAACATTTTGTCACCGGCCGACTCCAAATTCAGCGTTTCCCCATCTCAGCCCAGAAAGCAGGTAGAACAACTTTTGTGGTGCCTTTCAGCTGCCTACCAAGGTAGTGTAAAAAACTACCAGGAGAACTCCTGTCTGGCACCTTCCCCGGTGGAGTTGTGCATGGGGGTGTGTTTGGAACATTTTGTCACCAGCCGAGTCCAAAATTCAGCGGTTCCCCATCTCAGCCCAGAAAGCAGGTAGAACAACTTTTGTGGTGCCTTTCAGCTGCCTACCAAGGTAGTGTAAAAACTACCAAGAGAACTCCTGTCTGGCACCTTCCCCGGTGGAGTTGTGCAGGGGGTGTGTTTGGAACATTTTGTCACCGGCCGACTCCAAAATTCAGCGGTTCCCCATCTCAGACCAGAAAGCAGGAGAGAACAACTTTTGTAGTGCCTTTCAAATGCCTACCAAGGGTAGTGTAAAAACTACCAGGAGAACTCCTGCCTGGCACCTTCCCCGGTGGAGTTGTGCAGGGGGTGTGTTTGGAACATTTTGTCACCAGCCGAGTCCAAAATTCAGCGTTTCCCCATCTCAGCCCAGAAAGCAGGTAGAACAACTTTTGTGGTGCCTTTCAGCTGCCTACCAAGGTAGTGTAAAAACTACAGGAGAACTCCTGTCTGGCACCTTCCCCGGTGGAGTTGTGCATGGGGTGTGTTTTGGAACATTTTGTCACCGGCCGAGTCCAAAATTCAGCGGTTCCCCATCTCAGCCCAGAAAGCAGGTAGAACAACTTTTGTGGTGCCTTTCAGCTGCCTACCAAGGTAGTGTAAAAACTACCAAGAGAACTCCTGTCTGGCACCTTCCCCGGTGGAGTTGTGCATGGGGTGTGTTTGGAACATTTTGTCACCGGCCGACTCCAAAATTCAGCGGTTCCCCATCTCAGACCAGAAAGCAGGTAGAACAACTTTTGTGGTGCCTTTCAAATGCCTACCAAGGTAGTGTAAAAACTACCAGGAGAACTCCTGTCTGGCACCTTCCCCGGTGGAGTTGTGCATGGGGTGTGTTTGGAACATTTTGTCACCGGCCGACTCCAAAATTCAGCGTTTCCCCATCTCAGCCCAGAAAGCAGGTAGAACAACTTTTGTGGTGCCTTTCAAATGCCCACCAAGGTAGTGTAAAAACTATCAGGAGAACTCCTGTCTGGCACCTTCCCCGGTGGAGTTGTGCATGGGGTGTGTTTGGAACATTTTGTCACCGGCCGAGTCCAAAATTCAGCGTTTCCCCATCTCAGCCCAGAAAGCAGGTAGAACAACTTTTGTGGTGTCTTTCAGATGCCTACCGGAGCAATGTAAAAAATTACCAGGAGAACTCCTGTCTGTCACCTTCCCCGGTGGAGTTGTGCATGGGGTGTTTTTGGAACATTTTGTCACCAGCCGAGTCCAAAATTCAGCGTTTCCCCATCTCAGCCCAGAAAGCAGGTAGAACAACTTTTGTGGTGTCTTTCAGATGCCTACCAAGGTAGTGTAAAAACTACCAGGAGAACTCCTGTCTGGCACCTTCCCCGGTGGAGTTGTGCATGGGGTGTCTTTGGAACATTTTGTCACCAGCCGACTCCAAAATTCAGCGTTTCCCCATCTCAGCCCAGAAAGCAGGTAGAACAACTTTTGTGGTGCCTTTCAAATGCCCACCAAGGTAGTGTAAAAACTATCAGGAGAACTCCTGTCTGGCACCTTCCGTGGTGGAGTTGTGCATGGGGTGTGTTTGGAACATTTTGTCACCGGCCGAGTCCAAAATTCCAGCGTTTCCCCATCTCAGCCCAGAAAGCAGGTAGAACAATTTTTGTGGTGCCTTTCAGATGCCTACCAAGGTAGTGTAAAAACTACCAGGAGAACTCCTGTCTGGCACCTTCCCCGGTGGAGTTGTGCATGGGGTGTCTTTGGAACATTTTGTCACCAGCCGACTCCAAAATTCAGCGTTTCCCCATCTCAGCCAGAAAGCAGGTAGAACAACTTTTGTGGTGCCTTTCAAATGCCCACCAAGGTAGTGTAAAAACTATCAGGAGAACTCCTGTCTGGCACCTTCCGTGGTGGAGTTGTGCATGGGGTGTGTTTGGAACATTTTGTCACCAGCCGAGTCCAAAATTCAGCGTTTCCCCATCTCAGCCCAGAAAGCAGGTAGAACAACTTTTGTGGTGCCTTTCAGCTGCCTACCAAGGTAGTGTAAAAACTACCAAGAGAACTCCTGTCTGGCACCTTCCCCGGTGGAGTTGTGCAGGGGGTGTGTTTGGAACATTTTGTCACCGGCCGACTCCAAAATTCAGCGATTCCCCATCTCAGCCCAGAAAGCAGGTAGAACAACTTTTGTGGTGTCTTTCAGATGCCTACCAAGGTAGTGTAAAAACTACCAGGAGAACTCCTGTCTGGCACCTTCCCCGGTGGAGTTGTGCATGGGGTGTGTTTGGAACATCTTTGTCACCGGCCGAGTCCAAAATTCAGCGGTTCCCCATCTCAGCCCAGAAAGCAGGTAGAACAACTTTTGTGGTGTCTTTCAGATGCCTACCAAGGTAGTGTAAAAACTACCAGGAGAACTCCTGTCTGGCACCTTCCCCGGTGGAGTTGTGCATGGGGTGTGTTTGGAACATTTTGTCACTAGCCGACTCCAAAATTCAGCGGTTTCCCCATCTCAGCCCAGAAAGCAGGAAGAACAACTTTTGTGGTGCCTTTCAAATGCCTACCAAGGTAGTGTAAAAACTACCAGGAGAACTCCTGTCTGGCACCTTCCCCGGTGGAGTTGTGCAGGGGGTGTGTTTGGAACATTTTGTCACCAGCCGACTCCAAAATTCAGCGTTTCCCCATCTCAGCCCAGAAAGCAGGGTAGAACAACTTTTGTGGTGCCTTTCAAATGCCCACCAAGGTAGTGTAAAAACTATCAGGAGAACTCCTGTCTGGCACCTTCCCCGGTGGAGTTGTGCATGGGGTGTGTTTGGAACATTTTGTCACCGGCCGAGTCCAAAATTCAGCGGTTCCCCATCTCAGCCCAGAAAGCAGGTAGAACAACTTTTGTGGTGTCTTTCAGATGCCTACCGGAGCAATGTAAAAACTACCAGGAGAACTCCTGTCTGTCACCTTCCCCGGTGGAGTTGTGCATGGGGTGTGTTTGGAACATTTTGTCACCGGCCGAGTCCAAAATTCAGCGGTTCCCCATCTCAGCCCAGAAAGCAGGTAGAACAACTTTTGTGGTGCCTTTCAGCTGCCTACCAAGGTAGTGTAAAAACTACCAAGAGAACTCCTGTCTGGCACCTTCCGTGGTGGAGTTTTTGCATGGGGTGTGTTTGGAACATTTTGTCACCAGCCGACTCCAAAATTCAGCGGTTCCCCATCTCAGACCAGAAAGCAGGAAGAACAACTTTTGTGGTGCCTTTCAAATGCCTACCAAGGTAGTGTAAAAACTACCAGGAGAACTCCTGTCTGGCACCTTCCCCGGTGGAGTTGTGCAGGGGGTGTGTTTGGAACATTTTGTCACCAGCCGACTCCAAAATTCAGCGTTTCCCCATCTCAGCCCAGAAAGCAGGTAGAACAACTTTTGTGGTGCCTTTCAAATGCCCACCAAGGTAGTGTAAAAACTACCAGGAGAACTCCTGTCTGGCACCTTCCCCGGTGGAGTTGTGCATGGGGTGTGTTTGGAACATTTTGTCACCGGCCGACTCCAAAATTCAGCGGTTCCCCATCTCAGCCCAGAAAGCAGGTTAGAACAACTTTGTGGTGCCTTTCAGCTGCCTACCAAGGTAGTGTAAAAACTACCAAGAGAACTCCTGTCTGGCACCTTCCCCGGTGGAGTTGTGCATGGGGTGTGTTTGGAACATTTTGTCACCGGCCGACTCCAAAATTCAGCGATTCCCCATCTCAGCCCAGAAAGCAGGTAGAACAACTTTTGTGGTGCCTTTCAGCTGCCTACCAAGGTAGTGTAAAAACTACCAAGAGAACTCCTGTCTGGCACCTTCCGTGGTGGAGTTTTGCATGGGGTGTGTTTGGAACATTTTGTCACCAGCCGACTCCAAAATTCAGCGGTTCCCCATCTCAGACCAGAAAGTAGGAAGAACAACTTTTGTGGTGCCTTTCAAATGCCTACCAAGGTAGTGTAAAAACTACCAGGAGAACTCCTGTCTGGCACCTTCCCCGGTGGAGTTGTGCAGGGGGTGTGTTTGGAACATTTTGTCACCAGCCGACTCCAAAATTCAGCGTTTCCCCATCTCAGCCCAGAAAGCAGGTAGAACAACTTTTGTGGTGCCTTTCAAATGCCCACCAAGGTAGTGTAAAAACTACCAGGAGAACTCCTGTCTGGCACCTTCCCCGGTGGAGTTGTGCAGGGGGTGTGTTTGGAACATTTTGTCACCAGCCGAGTCCAAAATTCAGCGTTTCCCCATCTCAGCCCAGAAAGCAGGTAGAACAACTTTTGTGGTGCCTTTCAGCTGCCTACCAAGGTAGTGTAAAAACTACCAGGAGAACTCCTGTCTGGCACCTTCCCGGTGGAGTTGTGCATGGGGTGTGTTTGGAACATTTTGTCACCGGCCGACTCCAAAATTCAGCGGTTCCCCATCTCAGCCCAGAAAGCAGGTAGAACAACTTTTGTGGTGCCTTTCAGCTGCCTACCAAGGTAGTGTAAAAACTACCAAGAGAACTCCTGTCTGGCACCTTCCCCGGTGGAGTTGTGCATGGGGTGTGTTTGGAACATTTTGTCACCGGCCGACTCCAAAATTCAGCGGTTCCCCATCTCAGACCAGAAAGCAGGAAGAACAACTTTTGTGGTGCCTTTCAAATGCCTACCAAGGTAGTGTAAAAACTACCAGGAGAACTCCTGTCTGGCACCTTCCCCGGTGGAGTTGTGCAGGGGGTGTGTGTTTGGAACATTTTGTCACCAGCCGACTCCAAAATTCAGCGTTTCCCCATCTCAGCCCAGAAAGCAGGTAGAACAACTTTTGTGGTGCCTTTCAAATGCCCACCAAGGTAGTGTAAAAACTATCAGAGGAGAACTCCTGTCTGGCACCTTCCGTGGTGGAGTTGTGCATGGGGTGTGTTTGGAACATTTTGTCACCAGCCGAGTCCAAAATTCAGCGTTTCCCCATCTCAGCCCAGAAAGCAGGTAGAACAACTTTTGTGGTGCCTTTCAGCTGCCTACCAAGGTAGTGTAAAAACTACCAAGAGAACTCCTGTCTGGCACCTTCCCCGGTGGAGTTGTGCATGGGGTGTGTTTGGAACATTTTGTCACCGGCCGACTCCAAAATTCAGCGGTTCCCCATCTCAGCCCAGAAAGCAGGTAGAACAACTTTTGTGGTGTCTTTCAGATGCCTACCGGAGCAATGTAAAAACTACCAGGAGAACTCCTGTCTGGCACCTTCCCCGGTGGAGTTGTGCATGGGGTGTGTTTGGAACATTTTGTCACCGGCCGAGTCCAAAATTCAGCGGTTCCCCATCTCAGCCCAGAAAGCAGGTAGAACAACTTTTGTGGTGTCTTTCAGATGCCTACCAAGGTAGTGTAAAAACTACCAGGAGAACTCCTGTCTGGCACCTTCCCCGGTGGAGTTGTGCATGGGGTGTGTTTGGAACATTTTGTCACCAGCCGACTCCAAAATTCAGCGGTTCCCCATCTCAGCCCAGAAAGCAGGTAGAACAACTTTTGTGGTGCCTTTCAGATGCCTACCAAGGTAGTGTAAAAATTACCAGGAGAACTCCTGTCTGGCACCTTCCCCGGTGGAGTTGTGCATGGGGTGTGTTTGGAACATTTTGTCACCGGCCGAGTTCAAAATTCAGCGATTCCCCATCTCAGCCCAGAAAGCAGGTAGAACAACTTTTGTGGTGCCTTTCAAATGCCTACCAAGGTAGTGTAAAAACTACCAGGAGAACTCCTGTCTGGCACCTTCCCCGGTGGAGTTGTGCATGGGGTGTGTTTGGAACATTTTGTCAACGGCCGACTCCAAAATTCAGCGATTCCCCATCTCAGCCCAGAAAGCAGGTAGAACAACTTTTGTGGTGTCTTTCAGATGCCTACCAAGGTAGTGTAAAAACTACCAGGAGAACTCCTGTCTGGCACCTTCCCCGGTGGAGTTTTGCATGGGGTGTGTTTGGAACATTTTGTCACCGGCCGAGTCCAAAATTCAGCGTTTCCCCATCTCAGCCCAGAAAGCAGGTAGAACAACTTTTGTGGTGCCTTTCAGCTGCCTACCAAGGTAGTGTAAAAACTACCAAGAGAACTCCTGTCTGGCACCTTCCCCGGTGGAGTTGTGCAGGGGGTGTGTTTGGAACATTTTGTCACCGGCCGACTCCAAAATTCAGCGGTTCCCCATCTCAGCCCAGAAAGCAGGTAGAACAACTTTTGTGCTGTCTTTCAGATGCCTACCAAGGTAGTGTTAAAACTACCAGGAGAACTCCTGTCTGGCACCTTCCCCGGTGGAGTTGTGCATGGGGTGTGTTTGGAACATTTTGTCACCGGCCGACTCCAAAATTCAGCGGTTCCCCATCTCAGCCCAGAAAGCAGGTAGAACAACTTTTGTGCTGTCTTTCAGATGCCTACCAAGGTAGTGTAAAAACTATCAGGAGAACTCCTGTCTGGCACCTTCCGTGGTGGAGTTGTGCATGGGGTGTGTTTGGAACATTTTGTCACCAGCCGAGTCCAAAATTCAGCGTTTCCCCATCTCAGCCCAGAAAGCAGGTAGAACAACTTTTGTGGTGCCTTTCAGCTGCCTACCAAGGTAGTGTAAAAACTACCAAGAGAACTCCTGTCTGGCACCTTCCCCGGTGGAGTTGTGCATGGGGTGTGTTTGGAACATTTTGTCACCGGCCGACTCCAAAATTCAGCGATTCCCCATCTCAGCCCAGAAAGCAGGTAGAACAACTTTTGTGGTGTCTTTCAGATGCCTACCGGAGCAATGTAAAAACTACCAGGAGAACTCCTGTCTGGCACCTTCCGTGGTGGAGTTGTGCAGGGGGTGTGTTTGGAACATTTTGTCACCGGCCGAGTCCAAAATTCAGCGGTTCCCCATCTCAGCCCAGAAAGCAGGTAGAACAACTTTTGTGGTGTCTTTCAGATGCCTACCAAGGTAGTGTAAAAACTACCAGGAGAACTCCTGTCTGGCACCTTCCCCGGTGGAGTTGTGCATGGGGTGTGTTTGGAACATTTTGTCACCAGCCGACTCCAAAATTCAGCGGTTCCCCATCTCAGCCCAGAAAGCAGGTAGAACAACTTTTGTGGTGCCTTTCAGATGCCTACCAAGGTAGTGTAAAAATTACCAGGAGAACTCCTGTCTGGCACCTTCCCCGGTGGAGTTGTGCATGGGGTGTGTTTGGAACATTTTGTCACCGGCCGAGTTCAAAATTCAGCGATTCCCCATCTCAGCCCAGAAAGCAGGTAGAACAACTTTTGTGGTGCCTTTCAAATGCCTACCAAGGTAGTGTAAAAACTACCAGGAGAACTCCTGTCTGGCACCTTCCCCGGTGGAGTTGTGCATGGGGTGTGTTTGGAACATTTTGTCAACGGCCGACTCCAAAATTCAGCGATTCCCCATCTCAGCCCAGAAAGCAGGTAGAACAACTTTTGTGGTGTCTTTCAGATGCCTACCAAGGTAGTGTAAAAACTACCAGGAGAACTCCTGTCTGGCACCTTCCCCGGTGGAGTTTTGCATGGGGTGTGTTTGGAACATTTTGTCACCGGCCGAGTCCAAAATTCAGCGTTTCCCCATCTCAGCCCAGAAAGCAGGTAGAACAACTTTTGTGGTGCCTTTCAGCTGCCTACCAAGGTAGTGTAAAAACTACCAAGAGAACTCCTGTCTGGCACCTTCCCCGGTGGAGTTGTGCAGGGGGTGTGTTTGGAACATTTTGTCACCGGCCGACTCCAAAATTCAGCGGTTCCCCATCTCAGCCCAGAAAGCAGGTAGAACAACTTTTGTGCTGTCTTTCAGATGCCTACCAAGGTAGTGTTAAAACTACCAGGAGAACTCCTGTCTGGCACCTTCCCCGGTGGAGTTGTGCATGGGGTGTGTTTGGAACATTTTGTCACCGGCCGAGTCCAAAATTCAGCGTTTCCCCATCTCAGCCCAGAAAGCAGGTAGAACAACTTTTGTGGTGCCTTTCAGCTGCCTACCAAGGTAGTGTAAAAACTACCAAGAGAACTCCTGTCTGGCACCTTCCCCGGTGGAGTTGTGCAGGGGGTGTGTTTGGAACATTTTGTCACCGGCCGACTCCAAAATTCAGCGGTTCCCCATCTCAGCCCAGAAAGCAGGTAGAACAACTTTTGTGCTGTCTTTCAGATGCCTACCAAGGTAGTGTTAAAACTACCAGGAGAACTCCTGTCTGGCACCTTCCCCGGTGGAGTTGTGCATGGGGTGTGTTTGGAACATTTTGTCACCAGCCGAGTCCAAAATTCAGCGGTTCCCCATCTCAGCCCAGAAAGCAGGTAGAACAACTTTTGTGGTGTCTTTCAGATGCCTACCAAGGTAGTGTAAAAACTACCAAGAGAACTCCTGTCTGGCACCTTCCCCGGTGGAGTTGTGCATGGGGTGTGTTTGGAACATTTTGTCACCAGCCGACTCCAAAATTCAGCGATTCCCCATCTCAGCCCAGAAAGCAGGTAGAACAACTTTTGTGGTGCCTTTCAAATGCCTACCAAGGTAGTGTAAAAACTACCAAGAGAACTCCTGCCTGGCACCTTCCCCGGTGGAGTTGTGCATGGGGTGTGTTTGGAACATTTTGTCACCAGCCGAGTCCAAAATTCAGCGTTTCCCCATCTCAGCCCAGAAAGCAGGTAGAACAACTTTTGTGGTGCCTTTCAGCTGCCTACCAAGGTAGTGTAAAAACTACCAGGAGAACTCCTGTCTGGCACCTTCCCCGGTGGAGTTGTGCATGGGGTGTGTTTGGAACATTTTGTCACCAGCCGAGTCCAAAATTCAGCGTTTCCCCATCTCAGCCCAGAAAGCAGGTAGAACAACTTTTGTGGTGCCTTTCAGCTGCCTACCAAGGTAGTGTAAAAACTACCAAGAGAACTCCTGTCTGGCACCTTCCCCGGTGGAGTTGTGCAGGGGGTGTGTTTGGAACATTTTGTCACCGGCCGACTCCAAAATTCAGCGGTTCCCCATCTCAGCCCAGAAAGCAGGTAGAACAACTTTTGTGGTGTCTTTCAGATGCCTACCGGAGCAATGTAAAAACTACCAGGAGAACTCCTGTCTGGCACCTTCCCCGGTGGAGTTGTGCAGGGGGTGTGTTTGGAACATTTTGCCACCAGCCGACTCCAAAATTCAGCGGTTCCCCATCTCAGACCAGAAAGCAGGAAGAACAACTTTTGTGGTGCCTTTCAAATGCCTACCAAGGTAGTGTAAAAACTACCAGGAGAACTCCTGTCTGGCACCTTCCCCGGTGGAGTTGTGCATGGGGTGTGTTTGGAACATTTTGTCACCAGCCGACTCCAAAATTCAGCGTTTCCCCATCTCAGCCCAGAAAGCAGGTAGAACAACTTTTGTGGTGCCTTTCAAATGCCCACCAAGGTAGTGTAAAAACTACCAGGAGAACTCCTGTCTGGCACCTTCCGTGGTGGAGTTGTGCATGGGGTGTGTTTGGAACATTTTGTCACCAGCCGACTCAAATATTCAGCGGTTCCCCATCTCAGCCCATAAAGCAGGTACAACAACTTTTCTTGTGCCTTTCAGCTGCCTACCAAGGTAGTGTAAAAACTACCAAGAGAACTCCTGTCTGGCACCTTCCCCGGTGGAGTTGTGCATGGGGTGTGTTTGGAACATTTTGTCACCGGCCGACTCCAAAATTCAGCGGTTCCCCATCTCAGCCCAGAAAGCAGGTAGAACAACTTTTGTGGTGTCTT
Organism: Falco biarmicus; assembly: GCF_023638135.1. Taxonomy (NCBI): domain Eukaryota; kingdom Metazoa; phylum Chordata; class Aves; order Falconiformes; family Falconidae; genus Falco; species Falco biarmicus. The sequence continues at coordinate 197,944 of NC_079298.1, read as the reverse complement.
TCAGATGCCTACCGGAGCAATGTAAAAACTACCAGGAGAACTCCTGTCTGGCACCTTCCCCGGTGGAGTTGTGCAGGGGGTGTGTTTGGAACATTTTGCCACCAGCCGACTCCAAAATTCAGCGTTTCCCCATCTCAGCCCAGAAAGCAGGTAGAACAACTTTTGTGGTGCCTTTCAAATGCCTACCAAGGTAGTGTAAAAACTACTAAGAGAACTCCTGTCTGGCACCTTCCGTGGTGGAGTTGTGCATGGGGTGTGTTTGGAACATTTTGTCTCCAGCCGAGTCCAAAATTCAGCGTTTCCCCATCTCAGCCCAGAAAGCAGGTAGAACAACTTTTGTGGTGTCTTTCAGATGCCTACCAAGGTAGTGTAAAAACTACCAAGAGAACTCCTGTCTGGCACCTTCCCCGGTGGAGTTGTGCAGGGGGTGTGTTTGGAACATTTTGTCACCGGCCGAGTCCAAAATTCAGCGTTTCCCCATCTCAGACCAGAAAGCAGGTAGAACAACTTTTGTGGTGCCTTTCAGCTGCCTACCAAGGTAGTGTAAAAACTACCAGGAGAACTCCTGTCTGGCACCTTCCCCGGTGGAGTTGTGCATGGGGTGTGTTTGGAACATTTTGTCACCAGCCGAGTCCAAAATTCAGCGGTTCCCCATCTCAGCCCAGAAAGCAGGTAGAACAACTTTTGTGGTGCCTTTCAGCTGCCTACCAAGGTAGTGTAAAAACTACCAAGAGAACTCCTGTCTGGCACCTTCCCCGGTGGAGTTGTGCATGGGGTGTGTTTGGAACATTTTGTCACCGGCCGACTCCAAAATTCAGCGGTTCCCCATCTCAGACCAGAAAGCAGGAAGAACAACTTTTGTGGTGCCTTTCAAATGCCTACCAAGGTAGTGTAAAAACTACCAGGAGAACTCCTGTCTGGCACCTTCCCCGGTGGAGTTGTGCAGGGGGTGTGTTTGGAACATTTTGTCACCAGCCGACTCCAAAATTCAGCGTTTCCCCATCTCAGCCCAGAAAGCAGGTAGAACAACTTTTGTGGTGCCTTTCAAATGCCCACCAAGGTAGTGTAAAAACTATCAGGAGAACTCCTGTCTGGCACCTTCCGTGGTGGAGTTGTGCATGGGGTGTGTTTGGAACATTTTGTCACCAGCCGAGTCCAAAATTCAGCGTTTCCCCATCTCAGCCCAGAAAGCAGGAAGAACAACTTTTGTGGTGCCTTTCAGCTGCCTACCAAGGTAGTGTAAAAACTACCAAGAGAACTCCTGTCTGGCACCTTCCCCGGTGGAGTTGTGCATGGGGTGTGTTTGGAACATTTTGTCACCGGCCGACTCCAAAATTCAGCGGTTCCCCATCTCAGCCCAGAAAGCAGGTAGAACAACTTTTGTGGTGCCTTTCAGCTGCCTACCAAGGTAGTGTAAAAACTACCAAGAGAACTCCTGTCTGGCACCTTCCCCGGTGGAGTTTTGCATGGGGTGTGTTTGGAACATTTTGTCACCGGCCGACTCCAAAATTCAGCGGTTCCCCATCTCAGACCAGAAAGCAGGAAGAACAACTTTTGTGGTGCCTTTCAAATGCCTACCAAGGTAGTGTAAAAACTACCAGGAGAACTCCTGTCTGGCACCTTCCCCGGTGGAGTTGTGCATGGGGTGTGTTTGGAACATTTTGTCACCAGCCGACTCCAAAATTCAGCGTTTCCCCATCTCAGCCCAGAAAGCAGGTAGAACAACTTTTGTGGTGCCTTTCAAATGCCCACCAAGGTAGTGTAAAAACTACCAGGAGAACTCCTGTCTGGCACCTTCCGTGGTGGAGTTGTGCATGGGGTGTGTTTGGAACATTTTGTCACCAGCCGACTCAAATATTCAGCGGTTCCCCATCTCAGCCCATAAAGCAGGTACAACAACTTTTCTTGTGCCTTTCAGCTGCCTACCAAGGTAGTGTAAAAACTACCAAGAGAACTCCTGTCTGGCACCTTCCCCGGTGGAGTTGTGCATGGGGTGTGTTTGGAACATTTTGTCACCGGCCGACTCCAAAATTCAGCGGTTCCCCATCTCAGCCCAGAAAGCAGGTAGAACAACTTTTGTGGTGTCTTTCAGATGCCTACCGGAGCAATGTAAAAACTACCAGGAGAACTCCTGTCTGGCACCTTCCCCGGTGGAGTTGTGCAGGGGGTGTGTTTGGAACATTTTGTCTCCAGCCGAGTCCAAAATTCAGCGTTTCCCCATCTCAGCCCAGAAAGCAGGTAGAACAACTTTTGTGGTGTCTTTCAGATGCCTACCAAGGTAGTGTAAAAACTACCAGGAGAACTCCTGTCTGGCACCTTCCCCGGTGGAGTTGTGCATGGGGTGTCTGTGGAACATTTTGTCACCGGCCGACTCCAAAATTCAGCGGTTCCCCATCTCAGCCCAGAAAGCAGGTAGAACAACTTTTGTGGTGCCTTTCAGCTGCCTACCAAGGTAGTGTAAAAACTACCAAGAGAACTCCTGTCTGGCACCTTCCCCGGTGGAGTTGTGCAGGGGGTGTGTTTGGAACATTTTGTCACCGGCCGACTCCAAAATTCAGCGGTTCCCCATCTCAGCCCAGAAAGCAGGAAGAACAACTTTTGTGGTGCCTTTCAAATGCCTACCAAGGTAGTGTAAAAACTACCAGGAGAACTCCTGTCTGGCACCTTCCCCGGTGGAGTTGTGCATGGGGTGTGTTTGGAACATTTTGTCACCAGCCGACTCCAAAATTCAGCGTTTCCCCATCTCAGCCCAGAAAGCAGGTAGAACAACTTTTGTGGTGCCTTTCAGCTGCCTACCAAGGTAGTGTAAAAACTACCAGGAGAACTCCTGTCTGGCACCTTCCGTGGTGGAGTTGTGCATGGGGTGTGTTTGGAACATTTTGTCACCAGCCGACTCAAATATTCAGCGGTTCCCCATCTCAGCCCAGAAAGCAGGTACAACAACTTTTCTTGTGCCTTTCAGCTGCCTACCAAGGTAGTGTAAAAACTACCAAGAGAACTCCTGTCTGGCACCTTCCCCGGTGGAGTTGTGCATGGGGTGTGTTTGGAACATTTTGTCACCGGCCGACTCCAAAATTCAGCGGTTCCCCATCTCAGCCCAGAAAGCAGGTAGAACAACTTTTGTGGTGTCTTTCAGATGCCTACCGGAGCAATGTAAAAACTACCAGGAGAACTCCTGTCTGGCACCTTCCCCGGTGGAGTTGTGCAGGGGGTGTGTTTGGAACATTTTGCCACCAGCCGACTCCAAAATTCAGCGGTTCCCCATCTCAGCCCAGAAAGCAGGTAGAACAACTTTTGTGGTGTCTTTCAGATGCCTACCAAGGTAGTGTAAAAACTACGAAGAGAACTCCTGTCTGGCACCTTCCCCGGTGGAGTTGTGCATGGGGTGTGTTTGGAACATTTTGTCACCGGCCGAGTCCAAAATTCAGCGTTTCCCCATCTCAGCCCAGAAAGCAGGTAGAACAACTTTTGTGGTGCCTTTCAGCTGCCTACCAAGGTAGTGTAAAAACTACCAGGAGAACTCCTGTCTGGCACCTTCCCCGGTGGAGTTGTGCATGGGGTGTGTTTGGAACATTTTGTCACCGGCCGAGTCCAAAATTCAGCGGTTCCCCATCTCAGCCCAGAAAGCAGGTAGAACAACTTTTGTGGTGCCTTTCAGCTGCCTACCAAGGTAGTGTAAAAACTACCAAGAGAACTCCTGTCTGGCACCTTCCCCGGTGGAGTTGTGCATGGGGTGTGTTTGGAACATTTTGTCACCGGCCGACTCCAAAATTCAGCGGTTCCCCATCTCAGACCAGAAAGCAGGAAGAACAACTTTTGTAGTGCCTTTCAAATGCCTACCAAGGTAGTGTAAAAACTACCAGGAGAACTCCTGCCTGGCACCTTCCCCGGTGGAGTTGTGCAGGGGGTGTGTTTGGAACATTTTGTCACCAGCCGACTCCAAAATTCAGCGTTTCCCCATCTCAGCCCAGAAAGCAGGTAGAACAACTTTTGTGGTGCCTTTCAGCTGCCTACCAAGGTAGTTTAAAAACTACCAGGAGAACTCCTGTCTGGCACCTTCCCCGGTGGAGTTGTGCATGGGGTGTGTTTGGAACATTTTGTCACCGGCCGAGTCCAAAATTCAGCGGTTCCCCATCTCAGCCCAGAAAGCAGGTAGAACAACTTTTGTGGTGCCTTTCAGCTGCCTACCAAGGTAGTGTAAAAACTACCAAGAGAACTCCTGTCTGGCACCTTCCCCGGTGGAGTTTTGCATGGGGTGTGTTTGGAACATTTTGTCACCGGCCGACTCCAAAATTCAGCGGTTCCCCATCTCAGACCAGAAAGCAGGTAGAACAACTTTTGTGGTGCCTTTCAAATGCCTACCAAGGTAGTGTAAAAACTACCAGGAGAACTCCTGTCTGGCACCTTCCCCGGTGGAGTTGTGCAGGGGGTGTGTTTGGAACATTTTGTCACCAGCCGACTCCAAAATTCAGCGGTTCCCCATCTCAGCCCAGAAAGCAGGTAGAACAACTTTTGTGGTGCCTTTCAGCTGCCTACCAAGGTAGTGTAAAAACTACCAAGAGAACTCCTGTCTGGCACCTTCCCCGGTGGAGTTGTGCATGGGGTGTGTTTGGAACATTTTGTCACCGGCCGACTCCAAAATTCAGCGGTTCCCCATCTCAGACCAGAAAGCAGGAAGAACAACTTTTGTGGTGCCTTTCAAATGCCTACCAAGGTAGTGTAAAAACTACCAGGAGAACTCCTGTCTGGCACCTTCCCCGGTGGAGTTGTGCATGGGGTGTGTTTGGAACATTTTGTCACCAGCCGAGTCCAAAATTCAGCGTTTCCCCATCTCAGCCCAGAAAGCAGGTAGAACAACTTTTGTGGTGCCTTTCAGCTGCCTACCAAGGTAGTGTAAAAACTACCAGGAGAACTCCTGTCTGGCACCTTCCCCGGTGGAGTTGTGCATGGGGTGTGTTTGGAACATTTTGTCACCGGCCGAGTCCAAAATTCAGCGGTTCCCCATCTCAGCCCAGAAAGCAGGTAGAACAACTTTTGTGGTGCCTTTCAGCTGCCTACCAAGGTAGTGTAAAAACTACCAAGAGAACTCCTGTCTGGCACCTTCCCCGGTGGAGTTGTGCATGGGGTGTGTTTGGAACATTTTGTCACCGGCCGACTCCAAAATTCAGCGGTTCCCCATCTCAGCCCAGAAAGCAGGTAGAACAACTTTTGTGGTGCCTTTCAAATGCCTACCAAGGTAGTGTAAAAACTACCAGGAGAACTCCTGTCTGGCACCTTCCCCGGTGGAGTTGTGCAGGGGGTGTGTTTGGAACATTTTGCCACCAGCCGACTCCAAAATTCAGCGGTTCCCCATCTCAGCCCAGAAAGCAGGTAGAACAACTTTTGTGGTGTCTTTCAGATGCCTACCAAGGTAGTGTAAAAACTACCAGGAGAACTCCTGTCTGGCACCTTCCGTGGTGGAGTTGTGCATGGGGTGTGTTTGGAACATTTTGTCTCCAGCCGAGTCCAAAATTCAGCGGTTCCCCATCTCAGCCCAGAAAGCAGGTAGAACAACTTTTGTGGTGTCTTTCAGATGCCTACCAAGGTAGTGTAAAAACTACCAAGAGAACTCCTGTCTGGCACCTTCCCCGGTGGAGTTGTGCATGGGGTGTGTTTGGAACATTTTGTCACCGGCCGAGTCCAAAATTCAGCGTTTCCCCATCTCAGCCCAGAAAGCAGGTAGAACAACTTTTGTGGTGCCTTTCAGCTGCCTACCAAGGTAGTGTAAAAACTACCAGGAGAACTCCTGTCTGGCACCTTCCCCGGTGGAGTTGTGCATGGGGTGTGTTTGGAACATTTTGTCACCAGCCGAGTCCAAAATTCAGCGGTTCCCCATCTCAGCCCAGAAAGCAGGTAGAACAACTTTTGTGGTGCCTTTCAGCTGCCTACCAAGGTAGTGTAAAAACTACCAAGAGAACTCCTGTCTGGCACCTTCCCCGGTGGAGTTGTGCAGGGGGTGTGTTTGGAACATTTTGTCACCGGCCGACTCCAAAATTCAGCGGTTCCCCATCTCAGACCAGAAAGCAGGAAGAACAACTTTTGTAGTGCCTTTCAAATGCCTACCAAGGTAGTGTAAAAACTACCAGGAGAACTCCTGCCTGGCACCTTCCCCGGTGGAGTTGTGCAGGGGGTGTGTTTGGAACATTTTGTCACCAGCCGACTCCAAAATTCAGCGTTTCCCCATCTCAGCCCAGAAAGCAGGTAGAACAACTTTTGTGGTGCCTTTCAGCTGCCTACCAAGATAGTGTAAAAACTACCAGGAGAACTCCTGTCTGGCACCTTCCCCGGTGGAGTTGTGCATGGGGTGTGTTTGGAACATTTTGTCACCGGCCGAGTCCAAAATTCAGCGGTTCCCCATCTCAGCCCAGAAAGCAGGTAGAACAACTTTTGTGGTGCCTTTCAGATGCCTACCAAGGTAGTGTAAAAACTACCAGGAGAACTCCTGTCTGGCACCTTCCGTGGTGGAGTTGTGCATGGGGTGTGTTTGGAACATTTTGTCACCGGCCGAGTCCAAAATTCAGCGTTTCCCCATCTCAGCCCAGAAAGCAGGTAGAACAACTTTTGTAGTGCCTTTCAGCTGCCTACCAAGGTAGTGTAAAAACTACCAGGAGAACTCCTGTCTGGCACCTTCCCCGGTGGAGTTGTGCATGGGGTGTGTTTGGAACATTTTGTCACCAGCCGAGTCCAAAATTCAGCGGTTCCCCATCTCAGCCCAGAAAGCAGGTAGAACAACTTTTGTGGTGCCTTTCAGCTGCCTACCAAGGTAGTGTAAAAACTACCAAGAGAACTCCTGTCTGGCACCTTCCCCGGTGGAGTTGTGCAGGGGGTGTGTTTGGAACATTTTGTCACCGGCCGACTCCAAAATTCAGCGGTTCCCCATCTCAGACCAGAAAGCAGGAAGAACAACTTTTGTAGTGCCTTTCAAATGCCTACCAAGGTAGTGTAAAAACTACCAGGAGAACTCCTGCCTGGCACCTTCCCCGGTGGAGTTGTGCAGGGGGTGTGTTTGGAACATTTTGTCACCAGCCGACTCCAAAATTCAGCGTTTCCCCATCTCAGCCCAGAAAGCAGGTAGAACAACTTTTGTGGTGCCTTTCAGCTGCCTACCAAGATAGTGTAAAAACTACCAGGAGAACTCCTGTCTGGCACCTTCCCCGGTGGAGTTGTGCATGGGGTGTGTTTGGAACATTTTGTCACCGGCCGAGTCCAAAATTCAGCGGTTCCCCATCTCAGCCCAGAAAGCAGGTAGAACAACTTTTGTGGTGCCTTTCAGCTGCCTACCAAGGTAGTGTAAAAACTACCAAGAGAACTCCTGTCTGGCACCTTCCCCGGTGGAGTTGTGCATGGGGTGTGTTTGGAACATTTTGTCACCGGCCGAGTCCAAAATTCAGCGGTTCCCCATCTCAGCCCAGAAAGCAGGTAGAACAACTTTTGTGGTGCCTTTCAAATGCCTACCAAGGTAGTGTAAAAACTACCAGGAGAACTCCTGTCTGGCACCTTCCCCGGTGGAGTTGTGCAGGGGGTGTGTTTGGAACATTTTGTCACCAGCCGACTCCAAAATTCAGCGTTTCCCCATCTCAGCCCAGAAAGCAGGTAGAACAACTTTTGTGGTGCCTTTCAAATGCCCACCAAGGTAGTGTAAAAACTATCAGGAGAACTCCTGTCTGGCACCTTCCCCGGTGGAGTTGTGCATGGGGTGTGTTTGGAACATTTTGTCACCGGCCGAGTCCAAAATTCAGCGTTTCCCCATCTCAGCCCAGAAAGCAGGTAGAACAACTTTTGTGGTGTCTTTCAGATGCCTACCGGAGCAATGTAAAAACTACCAGGAGAACTCCTGTCTGTCACCTTCCCCGGTGGAGTTGTGCATGGGGTGTGTTTGGAACATTTTGTCACCAGCCGAGTCCAAAATTCAGCGGTTCCCCATCTCAGCCCAGAAAGCAGGTAGAACAACTTTTGTGGTGTCTTTCAGATGCCTACCAAGGTAGTGTAAAAACTACCAGGAGAACTCCTGTCTGGCACCTTCCCCGGTGGAGTTGTGCAGGGGGTGTGTTTGGAACATTTTGTCACCAGCCGACTCCAAAATTCAGCGTTTCCCCATCTCAGCCCAGAAAGCAGGTAGAACAACTTTTGTGGTGCCTTTCAGCTGCCTACCAAGGTAGTGTAAAAACTACCAAGAGAACTCCTGTCTGGCACCTTCCCCGGTGGAGTTGTGCATGGGGTGTCTGTGGAACATTTTGTCACCGGCCGACTCCAAAATTCAGCGGTTCCCCATCTCAGCCCATAAAGCAGGTACAACAACTTTTGTGGTGCCTTTCAGCTGCCTACCAAGGTAGTGTAAAAACTACCAAGAGAACTCCTGTCTGGCACCTTCCCCGGTGGAGTTGTGCATGGGGTGTGTTTGGAACATTTTGTCACCGGCCGACTCCAAAATTCAGCGGTTCCCCATCTCAGACCAGAAAGCAGGAAGAACAACTTTTGTGGTGCCTTTCAAATGCCCACCAAGGTAGTGTAAAAACTATCAGGAGAACTCCTGTCTGGCACCTTCCGTGGTGGAGTTGTGCATGGGGTGTGTTTGGAACATTTTGTCACCGGCCGAGTCCAAAATTCAGCGGTTCCCCATCTCAGCCCAGAAAGCAGGTAGAACAATTTTTGTGGTGCCTTTCAGCTGCCTACCAAGGTAGTGTAAAAACTACCAAGAGAACTCCTGTCTGGCACCTTCCGTGGTGGAGTTTTGCATGGGGTGTGTTTGGAACATTTTGTCACCGGCCGAGTCCAAAATTCAGCGGTTCCCCATCTCAGCCCAGAAAGCAGGAAGAACAACTTTTGTGGTGCCTTTCAAATGCCTACCAAGGTAGTGTAAAAACTACCAGGAGAACTCCTGTCTGGCACCTTCCCCGGTGGAGTTGTGCATGGGGTGTGTTTGGAACATTTTGTCACCAGCCGACTCCAAAATTCAGCGTTTCCCCATCTCAGCCCAGAAAGCAGGTAGAACAACTTTTGTGGTGCCTTTCAAATGCCTACCAAGGTAGTGTAAAAACTACCAGGAGAACTCCTGTCTGGCACCTTCCCCGGTGGAGTTGTGCAGGGGGTGTGTTTGGAACATTTTGTCACCAGCCGACTCCAAAATTCAGCGTTTCCCCATCTCAGCCCAGAAAGCAGGAAGAACAACTTTTGTGGTGCCTTTCAAATGCCCACCAAGGTAGTGTAAAAACTATCAGGAGAACTCCTGTCTGGCACCTTCCCCGGTGGAGTTGTGCATGGGGTGTGTTTGGAACATTTTGTCACCAGCCGACTCCAAAATTCAGCGTTTCCCCATCTCAGCCCAGAAAGCAGGTAGAACAACTTTTGTGGTGCCTTTCAGCTGCCTACCAAGGTAGTGTAAAAACTACCAAGAGAACTCCTGTCTGGCACCTTCCCCGGTGGAGTTGTGCATGGGGTGTGTTTGGAACATTTTGTCACCGGCCGACTCCAAAATTCAGCGATTCCCCATCTCAGCCCAGAAAGCAGGTAGAACAACTTTTGTGGTGTCTTTCAGATGCCTACCAAGGTAGTGTAAAAACTACCAGGAGAACTCCTGTCTGGCACCTTCCCCGGTGGAGTTGTGCATGGGGTGTGTTTGGAACATTTTGTCACCGGCCGAGTCCAAAATTCAGCGGTTCCCCATCTCAGCCCAGAAAGCAGGTAGAACAACTTTTGTGGTGTCTTTCAGATGCCTACCAAGGTAGTGTAAAAACTACCAGGAGAACTCCTGTCTGGCACCTTCCCCGGTGGAGTTGTGCATGGGGTGTGTTTGGAACATTTTGTCACCAGCCGAGTCCAAAATTCAGCGTTTCCCCATCTCAGCCCAGAAAGCAGGTAGAACAACTTTTGTGGTGTCTTTCAGCTGCCTACCGGAGCAATGTAAAAACTACCAGGAGAACTCCTGTCTGTCACCTTCCCCGGTGGAGTTGTGCATGGGGTGTGTTTGGAACATTTTGTCACCAGCCGAGTCCAAAATTCAGCGGTTCCCCATCTCAGCCCAGAAAGCAGGTAGAACAACTTTTGTGGTGTCTTTCAGATGCCTACCAAGGTAGTGTAAAAACTACCAGGAGAACTCCTGTCTGGCACCTTCCCCGGTGGAGTTGTGCAGGGGGTGTGTTTGGAACATTTTGTCACCAGCCGACTCCAAAATTCAGCGTTTCCCCATCTCAGCCCAGAAAGCAGGTAGAACAACTTTTGTGGTGCCTTTCAGCTGCCTACCAAGGTAGTGTAAAAACTACCAAGAGAACTCCTGTCTGGCACCTTCCCCGGTGGAGTTGTGCATGGGGTGTGTTTGGAACATTTTGTCACCGGCCGAGTCCAAAATTCAGCGGTTCCCCATCTCAGCCCAGAAAGCAGGTAGAACAACTTTTGTGGTGCCTTTCAGCTGCCTACCAAGGTAGTGTAAAAACTACCAAGAGAACTCCTGTCTGGCACCTTCCGTGGTGGAGTTTTGCATGGGGTGTGTTTGGAACATTTTGTCACCAGCCGACTCCAAAATTCAGCGGTTCCCCATCTCAGACCAGAAAGCAGGAAGAACAACTTTTGTGGTGCCTTTCAAATGCCTACCAAGGTAGTGTAAAAACTACCAGGAGAACTCCTGTCTGGCACCTTCCCCGGTGGAGTTGTGCATGGGGTGTGTTTGGAACATTTTGTCACCAGCCGACTCCAAAATTCAGCGTTTCCCCATCTCAGCCCAGAAAGCAGGTAGAACAACTTTTGTGGTGCCTTTCAAATGCCCACCAAGGTAGTGTAAAAACTACCAGGAGAACTCCTGTCTGGCACCTTCCCCGGTGGAGTTGTGCATGGGGTGTGTTTGGAACATTTTGTCACCAGCCGAGTCCAAAATTCAGCGTTTCCCCATCTCAGCCCAGAAAGCAGGTAGAACAACTTTTGTGGTGCCTTTCAGCTGCCTACCAAGGTAGTGTAAAAACTACCAGGAGAACTCCTGTCTGGCACCTTCCCCGGTGGAGTTGTGCATGGGGTGTGTTTGGAACATTTTGTCACCGGCCGAGTCCAAAATTCAGCGGTTCCCCATCTCAGCCCAGAAAGCAGGTAGAACAACTTTTGTGGTGCCTTTCAGCTGCCTACCAAGGTAGTGTAAAAACTACCAAGAGAACTCCTGTCTGGCACCTTCCCCGGTGGAGTTGTGCATGGGGTGTGTTTGGAACATTTTGTCACCGGCCGACTCCAAAATTCAGCGGTTCCCCATCTCAGCCCAGAAAGCAGGAAGAACAACTTTTGTGGTGCCTTTCAAATGCCTACCAAGGTAGTGTAAAAACTACCAGGAGAACTCCTGTCTGGCACCTTCCCCGGTGGAGTTGTGCAGGGGGTGTGTTTGGAACATTTTGTCACCAGCCGACTCCAAAATTCAGCGTTTCCCCATCTCAGCCCAGAAAGCAGGTAGAACAACTTTTGTGGTGCCTTTCAAATGCCCACCAAGGTAGTGTAAAAAACTATCAGGAGAACTCCTGTCTGGCACCTTCCCCGGTGGAGTTGTGCATGGGGTGTGTTTGGAACATTTTGTCACCGGCCGAGTCCAAAATTCAGCGTTTCCCCATCTCAGCCCAGAAAGCAGGTAGAACAACTTTTGTGGTGTCTTTCAGATGCCTACCGGAGCAATGTAAAAACTACCAGGAGAACTCCTGTCTGTCACCTTCCCCGGTGGAGTTGTGCATGGGGTGTGTTTGGAACATTTTGTCACCAGCCGAGTCCAAAATTCAGCGGTTCCCCATCTCAGCCCAGAAAGCAGGTAGAACAACTTTTGTGGTGTCTTTCAGATGCCTACCAAGGTAGTGTAAAAACTACCAGGAGAACTCCTGTCTGGCACCTTCCCCGGTGGAGTTGTGCATGGGGGTGTGTTTGGAACATTTTGTCACCAGCCGACTCCAAAATTCAGCGTTTCCCCATCTCAGCCCAGAAAGCAGGTAGAACAACTTTTGTGGTGCCTTTCAGCTGCCTACCAAGGTAGTGTAAAAACTACCAAGAGAACTCCTGTCTGGCACCTTCCCCGGTGGAGTTGTGCATGGGGTGTGTTTGGAACATTTTGTCACCGGCCGAGTCCAAAATTCAGTGGTTCCCCATCTCAGCCCAGAAAGCAGGTAGAACAACTTTTGTGGTGCCTTTCAGCTGCCTACCAAGGTAGTGTAAAAACTACCAAGAGAACTCCTGTCTGGCACCTTCCGTGGTGGAGTTTTGCATGGGGTGTGTTTGGAACATTTTGTCACCAGCCGACTCCAAAATTCAGCGGTTCCCCATCTCAGACCAGAAAGCAGGAAGAACAACTTTTGTGGTGCCTTTCAAACAAGGTAGTGTAAAAACTACCAGGAGAACTCCTGTCTGGCACCTTCCCCGGTGGAGTTGTGCAGGGGGTGTGTTTGGAACATTTTGTCACCAGCCGACTCCAAAATTCAGCGTTTCCCCATCTCAGCCCAGAAAGCAGGTAGAACAACTTTTGTGGTGCCTTTCAAATGCCCACCAAGGTAGTGTAAAAACTACCAGGAGAACTCCTGTCTGGCACCTTCCCCGGTGGAGTTGTGCAGGGGGTGGTGTTTGGAACATTTTGTCACCAGCCGAGTCCAAAATTCAGCGTTTCCCCATCTCAGCCCAGAAAGCAGGTAGAACAACTTTTGTGGTGCCTTTCAGCTGCCTACCAAGGTAGTGTAAAAACTACCAGGAGAACTCCTGTCTGGCACCTTCCCCGGTGGAGTTGTGCATGGGGTGTGTTTGGAACATTTTGTCACCGGCCGAGTCAAAATTCAGGCGTTTCCCCATCTCAGCCCAGAAAGCAGGTAGAACAACTTTTGTGGTGCCTTTCAGCTGCCTACCAAGGTAGTGTAAAAACTACCAAGAGAACTCCTGTCTGGCACCTTCCCCGGTGGAGTTGTGCATGGGGTGTGTTTGGAACATTTTGTCACCGGCCGACTCCAAAATTCAGCGGTTCCCCATCTCAGACCAGAAAGCAGGAAGAACAACTTTTGTGGTGCCTTTCAAATGCCTACCAAGGTAGTGTAAAAAACTACCAGGAGAACTCCTGTCTGGCACCTTCCCCGGTGGAGTTGTGCAGGGGGGTGTGTTTGGAACATTTTTGTCACCAGCCGACTCCAAAATTCAGCGTTTCCCCATCTCAGCCCAGAAAGCAGGTAGAACAACTTTTGTGGTGCCCTTTCAAATGCCCACCAAGGTAGTGTAAAAACTATCAGGAGAACTCCTGTCTGGCACCTTCCGTGGTGGAGTTGTGCATGGGGTGTGTTTGGAACATTTTGTCACCAGCCGAGTCCAAAATTCAGCGTTTCCCCATCTCAGCCCAGAAAGCAGGTAGAACAACTTTTGTGGTGCCTTTCAGCTGCCTACCAAGGTAGTGTAAAAACTACCAAGAGAACTCCTGTCTGGCACCTTCCCCGGTGGAGTTGTGCATGGGGTGTGTTTGGAACATTTTGTCACCGGCCGACTCCAAAATTCAGCGATTCCCCATCTCAGCCCAGAAAGCAGGTAGAACAACTTTTGTGGTGTCTTTCAGATGCCTACCGGAGCAATGTAAAAACTACCAGGAGAACTCCTGTCTGGCACCTTCCCCGGTGGAGTTGTGCAGGGGGGTGTGTTTGGAACATTTTGTCACCGGCCGAGTCCAAATTCAGCGGTTCCCCATCTCAGCCCCAGAAAGCAGGTAGAACAACTTTTGTGGTGTCCTTTCAGATGCCTACCAAGGTAGTGTAAAAACTACCAGGAGAACTCCTGTCTGGCACCTTCCCCGGTGGAGTTGTGCATGGGGTGTGTTTGGAACATTTTGTCACCAGCCGACTCCAAAATTCAGCGGTTCCCCATCTCAGCCCAGAAAGCAGGTAGAACAACTTTTGTGGTGCCTTTCAGATGCCTACCAAGGTAGTGTAAAAATTACCAGGAGAACTCCTGTCTGGCACCTTCCCCGGTGGAGTTGTGCATGGGGGTGTGTTTGGAACATTTTGTCACCGGCCGAGTTCAAAATTCAGCGATTCCCCATCTCAGCCCAGAAAGCAGGTAGAACAACTTTTGTGGTGCCTTTCAAATGCCCACCAAGGTAGTGTAAAAACTATCAGGAGAACTCCTGTCTGGCACCTTCCGTGGTGGAGTTGTGCATGGGGGTGTGTTTGGAACATTTTGTCACCAGCCGAGTCCAAAATTCAGCGTTTCCCCATCTCAGCCCAGAAAGCAGGTAGAACAACTTTTGTGGTGCCTTTCAGCTGCCTACCAAGGTAGTGTAAAAACTACCAAGAGAACTCCTGTCTGGCACCTTCCCGGTGGAGTTGTGCATGGGGTGTGTTTGGAACATTTTGTCACCGGCCGACTCCAAAATTCAGCGATTCCCCCATCTCAGCCCAGAAAGCAGGTAGAACAACTTTTGTGGTGTCTTTCAGATGCCTACCGGAGCAATGTAAAAACTACCAGGAGAACTCCTGTCTGGCACCTTCCCCGGTGGAGTTGTGCATGGGGTGTGTTTGGAACATTTTGTCACCGGCCGAGTCCAAAATTCAGCGGTTCCCCATCTCAGCCCAGAAAGCAGGTAGAACAACTTTTGTGGTGTCTTTCAGATGCCTACCAAGGTAGTGTAAAAACTACCAGGAGAACTCCTGTCTGGCACCTTCCCCGGTGGAGTTGTGCATGGGGTGTGTTTGGAACATTTTGTCACCAGCCGACTCCAAAATTCAGCGGTTCCCCATCTCAGCCCAGAAAGCAGGTATGAACAACTTTTGTGGTGCCTTTCAGATGCCTACCAAGGTAGTGTAAAAATTACCAGGAGAACTCCTGTCTGGCACCTTCCCCGGTGGAGTTGTGCATGGGGTGTGTTTGGAACATTTTGTCACCGGCCGAGTTCAAATTCAGCGATTCCCCATCTCAGACCAGAAAGCAGGTAGAACAACTTTTGTGGTGCCTTTCAAATGCCTACCAAGGTAGTGTAAAAACTACCAGGAGAACTCCTGTCTGGCACCTTCCCCGGTGGAGTTGTGCATGGGGTGTGTTTGGAACATTTTGTCACCGGCCGAGTCCAAAATTCAGCGTTTCCCCATCTCAGCCCAGAAAGCAGGTAGAACAACTTTTGTGGTGCCTTTCAGCTGCCTACCAAGGTAGTGTAAAAACTACCAAGAGAACTCCTGTCTGGCACCTTCCCCGGTGGAGTTGTGCATGGGGTGTGTTTGGAACATTTTGTCACCGGCCGACTCCAAAATTCAGCGGTTCCCCATCTCAGCCCAGAAAGCAGGTAGAACAACTTTTGTGCTGTCTTTCAGATGCCTACCAAGGTAGTGTAAAACTACCAAGAGAACTCCTGCCTGGCACCTTCCCCGGTGGAGTTGTGCATGGGGTGTGTTTGGAACATTTTGTCACCAGCCGAGTCCAAAATTCAGCGTTTCCCCCATCTCAGCCCAGAAAGCAGGTAGAACAACTTTTGTGGTGCCTTTCAGCTGCCTACCAAGGTAGTGTAAAAACTACCAGGAGAACTCCTGTCTGGCACCTTCCCCCGGTGGAGTTGTGCATGGGGTGTGTTTGGAACATTTTGTCACCAGCCGAGTCCAAAATTCAGCGTTTCCCATCTCAGCCCAGAAAGCAGGTAGAACAACTTTTGTGGTGCCTTTCAGCTGCCTACCAAGGTAGTGTAAAAACTACCAAGAGAACTCCTGTCTGGCACCTTCCCCGGTGGAGTTGTGCATGGGGTGTGTTTGGAACATTTTGTCACCGGCCGACTCCAAAATTCAGCGGTTCCCCATCTCAGACCAGAAAGCAGGAAGAACAACTTTTGTGGTGCCTTTCAAATGCCTACCAAGGTAGTGTAAAAACTACTAAGAGAACTCCTGTCTGGCACCTTCCCCGGTGGAGTTGTGCATGGGGTGTGTTTGGAACATTTTGTCACCGGCCGACTCCAAAATTCAGCGGGTTCCCCATCTCAGCCCAGAAAGCAGGTAGAACAACTTTTGTGGTGTCTTTCAGATGCCTACTGGAGCAATGTAAAAACTACCAGGAGAAACTCCTGTCTGGCACCTTCCCCGGTGGAGTTGTGCAGGGGGGTGTGTTTGGAACATTTTGTCACCAGCCGAGTCCAAAATTCAGCGGTTCCCCATCTCAGCCCAGAAAGCAGGTTAGAACAACTTTTGTGGTGTCTTTCAGATGGCCTACCGGAGCAATGTAAAAACTACCAGGAGAACTCCTGTCTGACACCTTCCGTGGTGGAGTTGTGCAGGGGGTGTGTTTGGAACATTTTGTCACCAGCCGACTCCCAAAATTCAGCTGTTCCCCATCTCAGCCCAGAAAGCAGGTAGAACAACTTTTGTGGTGTCTTTCAGATGCCTACCAAGGTAGTGTAAAAACTACCAGGAGAACTCCTGTCTGGCACCTTCCCCGGTGGAGTTGTGCATGGGGTGAGTTTGGAACATTTTGTCACCAGCCGAGTCCAAAATTCAGCAGTTCCCCATCTCAGCCCAGAAAGCAGGTAGAAGAACTTTAGTGGTGTCTTTCAGATGCCTACCAAGGTAGTGTAAAAACTACCAAGAGAACTCCTGTCTGGCACCTTCCCCGGTGGAGTTGTGCAGGGGGTGTGTTTGGAACATTTTGTCACCGGCCGACTCCAAAATTCAGCGATTCCCCATCTCAGCCCAGAAAGCAGGTAGAACAACTTTTGTGGTGCCTTTCAAATGCCTACCAAGGTAGTGTAAAAACTACCAAGAGAACTCCTGCCTGGCACCTTCCCCGGTGGAGTTGTGCATGGGGTGTGTTTGGAACATTTTGTCACCAGCCGAGTCCAAAATTCAGCGTTTCCCCATCTCAGCCCAGAAAGCAGGTAGAACAACTTTTGTGGTGCCTTTCAGCTGCCTACCAAGGTAGTGTAAAAACTACCAGGAGAACTCCTGTCTGGCACCTTCCCCGGTGGAGTTGTGCATGGGGTGTGTTTGGAACATTTTGTCACCGGCCGAGTCCAAAATTCAGCGTTTCCCCATCTCAGCCCAGAAAGCAGGTAGAACAACTTTTGTGGTGCCTTTCAGCTGCCTACCAAGGTAGTGTAAAAACTACCAAGAGAACTCCTGTCTGGCACCTTCCCCGGTGGAGTTGTGCATGGGGTGTGTTTGGAACATTTTGTCACCGGCCGAGTCCAAAATTCAGCGGTTCCCCATCTCAGACCAGAAAGCAGGAAGAACAACTTTTGTGGTGCCTTTCAAATGCCTACCAAGGTAGTGTAAAAACTACCAGGAGAACTCCTGTCTGGCACCTTCCCCGGTGGAGTTGTGCAGGGGGTGTGTTTGGAACATTTTGTCACCAGCCGACTCCAAAATTCAGCGTTTCCCCATCTCAGCCCAGAAAGCAGGTAGAACAACTTTTGTGGTGCCTTTCAAATGCCCACCAAGGTAGTGTAAAAACTATCAGGAGAACTCCTGTCTGGCACCTTCCGTGGTGGAGTTGTGCATGGGGTGTGTTTAGAACATTTTGTCACCAGCCGAGTCCAAAATTCAGCGTTTCCCCATCTCAGCCCAGAAAGCAGGTAGAACAACTTTTGTGGTGTCTTTCAGATGCCTACCGGAGCAATGTAAAAACTACCAGGAGAACTCCTGTCTGTCACCTTCCCCGGTGGAGTTGTGCATGGGGTGTGTTTGGAACATTTTGTCACCAGCCGAGTCCAAAATTCAGCGGTTCCCCATCTCAGCCCAGAAAGCAGGTAGAACAACTTTTGTGGTGTCTTTCAGATGCCTACCAAGGTAGTGTAAAAACTACCAAGAGAACTCCTGTCTGGCACCTTCCCCGGTGGAGTTGTGCATGGGGTGTGTTTGGAACATTTTGTCACCAGCCGACTCCAAAATTCAGCGTTTCCCCATCTCAGCCCAGAAAGCAGGTAGAACAACTTTTGTGGTGCCTTTCAAATGCCCACCAAGGTAGTGTAAAAACTATCAGGAGAACTCCTGTCTGGCACCTTCCCCGGTGGAGTTGTGCATGGGGTGTGTTTGGAACATTTTGTCACCAGCCGAGTCCAAAATTCAGCGTTTCCCCATCTCAGCCCAGAAAGCAGGTAGAACAACTTTTGTGGTGCCTTTCAGCTGCCTACCAAGGTAGTGTAAAAACTACCAAGAGAACTCCTGTCTGGCACCTTCCCCGGTGGAGCTGTGCATGGGGTGTGTTTGGAACATTTTGTCACCGGCCGACTCCAAAATTCAGCGATTCCCCATCTCAGCCCAGAAAGCAGGTAGAACAACTTTTGTGGTGTCTTTCAGATGCCTACCGGAGCAATGTAAAAACTACCAGGAGAACTCCTGTCTGGCACCTTCCCCGGTGGAGTTGTGCATGGGGTGTGTTTGGAACATTTTGTCACCGGCCGAGTCCAAAATTCAGCGGTTCCCCATCTCAGCCCAGAAAGCAGGTAGAACAACTTTTGTGGTGTCTTTCAGATGCCTACCAAGGTAGTGTAAAAACTACCAGGAGAACTCCTGTCTGGCACCTTCCCCGGTGGAGTTGTGCATGGGGTGTGTTTGGAACATTTTGTCACCAGCCGACTCCAAAATTCAGCGGTTCCCCATCTCAGCCCAGAAAGCAGGTAGAACAACTTTTGTGGTGCCTTTCAGATGCCTACCAAGGTAGTGTAAAAACTACCAGGAGAACTCCTGTCTGGCACCTTCCCCGGTGGAGTTGTGCATGGGGTGTGTTTGGAACATTTTGTCACCGGCCGAGTTCAAAATTCAGCGATTCCCCATCTCAGCCCAGAAAGCAGGTAGAACAACTTTTGTGGTGCCTTTCAAATGCCTACCAAGGTAGTGTAAAAACTACCAGGAGAACTCCTGTCTGGCACCTTCCCCGGTGGAGTTGTGCATGGGGTGTGTTTGGAACATTTTGTCAACGGCCGAGTTCAAAATTCAGCGATTCCCCATCTCAGCCCAGAAAGCAGGTAGAACAACTTTTGTGCTGCCTTTCAGATGCCTACCGGAGCAATGTAAAAACTACCAGGAGAACTCCTGTCTGGCACCTTCCCCGGTGGAGTTGTGCAGGGGGTGTGTTTGGAACATTTTGTCACCAGCCGAGTCCAAAATTCAGCGTTTCCCCATCTCAGCCCAGAAAGCAGGTAGAACAACTTTTGTGGTGCCTTTCAGCTGCCTACCAAGGTAGTGTAAAAACTACCAAGAGAACTCCTGTCTGGCACCTTCCCCGGTGGAGTTGTGCATGGGGTGTGTTTGGAACATTTTGTCACCGGCCGACTCCAAAATTCAGCGGTTCCCCATCTCAGACCAGAAAGCAGGAAGAACAACTTTTGTGGTGCCTTTCAAATGCCTACCAAGGTAGTGTAAAAACTACCAGGAGAACTCCTGTCTGGCACCTTCCCCGGTGGAGTTGTGCAGGGGGTGTGTTTGGAACATTTTGTCACCAGCCGACTCCAAAATTCAGCGTTTCCCCATCTCAGCCCAGAAAGGAGGTAGAACAACTTTTGTGGTGTCTTTCAGATGCCTACCGGAGCAATGTAAAAACTACCAGGAGAACTCCTGTCTGTCACCTTCCCCGGTGGAGTTGTGCATGGGGTGTGTTTGGAACATTTTGTCACCAGCCGAGTCCAAAATTCAGCGGTTCCCCATCTCAGCCCAGAAAGCAGGTAGAACAACTTTTGTGGTGTCTTTCAGATGCCTACCAAGGTAGTGTAAAAACTACCAAGAGAACTCCTGTCTGGCACCTTCCCCGGTGGAGTTGTGCATGGGGTGTGTTTGGAACATTTTGTCACCGGCCGAGTCCAAAATTCAGCGGTTCCCCATCTCAGCCCAGAAAGCAGGTAGAACAACTTTTGTGGTGCCTTTCAGCTGCCTACCAAGGTAGTGTAAAAACTACCAAGAGAACTCCTGTCTGGCACCTTCCCCGGTGGAGTTGTGCATGGGGTGTGTTTGGAACATTTTGTCACCGGCCGACTCCAAAATTCAGCGGTTCCCCATCTCAGCCCAGAAAGCAGGTAGAACAACTTTTGTGGTGTCTTTCAGATGCCTACCGGAGCAATGTAAAAACTACCAGGAGAACTCCTGTCTGGCACCTTCCCCGGTGGAGTTGTGCAGGGGGTGTGTTTGGAACATTTTGCCACCAGCCGACTCCAAAATTCAGCGGTTCCCCATCTCAGCCCAGAAAGCAGGTAGAACAACTTTTGTGGTGTCTTTCAGATGCCTACCAAGGTAGTGTAAAAACTACCAGGAGAACTCCTGTCTGGCACCTTCCGTGGTGGAGTTGTGCAGGGGGTGTGTTTGGAACATTTTGTTACCAGCCGAGTCCAAAATTCAGCGGTTCCCCATCTCAGCCCAGAAAGCAGGTAGAACAACTTTTGTGGTGCCTTTCAAATGCCTACCAAGGTAGTGTAAAAACTACCAAGAGAACTCCTGTCTGGCACCTTCCCCGGTGGAGTTGTGCATGGGGTGTGTTTGGAACATTTTGTCACCGGCCGACTCCAAAATTCAGCGATTCCCCATCTCAGACCAGAAAGCAGGTAGAACAACTTTTGTGGTGTCTTTCAGATGCCTACCAAGGTAGTGTAAAAACTACCAGGAGAACTCCTGTCTGGCACCTTCCCCGGTGGAGTTGTGCATGGGGTGTGTTTGGAACATTTTGTCACCAGCCGAGTCCAAAATTCAGCGGTTCCCCATCTCAGCCCAGAAAGCAGGTAGAACAACTTTTGTGGTGTCTTTCAGATGCCTACCAAGGTAGTGTAAAAACTACCAAGAGAACTCCTGTCTGGCACCTTCCCCGGTGGAGTTGTGCAGGGGGTGTGTTTGGAACATTTTGTCACCAGCCGACTCCAAAATTCAGCGTTTCCCCATCTCAGCCCAGAAAGCAGGTAGAACAACTTTTGTGGTGCCTTTCAAATGCCCACCAAGGTAGTGTAAAAACTATCAGGAGAACTCCTGTCTGGCACCTTCCGTGGTGGAGTTGTGCATGGGGTGTGTTTAGAACATTTTGTCACCAGCCGAGTCCAAAATTCAGCGTTTCCCCATCTCAGCCCAGAAAGCAGGTAGAACAACTTTTGTGGTGTCTTTCAGATGCCTACCGGAGCAATGTAAAAACTACCAGGAGAACTCCTGTCTGTCACCTTCCCCGGTGGAGTTGTGCATGGGGTGTGTTTGGAACATTTTGTCACCAGCCGAGTCCAAAATTCAGCGGTTCCCCATCTCAGCCCAGAAAGCAGGTAGAACAACTTTTGTGGTGTCTTTCAGATGCCTACCAAGGTAGTGTAAAAACTACCAAGAGAACTCCTGTCTGGCACCTTCCCCGGTGGAGTTGTGCATGGGGTGTGTTTGGAACATTTTGTCACCAGCCGACTCCAAAATTCAGCGTTTCCCCATCTCAGCCCAGAAAGCAGGTAGAACAACTTTTGTGGTGCCTTTCAAATGCCCACCAAGGTAGTGTAAAAACTATCAGGAGAACTCCTGTCTGGCACCTTCCCCGGTGGAGTTGTGCATGGGGTGTGTTTGGAACATTTTGTCACCAGCCGAGTCCAAAATTCAGCGTTTCCCCATCTCAGCCCAGAAAGCAGGTAGAACAACTTTTGTGGTGCCTTTCAGCTGCCTACCAAGGTAGTGTAAAAACTACCAAGAGAACTCCTGTCTGGCACCTTCCCCGGTGGAGCTGTGCATGGGGTGTGTTTGGAACATTTTGTCACCGGCCGACTCCAAAATTCAGCGATTCCCCATCTCAGCCCAGAAAGCAGGTAGAACAACTTTTGTGGTGTCTTTCAGATGCCTACCGGAGCAATGTAAAAACTACCAGGAGAACTCCTGTCTGGCACCTTCCCCGGTGGAGTTGTGCATGGGGTGTGTTTGGAACATTTTGTCACCGGCCGAGTCCAAAATTCAGCGGTTCCCCATCTCAGCCCAGAAAGCAGGTAGAACAACTTTTGTGGTGTCTTTCAGATGCCTACCAAGGTAGTGTAAAAACTACCAGGAGAACTCCTGTCTGGCACCTTCCCCGGTGGAGTTGTGCATGGGGTGTGTTTGGAACATTTTGTCACCAGCCGACTCCAAAATTCAGCGGTTCCCCATCTCAGCCCAGAAAGCAGGTAGAACAACTTTTGTGGTGCCTTTCAGATGCCTACCAAGGTAGTGTAAAAACTACCAGGAGAACTCCTGTCTGGCACCTTCCCCGGTGGAGTTGTGCATGGGGTGTGTTTGGAACATTTTGTCACCGGCCGAGTTCAAAATTCAGCGATTCCCCATCTCAGCCCAGAAAGCAGGTAGAACAACTTTTGTGGTGCCTTTCAAATGCCTACCAAGGTAGTGTAAAAACTACCAGGAGAACTCCTGTCTGGCACCTTCCCCGGTGGAGTTGTGCATGGGGTGTGTTTGGAACATTTTGTCAACGGCCGAGTTCAAAATTCAGCGATTCCCCATCTCAGCCCAGAAAGCAGGTAGAACAACTTTTGTGCTGCCTTTCAGATGCCTACCGGAGCAATGTAAAAACTACCAGGAGAACTCCTGTCTGGCACCTTCCCCGGTGGAGTTGTGCAGGGGGTGTGTTTGGAACATTTTGTCACCAGCCGAGTCCAAAATTCAGCGTTTCCCCATCTCAGCCCAGAAAGCAGGTAGAACAACTTTTGTGGTGCCTTTCAGCTGCCTACCAAGGTAGTGTAAAAACTACCAAGAGAACTCCTGTCTGGCACCTTCCCCGGTGGAGTTGTGCATGGGGTGTGTTTGGAACATTTTGTCACCGGCCGACTCCAAAATTCAGCGGTTCCCCATCTCAGACCAGAAAGCAGGAAGAACAACTTTTGTGGTGCCTTTCAAATGCCTACCAAGGTAGTGTAAAAACTACCAGGAGAACTCCTGTCTGGCACCTTCCCCGGTGGAGTTGTGCAGGGGGTGTGTTTGGAACATTTTGTCACCAGCCGACTCCAAAATTCAGCGTTTCCCCATCTCAGCCCAGAAAGGAGGTAGAACAACTTTTGTGGTGTCTTTCAGATGCCTACCGGAGCAATGTAAAAACTACCAGGAGAACTCCTGTCTGTCACCTTCCCCGGTGGAGTTGTGCATGGGGTGTGTTTGGAACATTTTGTCACCAGCCGAGTCCAAAATTCAGCGGTTCCCCATCTCAGCCCAGAAAGCAGGTAGAACAACTTTTGTGGTGTCTTTCAGATGCCTACCAAGGTAGTGTAAAAACTACCAAGAGAACTCCTGTCTGGCACCTTCCCCGGTGGAGTTGTGCATGGGGTGTGTTTGGAACATTTTGTCACCGGCCGAGTCCAAAATTCAGCGGTTCCCCATCTCAGCCCAGAAAGCAGGTAGAACAACTTTTGTGGTGCCTTTCAGCTGCCTACCAAGGTAGTGTAAAAACTACCAAGAGAACTCCTGTCTGGCACCTTCCCCGGTGGAGTTGTGCATGGGGTGTGTTTGGAACATTTTGTCACCGGCCGACTCCAAAATTCAGCGGTTCCCCATCTCAGCCCAGAAAGCAGGTAGAACAACTTTTGTGGTGTCTTTCAGATGCCTACCGGAGCAATGTAAAAACTACCAGGAGAACTCCTGTCTGGTACCTTCCCCGGTGGAGTTGTGCATGGGGTGTGTTTGGAACATTTTGCCACCAGCCGACTCCAAAATTCAGCGGTTCCCCATCTCAGCCCAGAAAGCAGGTAGAACAACTTTTGTGGTGTCTTTCAGATGCCTACCAAGGTAGTGTAAAAACTACCAGGAGAACTCCTGTCTGGCACCTTCCGTGGTGGAGTTGTGCAGGGGGTGTGTTTGGAACATTTTGTTACCAGCCGAGTCCAAAATTCAGCGGTTCCCCATCTCAGCCCAGAAAGCAGGTAGAACAACTTTTGTGGTGCCTTTCAAATGCCTACCAAGGTAGTGTAAAAACTACCAAGAGAACTCCTGTCTGGCACCTTCCCCGGTGGAGTTGTGCATGGGGTGTGTTTGGAACATTTTGTCACCGGCCGACTCCAAAATTCAGCGATTCCCCATCTCAGACCAGAAAGCAGGTAGAACAACTTTTGTGGTGTCTTTCAGATGCCTACCAAGGTAGTGTAAAAACTACCAGGAGAACTCCTGTCTGGCACCTTCCCCGGTGGAGTTGTGCATGGGGTGTGTTTGGAACATTTTGTCACCAGCCGAGTCCAAAATTCAGCGGTTCCCCATCTCAGCCCAGAAAGCAGGTAGAACAACTTTTGTGGTGTCTTTCAGATGCCTACCAAGGTAGTGTAAAAACTACCAAGAGAACTCCTGTCTGGCACCTTCCCCGGTGGAGTTGTGCAGGGGGTGTGTTTGGAACATTTTGTCACCAGCCGACTCCAAAATTCAGCGATTCCCCATCTCAGCCCAGAAAGCAGGTAGAACAACTTTTGTGGTGCCTTTCAAATGCCTACCAAGGTAGTGTAAAAACTACCAAGAGAACTCCTGTCTGGCACCTTCCCCGGTGGAGTTGTGCATGGGGTGTGTTTGGAACATTTTGTCACCAGCCGAGTCCAAAATTCAGCGTTTCCCCATCTCAGCCCAGAAAGCAGGTAGAACAACTTTTGTGGTGCCTTTCAGCTGCCTACCAAGGTAGTGTAAAAACTACCAGGAGAACTCCTGTCTGGCACCTTCCCCGGTGGAGTTGTGCATGGGGTGTGTTTGGAACATTTTGTCACCAGCCGAGTCCAAAATTCAGCGTTTCCCCATCTCAGCCCAGAAAGCAGGTAGAACAACTTTTGTGGTGCCTTTCAGCTGCCTACCAAGGTAGTGTAAAAACTACCAAGAGAACTCCTGTCTGGCACCTTCCCCGGTGGAGTTGTGCATGGGGTGTGTTTGGAACATTTTGTCACCGGCCGACTCCAAAATTCAGCGGTTCCCCATCTCAGACCAGAAAGCAGGAAGAACAACTTTTGTGGTGCCTTTCAAATGCCTACCAAGGTAGTGTAAAAACTACCAGGAGAACTCCTGTCTGGCACCTTCCCCGGTGGAGTTGTGCAGGGGGTGTGTTTGGAACATTTTGTCACCAGCCGAGTCCAAAATTCAGCGTTTCCCCATCTCAGCCCAGAAAGCAGGTAGAACAACTTTTGTGGTGCCTTTCAAATGCCCACCAAGGTAGTGTAAAAACTACCAGGAGAACTCCTGTCTGGCACCTTCCCCGGTGGAGTTGTGCATGGGGTGTGTCTGGAACATTTTGTCACCGGCCGACTCCAAAATTCAGCGGTTCCCCATCTCAGCCCAGAAAGCAGGTAGAACAACTTTTGTGGTGTCTTTCAGATGCCTACCGGAGCAATGTAAAAACTACCAGGAGAACTCCTGTCTGGCACCTTCCCCGGTGGAGTTGTGCAGGGGGTGTGTTTGGAACATTTTGTCACCAGCCGACTCCAAAATTCAGCGGTTCCCCATCTCAGCCCAGAAAGCAGGTAGAACAACTTTTGTGGTGTCTTTCAGATGCCTACCGGAGCAATGTAAAAACTACCAGGAGAACTCCTGTCTGACACCTTCCCCGGTGGAGTTGTGCAGGGGGTGTGTTTGGAACATTTTGTCACCAGCCGACTCCAAAATTCAGCTGTTCCCCATCTCAGCCCAGAAAGCAGGTAGAACAACTTTTGTGGTGTCTTTCAGATGCCTACCAAGGTAGTGTAAAAACTACCAGGAGAACTCCTGTCTGGCACCTTCCCCGGTGGAGTTGTGCATGGGGTGTGTTTGGAACATTTTGTCACCAGCCGAGTCCAAAATTCAGCGGTTCCCCATCTCAGCCCAGAAAGCAGGTAGAACAACTTTAGTGGTGTCTTTCAGATGCCTACCAAGGTAGTGTAAAAACTACCAAGAGAACTCCTGTCTGGCACCTTCCCCGGTGGAGTTGTGCAGGGGGTGTGTTTGGAACATTTTGTCACCGGCCGAGTCCAAAATTCAGCGATTCCCCATCTCAGCCCAGAAAGCAGGTAGAACAACTTTTGTGGTGCCTTTCAAATGCCTACCAAGGTAGTGTAAAAACTACCAAGAGAACTCCTGCCTGGCACCTTCCCCGGTGGAGTTGTGCATGGGGTGTGTTTGGAACATTTTGTCACCAGCCGACTCCAAAATTCAGCGTTTCCCCATCTCAGCCCAGAAAGCAGGTAGAACAACTTTTGTGGTGCCTTTCAAATGCCCACCAAGGTAGTGTAAAAACTATCAGGAGAACTCCTGTCTGGCACCTTCCGTGGTGGAGTTGTGCATGGGGTGTGTTTAGAACATTTTGTCACCAGCCGAGTCCAAAATTCAGCGTTTCCCCATCTCAGCCCAGAAAGCAGGTAGAACAACTTTTGTGGTGTCTTTCAGATGCCTACCGGAGCAATGTAAAAACTACCAGGAGAACTCCTGTCTGTCACCTTCCCCGGTGGAGTTGTGCATGGGGTGTGTTTGGAACATTTTGTCACCAGCCGAGTCCAAAATTCAGCGGTTCCCCATCTCAGCCCAGAAAGCAGGTAGAACAACTTTTGTGGTGTCTTTCAGATGCCTACCGGGGTAGTGTAAAAACTACCAAGAGAACTCCTGTCTGGCACCTTCCCCGGTGGAGTTGTGCATGGGGTGTGTTTGGAACATTTTGTCACCGGCCGACTCCAAAATTCAGCGGTTCCCCATCTCAGCCCAGAAAGCAGGTAGAACAACTTTTGTGGTGCCTTTCAGCTGCCTACCAAGGTAGTGTAAAAACTACCAAGAGAACTCCTGTCTGGCACCTTCCCCGGTGGAGTTGTGCATGGGGTGTGTTTGGAACATTTTGTCACCGGCCGACTCCAAAATTCAGCGGTTCCCCATCTCAGACCAGAAAGCAGGAAGAACAACTTTTGTGGTGCCTTTCAAATGCCTACCAAGGTAGTGTAAAAACTACCAGGAGAACTCCTGTATGGCACCTTCCCCGGTGGAGTTGTGCAGGGGGTGTGTTTGGAACATTTTGTCACCGGCCGACTCCAAAATTCAGCGTTTCCCCATCTCAGCCCAGAAAGCAGGAAGAACAACTTTTGTGGTGCCTTTCAAATGCCCACCAAGGTAGTGTAAAAACTATCAGGAGAACTCCTGTCTGGCACCTTCCCCGGTGGAGTTGTGCATGGGGTGTGTTTGGAACATTTTGTCACCGGCCGAGTCCAAAATTCAGCGATTCCCCATCTCAGCCCAGAAAGCAGGTAGAACAACTTTTGTGGTGCCTTTCAGCTGCCTACCAAGGTAGTGTAAAAACTACCAAGAGAACTCCTGTCTGGCACCTTCCGTGGTGGAGTTTTGCATGGGGTGTGTTTGGAACATTTTGTCACCGGCCGAGTCCAAAATTCAGCGGTTCCCCATCTCAGACCAGAAAGCAGGAAGAACAACTTTTGTGGTGCCTTTCAAATGCCTACCAAGGTAGTGTAAAAACTACCAGGAGAACTCCTGTCTGGCACCTTCCCCGGTGGAGTTGTGCAGGGGGTGTGTTTGGAACATTTTGTCACCAGCCGACTCCAAAATTCAGCGTTTCCCCATCTCAGCCCAGAAAGCAGGTAGAACAACTTTTGTGGTGCCTTTCAAATGCCCACCAAGGTAGTGTAAAAACTATCAGGTGAACTCCTGTCTGGCACCTTCCGTGGTGGAGTTGTGCATGGGGTGTGTTTGGAACATTTTGTCACCGGCCGACTCCAAAATTCAGCGGTTCCCCATCTCAGACCAGAAAGCAGGAAGAACAACTTTTGTGGTGCCTTTCAAATGCCTACCAAGGTAGTGTAAAAACTACCAGGAGAACTCCTGTCTGGCACCTTCCCCGGTGGAGTTGTGCAGGGGGTGTGTTTGGAACATTTTGTCACCAGCCGACTCCAAAATTCAGCGTTTCCCCATCTCAGCCCAGAAAGCAGGTAGAACAACTTTTGTGGTGCCTTTCAAATGCCCACCAAGGTAGTGTAAAAACTATCAGGAGAACTCCTGTCTGGCACCTTCCGTGGTGGAGTTGTGCATGGGGTGTGTTTGGAACATTTTGTCACCAGCCGAGTCCAAAATTCAGCGTTTCCCCATCTCAGCCCAGAAAGCAGGTAGAACAACTTTTGTGGTGCCTTTCAGCTGCCTACCAAGGTAGTGTAAAAACTACCAAGAGAACTCCTGTCTGGCACCTTCCCCGGTGGAGTTGTGCATGGGGTGTGTTTGGAACATTTTGTCACCGGCCGACTCCAAAATTCAGCGGTTCCCCATCTCAGCCCAGAAAGCAGATAGAACAACTTTTGTGGTGTCTTTCAGATGCCTACCGGAGCAATGTAAAAACTACCAGGAGAACTCCTGTCTGGCACCTTCCCCGGTGGAGTTGTGCAGGGGGTGTGTTTGGAACATTTTGCCACCAGCCGACTCCAAAATTCAGCGGTTCCCCATCTCAGCCCAGAAAGCAGGTAGAACAACTTTTGTGGTGTCTTTCAGATGCCTACCAAGGTAGTGTAAAAACTACCAAGAGAACTCCTGTCTGGCACCTTCCGTGGTGGAGTTGTGCATGGGGTGTGTTTGGAACATTTTGTTACCAGCCGAGTCCAAAATTCAGCGGTTCCCCATCTCAGCCCAGAAAGCAGGTAGAACAACTTTTGTGGTGCCTTTCAAATGCCTACCAAGGTAGTGTAAAAACTACCAAGAGAACTCCTGTCTGGCACCTTCCCCGGTGGAGTTGTGCATGGGGTGTGTTTGGAACATTTTGTCACCGGCCGACTCCAAAATTCAGCGATTCCCCATCTCAGCCCAGAAAGCAGGTAGAACAACTTTTGTGGTGTCTTTCAGATGCCTACCGGAGCAATGTAAAAACTACCAGGAGAACTCCTGTCTGGCACCTTCCCCGGTGGAGTTGTGCATGGGGTGTGTTTGGAACATTTTGTCACCGGCCGAGTCCAAAATTCAGCGGTTCCCCATCTCAGCCCAGAAAGCAGGTAGAACAACTTTTGTGGTGTCTTTCAGATGCCTACCAAGGTAGTGTAAAAACTACCAGGAGAACTCCTGTCTGGCACCTTCCCCGGTGGAGTTGTGCAGGGGGTGTGTTTGGAACATTTTGTCACCAGCCGACTCCAAAATTCAGCGGTTCCCCATCTCAGCCCAGAAAGCAGGTAGAACAACTTTTGTGGTGCCTTTCAGATGCCTACCAAGGTAGTGTAAAAACTACCAAGAGAACTCCTGTCTGGCACCTTCCCCGGTGGAGTTGTGCATGGGGTGTGTTTGGAACATTTTGTCACCGGCCGAGTTCAAAATTCAGCGATTCCCCATCTCAGCCCAGAAAGCAGGTAGAACAACTTTTGTGGTGCCTTTCAGCTGCCTACCAAGGTAGTGTAAAAACTACCAGGAGAACTCCTGTCTGGCACCTTCCCCGGTGGAGTTGTGCATGGGGTGTGTTTGGAACATTTTGTCAACGGCCGACTCCAAAATTCAGCGATTCCCCATCTCAGCCCAGAAAGCAGGTAGAACAACTTTTGTGGTGTCTTTCAGATGCCTACCAAGGTAGTGTAAAAACTACCAGGAGAACTCCTGTCTGGCACCTTCCCCGGTGGAGTTTTGCATGGGGTGTGTTTGGAACATTTTGTCACCGGCCGAGTCCAAAATTCAGCGGTTCCCCATCTCAGCCCAGAAAGCAGGTAGAACAACTTTTGTGGTGCCTTTCAGCTGCCTACCAAGGTAGTGTAAAAACTACCAGGAGAACTCCTGTCTGGCACCTTCCCCGGTGGAGTTGTGCAGGGGGTGTGTTTGGAACATTTTGTCACCGGCCGACTCCAAAATTCAGCGGTTCCCCATCTCAGCCCAGAAAGCAGGTAGAACAACTTTTGTGGTGTCTTTCAGCTGCCTACCAAGGTAGTGTAAAAACTACCAGGAGAACTCCTGTCTGGCACCTTCCCCGGTGGAGTTGTGCATGGGGTGTGTTTGGAACATTTTGTCACCGGCCGACTCCAAAATTCAGCGGTTCCCCATCTCAGCCCAGAAAGCAGGTAGAACAACTTTTGTGGTGCCTTTCAAATGCCTACCAAGGTAGTGTAAAAACTACCAGGAGAACTCCTGTCTGGCACCTTCCCCGGTGGAGTTGTGCATGGGGTGTGTTTGGAACATTTTGTCACCGGCCGACTCCAAAATTCAGCGATTCCCCATCTCAGCCCAGAAAGCAGGTAGAACAACTTTTGTGGTGTCTTTCAGATGCCTACCAAGGTAGTGTAAAAACTACCAGGAGAACTCCTGTCTGGCACCTTCCCCGGTGGAGTTTTGCATGGGGTGTGTTTGGAACATTTTGTCACCGGCCGAGTCCAAAATTCAGCGTTTCCCCATCTCAGCCCAGAAAGCAGGTAGAACAACTTTTGTGGTGCCTTTCAGCTGCCTACCAAGGTAGTGTAAAAACTACCAGGAGAACTCCTGTCTGGCACCTTCCCCGGTGGAGTTGTGCAGGGGGTGTGTTTGGAACATTTTGTCACCGGCCGACTCCAAAATTCAGCGTTTCCCCATCTCAGCCCAGAAAGCAGGTAGAACAACTTTTGTGGTGTCTTTCAGATGCCTACCAAGGTAGTGTAAAAACTACCAGGAGAACTCCTGTCTGGCACCTTCCCCGGTGGAGTTGTGCATGGGGTGTGTTTGGAACATTTTGTCACCGGCCGACTCCAAAATTCAGCGGTTCCCCATCTCAGACCAGAAAGCAGGAAGAACAACTTTTGTGGTGCCTTTCAAATGCCTACCAAGGTAGTGTAAAAACTACCAGGAGAACTCCTGTCTGGCACCTTCCCCGGTGGAGTTGTGCAGGGGGTGTGTTTGGAACATTTTGTCACCAGCCGACTCCAAAATTCAGCGTTTCCCCATCTCAGCCCAGAAAGCAGGTAGAACAACTTTTGTGGTGCCTTTCAAATGCCCACCAAGGTAGTGTAAAAACTATCAGGAGAACTCCTGTCTGGCACCTTCCGTGGTGGAGTTGTGCATGGGGTGTGTTTGGAACATTTTGTCACCAGCCGAGTCCAAAATTCAGCGTTTCCCCATCTCAGCCCAGAAAGCAGGTAGAACAACTTTTGTGGTGTCTTTCAGATGCCTACCGGAGCAATGTAAAAACTACCAGGAGAACTCCTGTCTGGCACCTTCCCCGGTGGAGTTGTGCATGGGGTGTGTTTGGAACATTTTGTCACCAGCCGAGTCCAAAATTCAGCGGTTCCCCATCTCAGCCCAGAAAGCAGGTAGAACAACTTTTGTGGTGTCTTTCAGATGCCTACCAAGGTAGTGTAAAAACTACCAAGAGAACTCCTGTCTGGCACCTTCCCCGGTGGAGTTGTGCATGGGGTGGGTTTGGAACATTTTGTCACCGGCCGAGTCCAAAATTCAGCGGTTCCCCATCTCAGCCCCGAAAGCAGGTAGAACAACTTTTGTGGTGTCTTTCAGATGCCTACCAAGGTAGTGTAAAAACTACCAGGAGAACTCCTGTCTGGCACCTTCCGTGGTGGAGTTTTGCATGGGGTGTGTTTGGAACATTTTCTCACCGGCCGAGTCCAAAATTCAGCGGTTCCCCATCTCAGACCAGAAAGCAGGAAGAACAACTTTTGTGGTGCCTTTCAAATGCCTACCAAGGTAGTGTAAAAACTACCAGGAGAACTCCTGTCTGGCACCTTCCCCGGTGGAGTTGTGCAGGGGGTGTGTTTGGAACATTTTGTCACCGGCCGACTCCAAAATTCAGCGATTCCCCATCTCAGCCCAGAAAGCAGGTAGAACAACTTTTGTGGTGCCTTTCAAATGCCCACCAAGGTAGTGTAAAAACTACCAGGAGAACTCCTGTCTGGCACCTTCCCCGGTGGAGTTGTGCATGGGGTGTGTTTGGAACATTTTGTCACCAGCCGAGTCCAAAATTCAGCGTTTCCCCATCTCAGCCCAGAAAGCAGGTAGAACAACTTTTGTGGTGTCTTTCAGATGCCTACCGGAGCAATGTAAAAACTACCAGGAGAACTCCTGTCTGGCACCTTCCCCGGTGGAGTTGTGCATGGGGTGTGTTTGGAACATTTTGTCACCAGCCGAGTCCAAAATTCAGCGGTTCCCCATCTCAGCCCAGAAAGCAGGTAGAACAACTTTTGTGGTGTCTTTCAGATGCCTACCAAGGTAGTGTAAAAACTACCAAGAGAACTCCTGTCTGGCACCTTCCCCGGTGGAGTTGTGCATGGGGTGGGTTTGGAACATTTTGTCACCGGCCGAGTTCAAAATTCAGCGATTCCCCATCTCAGCCCAGAAAGCAGGTAGAACAACTTTTGTGGTGTCTTTCAGATGCCTACCAAGGTAGTGTAAAAACTACCAGGAGAACTCCTGTCTGGCACCTTCCGTGGTGGAGTTTTGCATGGGGTGTGTTTGGAACATTTTGTCACCGGCCGAGTCCAAAATTCAGCGGTTCCCCATCTCAGCCCAGAAAGCAGGAAGAACAACTTTTGTGGTGCCTTTCAAATGCCTACCAAGGTAGTGTAAAAACTACCAGGAGAACTCCTGTCTGGCACCTTCCCCGGTGGAGTTGTGCATGGGGTGTGTTTGGAACATTTTGTCACCAGCCGAGTCCAAAATTCAGCGATTCCCCATCTCAGGCCAGAAAGCAGGTAGAACAACTTTTGTGGTGCCTTTCAGCTGCCTACCAAGGTAGTGTAAAAACTACCAGGAGAACTCCTGTCTGGCACCTTCCCCGGTGGAGTTGTGCATGGGGTGTGTTTGGAACATTTTGTCACCGGCCGAGTCCAAAATTCAGCGGTTCCCCATCTCAGCCCAGAAAGCAGGTAGAACAACTTTTGTGGTGCCTTTCAGCTGCCTACCAAGGTAGTGTAAAAACTACCAAGAGAACTCCTGTCTGGCACCTTCCCCGGTGGAGTTGTGCATGGGGTGTGTTTGGAACATTTTGTCACCGGCCGACTCCAAAATTCAGCGGTTCCCCATCTCAGACCAGAAAGCAGGAAGAACAACTTTTGTGGTGCCTTTCAAATGCCTACCAAGGTAGTGTAAAAACTACCAGGAGAACTCCTGTCTGGCACCTTCCCCGGTGGAGTTGTGCAGGGGGTGTGTTTGGAACATTTTGTCACCAGCCGACTCCAAAATTCAGCGTTTCCCCATCTCAGCCCAGAAAGCAGGTAGAACAACTTTTGTGGTGCCTTTCAAATGCCCACCAA
Organism: Falco biarmicus; assembly: GCF_023638135.1. NCBI lineage: Eukaryota > Metazoa > Chordata > Aves > Falconiformes > Falconidae > Falco > Falco biarmicus. The sequence continues at coordinate 164,859 of NC_079298.1, read as the reverse complement.
GGTAGTGTAAAAACTACCAGGAGAACTCCTGTCTGGCACCTTCCGTGGTGGAGTTGTGCATGGGGTGTGTTTGGAACATTTTGTCACCAGCCGAGTCCAAAATTCAGCGTTTCCCCATCTCAGCCCAGAAAGCAGGTAGAACAACTTTTGTGGTGCCTTTCAGCTGCCTACCAAGGTAGTGTAAAAACTACCAAGAGAACTCCTGTCTGGCACCTTCCCCGGTGGAGTTGTGCATGGGGTGTGTTTGGAACATTTTGTCACCGGCCGAGTTCAAAATTCAGCGATTCCCCATCTCAGCCCAGAAAGCAGGTAGAACAACTTTTGTGGTGTCTTTCAGATGCCTACCGGAGCAATGTAAAAACTACCAGGAGAACTCCTGTCTGGCACCTTCCCCGGTGGAGTTGTGCAGGGGGTGTGTTTGGAACATTTTGCCACCAGCCGACTCCAAAATTCAGCGGTTCCCCATCTCAGCCCAGAAAGCAGGTAGAACAACTTTTGTGGTGTCTTTCAGATGCCTACCAAGGTAGTGTAAAAACTACCAGGAGAACTCCTGTCTGGCACCTTCCCCGGTGGAGTTGTGCATGGGGTGTGTTTGGAACATTTTGTCACCAGCCGAGTCCAAAATTCAGCGGTTCCCCATCTCAGCCCAGAAAGCAGGTAGAACAACTTTTGTGGTGTCTTTCAGATGCCTACCAAGGTAGTGTAAAAACTACCAAGAGAACTCCTGTCTGGCACCTTCCCCGGTGGAGTTGTGCATGGGGTGGGTTTGGAACATTTTGTCACCGGCCGAGTCCAAAATTCAGCGGTTCCCCATCTCAGCCCCGAAAGCAGGTAGAACAACTTTTGTGGTGTCTTTCAGATGCCTACCAAGGTAGTGTAAAAACTACCAGGAGAACTCCTGTCTGGCACCTTCCGTGGTGGAGTTTTGCATGGGGTGTGTTTGGAACATTTTGTCACCGGCCGAGTCCAAAATTCAGCGGTTCCCCATCTCAGCCCAGAAAGCAGGAAGAACAACTTTTGTGGTGCCTTTCAAATGCCTACCAAGGTAGTGTAAAAACTACCAGGAGAACTCCTGTCTGGCACCTTCCCCGGTGGAGTTGTGCATGGGGTGTGTTTGGAACATTTTGTCACCAGCCGAGTCCAAAATTCAGCGATTCCCCATCTCAGGCCAGAAAGCAGGTAGAACAACTTTTGTGGTGCCTTTCAGCTGCCTACCAAGGTAGTGTAAAAACTACCAGGAGAACTCCTGTCTGGCACCTTCCCCGGTGGAGTTGTGCATGGGGTGTGTTTGGAACATTTTGTCACCGGCCGAGTCCAAAATTCAGCGGTTCCCCATCTCAGCCCAGAAAGCAGGTAGAACAACTTTTGTGGTGCCTTTCAGCTGCCTACCAAGGTAGTGTAAAAACTACCAAGAGAACTCCTGTCTGGCACCTTCCCCGGTGGAGTTGTGCATGGGGTGTGTTTGGAACATTTTGTCACCGGCCGACTCCAAAATTCAGCGGTTCCCCATCTCAGACCAGAAAGCAGGAAGAACAACTTTTGTGGTGCCTTTCAAATGCCTACCAAGGTAGTGTAAAAACTACCAGGAGAACTCCTGTCTGGCACCTTCCCCGGTGGAGTTGTGCAGGGGGTGTGTTTGGAACATTTTGTCACCAGCCGACTCCAAAATTCAGCGTTTCCCCATCTCAGCCCAGAAAGCAGGTAGAACAACTTTTGTGGTGCCTTTCAAATGCCCACCAAGGTAGTGTAAAAACTACCAGGAGAACTCCTGTCTGGCACCTTCCCCGGTGGAGTTGTGCATGGGGTGTGTTTGGAACATTTTGTCACCAGCCGAGTCCAAAATTCAGCGTTTCCCCATCTCAGCCCAGAAAGCAGGTAGAACAACTTTTGTGGTGCCTTTCAGCTGCCTACCAAGGTAGTGTAAAAACTACCAAGAGAACTCCTGTCTGGCACCTTCCCCGGTGGAGTTGTGCATGGGGTGTGTTTGGAACATTTTGTCACCGGCCGACTCCAAAATTCAGCGGTTCCCCATCTCAGCCCAGAAAGCAGGTAGAACAACTTTTGTGGTGTCTTTCAGATGCCTACCGGAGCAATGTAAAAACTACCAGGAGAACTCCTGTCTGGCACCTTCCGTGGTGGAGTTTTGCATGGGGTGTGTTTGGAACATTTTGTCACCGGCCGAGTCCAAAATTCAGCGGTTCCCCATCTCAGCCCAGAAAGCAGGAAGAACAACTTTTGTGGTGCCTTTCAAATGCCTACCAAGGTAGTGTAAAAACTACCAGGAGAACTCCTGTCTGGCACCTTCCCCGGTGGAGTTGTGCATGGGGTGTGTTTGGAACATTTTGTCACCAGCCGAGTCCAAAATTCAGCGATTCCCCATCTCAGGCCAGAAAGCAGGTAGAACAACTTTTGTGGTGCCTTTCAGCTGCCTACCAAGGTAGTGTAAAAACTACCAGGAGAACTCCTGTCTGGCACCTTCCCCGGTGGAGTTGTGCATGGGGTGTGTTTGGAACATTTTGTCACCGGCCGAGTCCAAAATTCAGCGGTTCCCCATCTCAGCCCAGAAAGCAGGTAGAACAACTTTTGTGGTGCCTTTCAAATGCCTACCAAGGTAGTGTAAAAACTACCAAGAGAACTCCTGTCTGGCACCTTCCCCGGTGGAGTTGTGCATGGGGTGTGTTTGGAACATTTTGTCACCGGCCGACTCCAAAATTCAGCGGTTCCCCATCTCAGACCAGAAAGCAGGAAGAACAACTTTTGTGGTGCCTTTCAAATGCCTACCAAGGTAGTGTAAAAACTACCAGGAGAACTCCTGTCTGGCACCTTCCCCGGTGGAGCTGTGCAGGGGGTGTGTTTGGAACATTTTGTCACCAGCCGACTCCAAAATTCAGCGTTTCCCCATCTCAGCCCAGAAAGCAGGTAGAACAACTTTTGTGGTGCCTTTCAAATGCCCACCAAGGTAGTGTAAAAACTACCAGGAGAACTCCTGTCTGGCACCTTCCGTGGTGGAGTTGTGCATGGGGTGTGTTTGGAACATTTTGTCACCAGCCGAGTCCAAAATTCAGCGTTTCCCCATCTCAGCCCAGAAAGCAGGTAGAACAACTTTTGTGGTGCCTTTCAGCTGCCTACCAAGGTAGTGTAAAAACTACCAAGAGAACTCCTGTCTGGCACCTTCCCCGGTGGAGTTGTGCATGGGGTGTGTTTGGAACATTTTGTCACCGGCCGACTCCAAAATTCAGCGGTTCCCCATCTCAGCCCAGAAAGCAGGTAGAACAACTTTTGTGGTGTCTTTCAGATGCCTACCGGAGCAATGTAAAAACTACCAGGAGAACTCCTGTCTGGCACCTTCCCCGGTGGAGTTGTGCAGGGGGTGTGTTTGGAACATTTTGCCACCAGCCGACTCCAAAATTCAGCGGTTCCCCATCTCAGCCCAGAAAGCAGGTAGAACAACTTTTGTGGTGTCTTTCAGATGCCTACCAAGGTAGTGTAAAAACTACCAGGAGAACTCCTGTCTGGCACCTTCCCCGGTGGAGTTGTGCATGGGGTGTGTTTGGAACATTTTGTCACCAGCCGAGTCCAAAATTCAGCGGTTCCCCATCTCAGCCCAGAAAGCAGGTAGAACAACTTTTGTGCTGCCTTTCAAATGCCTACCAAGGTAGTGTAAAAACTACCAAGAGAACTCCTGTCTGGCACCTTCCCCGGTGGAGTTGTGCATGGGGTGTGTTTGGAACATTTTGTCACCGGCCGACTCCAAAATTCAGCGATTCCCCATCTCAGCCCAGAAAGCAGGTAGAACAACTTTTGTGGTGTCTTTCAGATGCCTACCGGAGCAATGTAAAAACTACCAGGAGAACTCCTGTCTGGCACCTTCCCCGGTGGAGTTGTGCATGGGGTGTGTTTGGAACATTTTGTCACCGGCCGAGTCCAAAATTCAGCGGTTCCCTATCTCAGCCCAGAAAGCAGGTAGAACAACTTTTGTGGTGCCTTTCAGATGCCTACCAAGGTAGTGTAAAAACTACCAGGAGAACTCCTGTCTGGCACCTTCCCCGGTGGAGTTGTGCATGGGGTGTGTTTGGAACATTTTGTCACCGGCCGAGTTCAAAATTCAGCGATTCCCCATCTCAGCCCAGAAAGCAGGTAGAACAACTTTTGTGGTGCCTTTCAGCTGCCTACCAAGGTAGTGTAAAAACTACCAGGAGAACTCCTGTCTGGCACCTTCCCCGGTGGAGTTGTGCATGGGGTGTGTTTGGAACATTTTGTCACCAGCCGAGTCCAAAATTCAGCGGTTCCCCATCTCAGCCCAGAAAGCAGGTAGAACAACTTTTGTGGTGCCTTTCAGCTGCCTACCAAGGTAGTGTAAAAACTACCAGGAGAACTCCTGTCTGGCACCTTCCCCGGTGGAGTTGTGCATGGGGTGTGTTTGGAACATTTTGTCACCGGCCGACTCCAAAATTCAGCGGTTCCCCATCTCAGCCCAGAAAGCAGGAAGAACAACTTTTGTGGTGCCTTTCAAATGCCTACCAAGGTAGTGTAAAAACTACCAGGAGAACTCCTGTCTGGCACCTTCCCCGGTGGAGTTGTGCAGGGGGTGTGTTTGGAACATTTTGTCACCAGCCGACTCCAAAATTCAGCGTTTCCCCATCTCAGCCCAGAAAGCAGGTAGAACAACTTTTGTGGTGCCTTTCAAATGCCCACCAAGGTAGTGTAAAAACTATCAGGAGAACTCCTGTCTGGCACCTTCCGTGGTGGAGTTGTGCATGGGGTGTGTTTGGAACATTTTGTCACCGGCCGAGTCCAAAATTCAGCGTTTCCCCATCTCAGCCCAGAAAGCAGGTAGAACAACTTTTGTGGTGTCTTTCAGATGCCTACCGGAGCAATGTAAAAACTACCAGGAGAACTCCTGTCTGGCACCTTCCCCGGTGGAGTTGTGCATGGGGTGTGTTTGGAACATTTTGTCACCAGCCGACTCCAAAATTCAGCGGTTCCCCATCTCAGCCCAGAAAGCAGGTAGAACAACTTTTGTGGTGTCTTTCAGATGCCTACCAAGGTAGTGTAAAAACTACCAGGAGAACTCCTGTCTGGCACCTTCCCCGGTGGAGTTGTGCATGGGGTGTGTTTGGAACATTTTGTCACCAGCCGAGTCCAAAATTCAGCGGTTCCCCATCTCAGCCCAGAAAGCAGGTAGAACAACTTTTGTGGTGCCTTTCAAATGCCTACCAAGGTAGTGTAAAAACTACCAAGAGAACTCCTGTCTGGCACCTTCCCCGGTGGAGTTGTGCATGGGGTGTGTTTGGAACATTTTGTCACCGGCCGACTCCAAAATTCAGCGATTCCCCATCTCAGCCCAGAAAGCAGGTAGAACAACTTTTGTGGTGTCTTTCAGATGCCTACCGGAGCAATGTAAAAACTACCAGGAGAACTCCTGTCTGGCACCTTCCCCGGTGGAGTTGTGCATGGGGTGTGTTTGGAACATTTTGTCACCAGCCGAGTCCAAAATTCAGCGATTCCCCATCTCAGGCCAGAAAGCAGGTAGAACAACTTTTGTGGTGCCTTTCAGCTGCCTACCAAGGTAGTGTAAAAACTACCAGGAGAACTCCTGTCTGGCACCTTCCCCGGTGGAGTTGTGCATGGGGTGTGTTTGGAACATTTTGTCACCGGCCGAGTCCAAAATTCAGCGGTTCCCCATCTCAGCCCAGAAAGCAGGTAGAACAACTTTTGTGGTGCCTTTCAGCTGCCTACCAAGGTAGTGTAAAAACTACCAAGAGAACTCCTGTCTGGCACCTTCCCCGGTGGAGTTGTGCATGGGGTGTGTTTGGAACATTTTGTCACCGGCCGACTCCAAAATTCAGCGGTTCCCCATCTCAGCCCAGAAAGCAGGAAGAACAACTTTTGTGGTGCCTTTCAAATGCCTACCAAGGTAGTGTAAAAACTACCAGGAGAACTCCTGTCTGGCACCTTCCCCGGTGGAGTTGTGCAGGGGGTGTGTTTGGAACATTTTGTCACCAGCCGACTCCAAAATTCAGCGTTTCCCCATCTCAGCCCAGAAAGCAGGTAGAACAACTTTTGTGGTGCCTTTCAAATGCCCACCAAGGTAGTGTAAAAACTATCAGGAGAACTCCTGTCTGGCACCTTCCGTGGTGGAGTTGTGCATGGGGTGTGTTTGGAACATTTTGTCACCAGCCGAGTCCAAAATTCAGCGGTTCCCCATCTCAGCCCAGAAAGCAGGTAGAACAACTTTTGTGGTGCCTTTCAGCTGCCTACCAAGGTAGTGTAAAAACTACCAAGAGAACTCCTGTCTGGCACCTTCCCCGGTGGAGTTGTGCATGGGGTGTGTTTGGAACATTTTGTCACCGGCCGACTCCAAAATTCAGCGGTTCCCCATCTCAGCCCAGAAAGCAGGTAGAACAACTTTTGTGGTGTCTTTCAGATGCCTACCGGAGCAATGTAAAAACTACCAGGAGAACTCCTGTCTGGCACCTTCCCCGGTGGAGTTGTGCAGGGGGTGTGTTTGGAACATTTTGCCACCAGCCGACTCCAAAATTCAGCGGTTCCCCATCTCAGCCCAGAAAGCAGGTAGAACAACTTTTGTGGTGTCTTTCAGATGCCTACCAAGGTAGTGTAAAAACTACCAGGAGAACTCCTGTCTGGCACCTTCCCCGGTGGAGTTGTGCATGGGGTGTGTTTGGAACATTTTGTCACCAGCCGAGTCCAAAATTCAGCGGTTCCCCATCTCAGCCCAGAAAGCAGGTAGAACAACTTTTGTGGTGCCTTTCAAATGCCTACCAAGGTAGTGTAAAAACTACCAAGAGAACTCCTGTCTGGCACCTTCCCCGGTGGAGTTGTGCATGGGGTGTGTTTGGAACATTTTGTCACCGGCCGACTCCAAAATTCAGCGATTCCCCATCTCAGCCCAGAAAGCAGGTAGAACAACTTTTGTGGTGTCTTTCAGATGCCTACCGGAGCAATGTAAAAACTACCAGGAGAACTCCTGTCTGGCACCTTCCCCGGTGGAGTTGTGCATGGGGTGTGTTTGGAACATTTTGTCACCGGCCGACTCCAAAATTCAGCGGTTCCCTATCTCAGCCCAGAAAGCAGGTAGAACAACTTTTGTGGTGCCTTTTAGATGCCTACCAAGGTAGTGTAAAAACTACCAGGAGAACTCCTGTCTGGCACCTTCCCCGGTGGAGTTGTGCATGGGGTGTGTTTGGAACATTTTGTCACCGGCCGAGTTCAAAATTCAGCGATTCCCCATCTCAGCCCAGAAAGCAGGTAGAACAACTTTTGTGGTGCCTTTCAGCTGCCTACCAAGGTAGTGTAAAAACTACCAGGAGAACTCCTGTCTGGCACCTTCCCCGGTGGAGTTGTGCATGGGGTGTGTTTGGAACATTTTGTCACCAGCCGAGTCCAAAATTCAGCGGTTCCCCATCTCAGCCCAGAAAGCAGGAAGAACAACTTTTGTGGTGCCTTTCAAATGCCTACCAAGGTAGTGTAAAAACTACCAGGAGAACTCCTGTCTGGCACCTTCCCCGGTGGAGTTGTGCAGGGGGTGTGTTTGGAACATTTTGTCACCAGCCGACTCCAAAATTCAGCGTTTCCCCATCTCAGCCCAGAAAGCAGGTAGAACAACTTTTGTGGTGCCTTTCAAATGCCCACCAAGGTAGTGTAAAAACTATCAGGAGAACTCCTGTCTGGCACCTTCCGTGGTGGAGTTGTGCATGGGGTGTGTTTGGAACATTTTGTCACCGGCCGAGTCCAAAATTCAGCGTTTCCCCATCTCAGCCCAGAAAGCAGGTAGAACAACTTTTGTGGTGTCTTTCAGATGCCTACCGGAGCAATGTAAAAACTACCAGGAGAACTCCTGTCTGGCACCTTCCCCGGTGGAGTTGTGCATGGGGTGTGTTTGGAACATTTTGTCACCAGCCGAGTCCAAAATTCAGCGGTTCCCCATCTCAGCCCAGAAAGCAGGTAGAACAACTTTTGTGGTGTCTTTCAGATGCCTACCAAGGTAGTGTAAAAACTACCAGGAGAACTCCTGTCTGGCACCTTCCCCGGTGGAGTTGTGCAGGGGGTGTGTTTGGAACATTTTGTCACCGGCCGAGTCCAAAATTCAGCGGTTCCCCATCTCAGCCCAGAAAGCAGGTAGAACAACTTTTGTGGTGCCTTTCAAATGCCTACCAAGGTAGTGTAAAAACTACCAAGAGAACTCCTGTCTGGCACCTTCCCCGGTGGAGTTGTGCATGGGGTGTGTTTGGAACATTTTGTCACCGGCCGAGTCCAAAATTCAGCGATTCCCCATCTCAGCCCAGAAAGCAGGTAGAACAACTTTTGTGGTGTCTTTCAGATGCCTACCGGAGCAATGTAAAAACTAGCAGGAGAACTCCTGTCTGGCACCTTCCCCGGTGGAGTTGTGCATGGGGTGTGTTTGGAACATTTTGTCACCGGCCGAGTCCAAAATTCAGCGGTTCCCTATCTCAGCCCAGAAAGCAGGTAGAACAACTTTTGTGGTGCCTTTCAGATGCCTACCAAGGTAGTGTAAAAACTACCAGGAGAACTCCTGTCTGGCACCTTCCCCGGTGGAGTTGTGCATGGGGTGTGTTTGGAACATTTTGTCACCGGCCGACTCCAAAATTCAGCGATTCCCCATCTCAGCCCACAAAGCAGGTAGAACAACTTTTGTGGTGTCTTTCAGATGCCTACCAAGGTAGTGTAAAAACTACCAGGAGAACTCCTGTCTGGCACCTTCCCCGGTGGAGTTGTGCATGGGGTGTGTTTGGAACATTTTGTCACCAGCCGAGTCCAAAATTCAGCGGTTCCCCATCTCAGCCCAGAAAGCAGGTAGAACAACTTTTGTGGTGCCTTTCAGCTGCCTACCAAGGTAGTGTAAAAACTACCAAGAGAACTCCTGTCTGGCACCTTCCGTGGTGGAGTTGTGCATGGGGTGTGTTTGGAACATTTTGTCACCGGCCGACTCCAAAATTCAGCGGTTCCCCATCTCAGACCAGAAAGCAGGAAGAACAACTTTTGTGGTGCCTTTCAAATGCCTACCAAGGTAGTGTAAAAACTACCAGGAGAACTCCTGTCTGGCACCTTCCCCGGTGGAGTTGTGCAGGGGGTGTGTTTGGAACATTTTGTCACCAGCCGACTCCAAAATTCAGCGTTTCCCCATCTCAGCCCAGAAAGCAGGTAGAACAACTTTTGTGGTGCCTTTCAAATGCCCACCAAGGTAGTGTAAAAACTATCAGGAGAACTCCTGTCTGGCACCTTCCGTGGTGGAGTTGTGCATGGGGTGTCTTTGGAACATTTTGTCACCAGCCGAGTCCAAAATTCAGCGTTTCCCCATCTCAGCCCAGAAAGCAGGTAGAACAACTTTTGTGGTGTCTTTCAGATGCCTACCGGAGCAATGTAAAAACTACCAGGAGAACTCCTGTCTGGCACCTTCCCCGGTGGAGTTGTGCATGGGGTGTGTTTGGAACATTTTGTCACCAGCCGAGTCCAAAATTCAGCGGTTCCCCATCTCAGCCCAGAAAGCAGGTAGAACAACTTTTGTGGTGTCTTTCAGATGCCTACCAAGGTAGTGTAAAAACTACCAGGAGAACTCCTGTCTGGCACCTTCCCCGGTGGAGTTGTGCATGGGGTGTCTTTGGAACATTTTGTCACCGGCCGACTCCAAAATTCAGCGGTTCCCCATCTCAGCCCAGAAAGCAGGTAGAACAACTTTTGTGGTGCCTTTCAGCTGCCTACCAAGGTAGTGTAAAAACTACCAAGAGAACTCCTGTCTGGCACCTTCCCCGGTGGAGTTGTGCATGGGGTGTGTTTGGAACATTTTGTCACCAGCCGACTCCAAAATTCAGCGGTTCCCCATCTCAGCCCAGAAAGCAGGTAGAACAACTTTTGTGGTGCCTTTCAGCTGCCTACCAAGGTAGTGTAAAAACTACCAAGAGAACTCCTGTCTGGCACCTTCCCCGGTGGAGTTGTGCATGGGGTGTGTTTGGAACATTTTGTCACCGGCCGACTCCAAAATTCAGCGGTTCCCCACCTCAGACCAGAAAGCAGGAAGAACAACTTTTGTGGTGCCTTTCAAATGCCTACCAAGGTAGTGTAAAAACTACCAGGAGAACTCCTGTCTGGCACCTTCCCCGGTGGAGTTGTGCAGGGGGTGTGTTTGGAACATTTTGTCACCAGCCGACTCCAAAATTCAGCGTTTCCCCATCTCAGCCCAGAAAGCAGGTAGAACAACTTTTGTGGTGCCTTTCAAATGCCCACCAAGGTAGTGTAAAAACTATCAGGAGAACTCCTGTCTGGCACCTTCCGTGGTGGAGTTGTGCATGGGGTGTGTTTTGAACATTTTGTCACCGGCCGAGTCCAAAATTCAGCGATTCCCCATCTCAGCCCAGAAAGCAGGTAGAACAACTTTTGTGGTGTCTTTCAGATGCCTACCAAGGTAGTGTAAAAACTACCAAGAGAACTCCTGTCTGGCACCTTCCCCGGTGGAGTTGTGCAGGGGGTGTGTTTGGAACATTTTGTCACCAGCCGAGTCCAAAATTCAGCGGTTCCCCATCTCAGACCAGAAAGCAGGAAGAACAACTTTTGTGGTGCCTTTCAAATGCCTACCAAGGTAGTGTAAAAACTACCAGGAGAACTCCTGTCTGGCACCTTCCCCGGTGGAGTTGTGCATGGGGTGTGTTTGGAACATTTTGTCACCAGCCGACTCCAAAATTCAGCGTTTCCCCATCTCAGCCCAGAAAGCAGGTAGAACAACTTTTGTGCTGCCTTTCAAATGCCCACCAAGGTAGTGTAAAAACTACCAGGAGAACTCCTGTCTGGCACCTTCCCCGGTGGAGTTGTGCATGGGGTGTGTTTGGAACATTTTGTCACCGGCCGACTCCAAAATTCAGCGGTTCCCCATCTCAGCCCAGAAAGCAGGTAGAACAACTTTTGTGGTGCCTTTCAGCTGCCTACCAAGGTAGTGTAAAAACTACCAGGAGAACTCCTGTCTGGCACCTTCCCCGGTGGAGTTGTGCATGGGGTGTGTTTGGAACATTTTGTCACCGGCCGAGTCCAAAATTCAGCGGTTCCCCATCTCAGCCCAGAAAGCAGGTAGAACAACTTTTGTGGTGCCTTTCAGCTGCCTACCAAGGTAGTGTAAAAACTACCAAGAGAACTCCTGTCTGGCACCTTCCCCGGTGGAGTTGTGCAGGGGGTGTGTTTGGAACATTTTGTCACCAGCCGACTCCAAAATTCAGCGTTTCCCCATCTCAGCCCAGAAAGCAGGTAGAACAACTTTTGTGGTGCCTTTCAAATGCCCACCAAGGTAGTGTAAAAACTATCAGGAGAACTCCTGTCTGGCACCTTCCGTGGTGGAGTTGTGCATGGGGTGTGTTTGGAACATTTTGTCACCAGCCGCCTCCAAAATTCAGCGGTTCCCCATCTCAGCCCAGAAAGCAGGTAGAACAACTTTTGTGGTGTCTTTCAGATGCCTACCAAGGTAGTGTAAAAACTACCAGGAGAACTCCTGTCTGGCACCTTCCGTGGTGGAGTTGTGCATGGGGTGTGTTCGGAACATTTTTTTACCAGCCGAGTCCAAAATTCAGCGGTTCCCCATCTCAGCCCAGAAAGCAGGTAGAACAACTTTTGTGGTGCCTTTCAAATGCCTACCAAGGTAGTGTAAAAACTAACAAGAGAACTCCTGTCTGGCACCTTCCCCGGTGGAGTTGTGCATGGGGTGTGTTTGGAACATTTTGTCACCGGCCGACTCCAAAATTCAGCGATTCCCCATCTCAGCCCAGAAAGCAGGTAGAACAACTTTTGTGGTGTCTTTCAGATGCCTACCGGAGCAATGTAAAAACTACCAGGAGAACTCCTGTCTGGCACCTTCCCCGGTGGAGTTGTGCATGGGGTGTGTTTGGAACATTTTGTCACCGGCCGAGTCCAAAATTCAGCGGTTCCCCATCTCAGCCCAGAAAGCAGGTAGAACAACTTTTGTGGTGTCTTTCAGATGCCTACCGGAGCAATGTAAAAACTACCAGGAGAACTCCTGTCTGGCACCTTCCCCGGTGGAGTTGTGCATGGGGTGTGTTTGGAACATTTTGTCACCAGCCGACTCCAAAATTCAGCGGTTCCCCATCTCAGCCCAGAAAGCAGGTAGAACAACTTTTGTGGTGCCTTTCAGATGCCTACCAAGGTAGTGTAAAAACTACCAGGAGAACTCCTGTCTGGCACCTTCCCCGGTGGAGTTGTGCATGGGGTGTGTTTGGAACATTTTGTCACCGGCCGAGTCCAAAATTCAGCGTTTCCCCATCTCAGCCCAGAAAGCAGGTAGAACAACTTTTGTGGTGCCTTTCAAATGCCTACCAAGGTAGTGTAAAAACTACCAGGAGAACTCCTGTCTGGCACCTTCCCCGGTGGAGTTGTGCATGGGGTGTGTTTGGAACATTTTGTCAACGGCCGACTCCAAAATTCAGCGATTCCCCATCTCAGCCCAGAAAGCAGGTAGAACAACTTTTGTGGTGTCTTTCAGATGCCTACCAAGGTAGTGTAAAAACTACCAGGAGAACTCCTGTCTGGCACCTTCCCCGGTGGAGTTTTGCATGGGGTGTGTTTGGAACATTTTGTCACCGGCCGAGTCCAAAATTCAGCGGTTCCCCATCTCAGCCCAGAAAGCAGGTAGAACAACTTTTGTGGTGCCTTTCAGCTGCCTACCAAGGTCGTGTAAAAACTACCAGGAGAACTCCTGTCTGGCACCTTCCCCGGTGGAGTTGTGCATGGGGTGTGTTTGGAACATTTTGTCACCAGCCGACTCCAAAATTCAGCGTTTCCCCATCTCAGCCCAGAAAGCAGGTAGAACAACTTTTGTGGTGCCTTTCAGATGCCTACCAAGGTAGTGTAAAAACTACCAGGAGAACTCCTGTCTGGCACCTTCCCCGGTGGAGTTGTGCATGGGGTGTGTTTGGAACATTTTGTCACCAGCCGACTCCAAAATTCAGCGTTTCCCCATCTCAGCCCAGAAAGCAGGTAGAACAACTTTTGTGGTGTCTTTCAGCTGCCTACCAAGGTAGTGTAAAAACTACCAGGAGAACTCCTGTCTGGCACCTTCCCCGGTGGAGTTGTGCATGGGGTGTGTTTGGAACATTTTGTCACCGGCCGAGTCCAAAATTCAGCGTTTCCCCATCTCAGCCCAGAAAGCAGGTAGAACAACTTTTGTGGTGCCTTTCAGCTGCCTACCAAGGTAGTGTAAAAACTACCAGGAGAACTCCTGCCTGGCACCTTCCCCGGTGGAGTTGTGCATGGGGTGTGTTTGGAACATTTTGTCACCGGCCGAGTCCAAAATTCAGCGTTTCCCCATCTCAGCCCAGAAAGCAGGTAGAACAACTTTTGTGGTGCCTTTCAGATGCCTACCAAGGTAGTGTAAAAACTACCAGGAGAACTCCTGTCTGGCACCTTCCCCGGTGGAGTTGTGCAGGGGGTGTGTTTGGAACATTTTGTCACCAGCCGAGTCCAAAATTCAGCGTTTCCCCATCTCAGCCCAGAAAGCAGGTAGAACAACTTTTGTGGTGTCTTTCAGCTGCCTACCAAGGTAGTGTAAAAACTACCAGGAGAACTCCTGTCTGGCACCTTCCCCGGTGGAGTTGTGCATGGGGTGTGTTTGGAACATTTTGTCACCGGCCGAGTCCAAAATTCAGCGGTTCCCCATCTCAGCCCAGAAAGCAGGTAGAACAACTTTTGTCGTGTCTTTCAGATGCCTACCAAGGTAGTGTAAAAACTACCAGGAGAACTCCTGTCTGGCACCTTCCCCGGTGGAGTTGTGCATGGGGTGTGTTTGGAACATTTTGTCACCGGCCGAGTCCAAAATTCAGCGTTTCCCCATCTCAGCCCAGAAAGCAGGTAGAACAACTTTTGTGGTGCCTTTCAGCTGCCTACCAAGGTAGTGTAAAAACTACCAAGAGAACTCCTGTCTGGCACCTTCCCCGGTGGAGTTGTGCATGGGGTGTGTTTGGAACATTTTGTCACCGGCCGACTCCAAAATTCAGCGGTTCCCCATCTCAGCCCAGAAAGCAGGTAGAAAAACTTTTGTGGTGCCTTTCAGCTGCCTACCGGAGCAATGTAAAAACTACCAGGAGAACTCCTGTCTGGCACCTTCCCCGGTGGAGTTGTGCATGGGGTGTGTTTGGAACATTTTGTCACCAGCCGACTCCAAAATTCAGCGGTTCCCCATCTCAGCCCACAAAGCAGGTACAACTTCTTTTCTTGTGCCTTTCAGCTTCCTACCAAGGTAGTGTAAAAACTACAAAGAGAACTCCTGCCTGGCACCTTCCCCGGTGGAGTTGTGCATGGGGTGTGTTTGGAACATTTTGTCACCGGCCGACTCCAAAATTCAGCGGTTCCCCATCTCAGCCCAGAAAGCAGGTAGAACAACTTTTGTGGTGTCTTTCAGATGCCTACCGGAGCAATGTAAAAACTACCAGGAGAACTCCTGTCTGGCACCTTCCCCGGTGGAGTTGTGCATGGGGTGTGTTTGGAACATTTTGTCACCAGCCGAGTCCAAAATTCAGCGTTTCCCCATCTCAGCCCAGAAAGCAGGTAGAACAACTTTTGTGGTGTCTTTCAGATGCCTACCAAGGTAGTGTAAAAACTACCAGGAGAACTCCTGTCTGGCACCTTCCGTGGTGGAGTTGTGCATGGGGTGTGTTTGGAACATTTTGTCACCGGCCGACTCCAAAATTCAGCGGTTCCCCATCTCAGCCCAGAAAGCAGGTAGAACAACTTTTGTGGTGCCTTTCAGCTGCCTACCAAGGTAGTGTAAAAACTACCAGGAGAACTCCTGTCTGGCACCTTCCCCGGTGGAGTTGTGCATGGGGTGTGTTTGGAACATTTTGTCACCAGCCGACTCCAAAATTCAGCGTTTCCCCATCTCAGCCCAGAAAGCAGGTAGAACAACTTTTGTGGTGCCTTTCAGATGCCTACCAAGGTAGTGTAAAAACTACCAGGAGAACTCCTGTCTGGCACCTTCCCCGGTGGAGTTGTGCATGGGGTGTGTTTGGAACATTTTGTCACCAGCCGACTCCAAAATTCAGCGTTTCCCCATCTCAGCCCAGAAAGCAGGTAGAACAACTTTTGTGGTGCCTTTCAGATGCCTACCAAGGTAGTGTAAAAACTACCAGGAGAACTCCTGTCTGGCACCTTCCCCGGTGGAGTTGTGCATGGGGTGTGTTTGGAACATTTTGTCACCGGCCGAGTCCAAAATTCAGCGGTTCCCCATCTCAGCCCAGAAAGCAGGTAGAACAACTTTTGTCGTGTCTTTCAGATGCCTACCAAGGTAGTGTAAAAACTACCAGGAGAACTCCTGTCTGGCACCTTCCCCGGTGGAGTTGTGCATGGGGTGTGTTTGGAACATTTTGTCACCGGCCGAGTCCAAAATTCAGCGTTTCCCCATCTCAGCCCAGAAAGCAGGTAGAACAACTTTTGTGGTGCCTTTCAGCTGCCTACCAAGGTAGTGTAAAAACTACCAAGAGAACTCCTGTCTGGCACCTTCCCCGGTGGAGTTGTGCATGGGGTGTGTTTGGAACATTTTGTCACCGGCCGACTCCAAAATTCAGCGGTTCCCCATCTCAGCCCAGAAAGCAGGTAGAAAAACTTTTGTGGTGCCTTTCAGCTGCCTACCGGAGCAATGTAAAAACTACCAGGAGAACTCCTGTCTGGCACCTTCCCCGGTGGAGTTGTGCATGGGGTGTGTTTGGAATATTTTGCCACCAGCCGACTCCAAAATTCAGCGGTTCCCCATCTCAGCCCACAAAGCAGGTACAACTTCTTTTCTTGTGCCTTTCAGCTTCCTACCAAGGTAGTGTAAAAACTACAAAGAGAACTGCCTGGCACCTTCCCCGGTGGAGTTGTGCATGGGGTGTGTTTGGAACATTTTGTCACCGGCCGACTCCAAAATTCAGCGGTTCCCCATCTCAGCCCAGAAAGCAGGTAGAACAACTTTTGTGGTGTCTTTCAGATGCCTACCGGAGCAATGTAAAAACTACCAGGAGAACTCCTGTCTGGCACCTTCCCCGGTGGAGTTGTGGATGGGGTGTGTTTGGAACATTTTGTCACCAGCCGAGTCCAAAATTCAGCGTTTCCCCATCTCAGCCCAGAAAGCAGGAAGAACAACTTTTGTGGTGCCTTTCAGATGCCTACCAAGGTAGTGTAAAAACTACCAGGAGAACTCCTGTCTGGCACCTTCCCCGGTGGAGTTGTGCATGGGGTGTGTTTGGAACATTTTGTCACCAGCCGAGTCCAAAATTCAGGGGTTCCCCATCTCAGCCCAGAAAGCAGGTAGAACAACTTTTGTGGTGTCTTTCAGATGCCTACCAAGGTAGTGTAAAAACTACTAAGAGAACTCCTGTCTGGCACCTTCCCCGGTGGAGTTGTGCATGGGGTGTGTTTGGAACATTTTGTCACCGGCCGACTCCAAAATTCAGCTATTCCCCATCTCAGCCCAGAAAGCAGGTAGAACAACTTTTGTGGTGCCTTTCAAATGCCTACCAAGGTAGTGTAAAAACTACCAAGAGAACTCCTGTCTGGCACCTTCCCCGGTGGAGTTGTGCATGGGGTGTGTTTGGAACATTTTGTCACCGGCCGAGTCCAAAATTCAGCGATTCCCCATCTCAGCCCCGAAAGCAGGTAGAACAACTTTTGTGGTGTCTTTCAGATGCCTACCAAGGTAGTGTAAAAACTACCAGGAGAACTCCTGTCTGGCACCTTCCCCGGTGGAGTTGTGCATGGGGTGTGTTTGGAACATTTTGTCACCGGCCGACTCCAAAATTCAGCGTTTCCCCATCTCAGCCCAGAAAGCAGGTAGAACAACTTTTGTGGTGCCTTTCAGCTGCCTACCAAGGTAGTGTAAAAACTACCAGGAGAACTCCTGTCTGGCACCTTCCCCGGTGGAGTTGTGCATGGGGTGTGTTTGGAACATTTTGTCACCGGCCGAGTCCAAAATTCAGCGTTTCCCCATCTCAGCCCAGAAAGCAGGTAGAACAACTTTTGTGGTGCCTTTCAGCTGCCTACCAAGGTAGTGTAAAAACTACCAAGAGAACTCCTGTCTGGCACCTTCCCCGGTGGAGTTGTGCATGGGGTGTGTTTGGAACATTTTGTCACCGGCCGACTCCAAAATTCAGCGGTTCCCCATCTCAGCCCAGAAAGCAGGAAGAACAACTTTTGTGGTGCCTTTCAAATGCCTACCAAGGTAGTGTAAAAACTACCAGGAGAACTCCTGTCTGGCACCTTCCCCGGTGGAGTTGTGCATGGGGTGTGTTTGGAACATTTTGTCACCGGCCGAGTTCAAAATTCAGCGATTCCCCATCTCAGCCCAGAAAGCAGGTAGAACAACTTTTGTGGTGTCTTTCAGATGCCTACCAAGGTAGTGTAAAAACTACCAGGAGAACTCCTGTCTGGCACCTTCCCCGGTGGAGTTGTGCATGGGGTGTGTTTGGAACATTTTGTCAACGGCCGACTCCAAAATTCAGCGATTCCCCATCTCAGCCCAGAAAGCAGGTAGAACAACTTTTGTGGTGTCTTTCAGATGCCTACCAAGGTAGTGTAAAAACTACCAGGAGAACTCCTGTCTGGCACCTTCCCCGGTGGAGTTGTGCAGGGGGTGTGTTTGGAACATTTTGTCACCGGCCGAGTCCAAAATTCAGCGTTTCCCCATCTCAGCCCAGAAAGCAGGTAGAACAACTTTTGTGGTGCCTTTCAGCTGCCTACCAAGGTAGTGTAAAAACTACCAAGAGAACTCCTGTCTGGCACCTTCCCCGGTGGAGTTGTGCATGGGGTGTGTTTGGAACATTTTGTCACCGGCCGAGTCCAAAATTCAGCGGTTCCCCATCTCAGCCCAGAAAGCAGGTAGAAAAACTTTTGTGGTGCCTTTCAGCTGCCTACCGGAGCAATGTAAAAACTACCAGGAGAACTCCTGTCTGGCACCTTCCCCGGTGGAGTTGTGCATGGGGTGTGTTTGGAACATTTTGCCACCAGCCGACTCCAAAATTCAGCGGTTCCCCATCTCAGCCCACAAAGCAGGTACAACTTCTTTTCTTGTGCCTTTCAGCTTCCTACCAAGGTAGTGTAAAAACTACCAATAGAATTCGTTCCTGGCACCTTCCCCGGTGGAGTTGTGCAGGGGGTGTGTTTGGAACATTTTGCCACCAGCCGACTCCAAAATTCAGCGTTTCCCCATCTCAGCCCAGAAAGCAGGTAGAACAACTTTTGTGGTGTCTTTCAGATGCCTACCAAGGTAGTGTAAAAACTACCAGGAGAACTCCTGTCTGGCACCTTCCCCGGTGGAGTTGTGCATGGGGTGTGTTTGGAACATTTTGTCACCGGCCGAGTCCAAAATTCAGCGGTTCCCCATCTCAGCCCAGAAAGCAGGTAGAACAACTTTTGTGGTGCCTTTCAGCTGCCTACCAAGGTAGTGTAAAAACTACCAGGAGAACTCCTGTCTGGCACCTTCCCCGGTGGAGTTGTGCATGGGGTGTGTTTGGAACATTTTGTCACCGGCCGACTCCAAAATTCAGCGGTTCCCCATCTCAGACCAGAAAGCAGGAAGAACAACTTTTGTGGTGCCTTTCAAATGCCTACCAAGGTAGTGTAAAAACTACCAGGAGAACTCCTGTCTGGCACCTTCCCCGGTGGAGTTGTGCAGGGGGTGTGTTTGGAACATTTTGTCACCAGCCGACTCCAAAATTCAGCGTTTCCCCATCTCAGCCCAGAAAGCAGGTAGAACAACTTTTGTGGTGCCTTTCAAATGCCCACCAAGGTAGTGTAAAAACTATCAGGAGAACTCCTGTCTGGCACCTTCCCCGGTGGAGTTGTGCATGGGGTGTGTTTGGAACATTTTGTCACCGGCCGACTCCAAAATTCAGCGGTTCCCCATCTCAGCCCAGAAAGCAGGAAGAACAACTTTTGTGGTGCCTTTCAAATGCCTACCAAGGTAGTGTAAAAACTACCAGGAGAACTCCTGTCTGGCACCTTCCCCGGTGGAGTTGTGCAGGGGGTGTGTTTGGAACATTTTGTCACCGGCCGAGTTCAAAATTCAGCGATTCCCCATCTCAGCCCAGAAAGCAGGTAGAACAACTTTTGTGGTGTCTTTCAGATGCCTACCAAGGTAGTGTAAAAACTACCAGGAGAACTCCTGTCTGGCACCTTCCCCGGTGGAGTTGTGCATGGGGTGTGTTTGGAACATTTTGTCAACGGCCGACTCCAAAATTCAGCGATTCCCCATCTCAGCCCAGAAAGCAGGTAGAACAACTTTTGTGGTGTCTTTCAGATGCCTACCAAGGTAGTGTAAAAACTACCAGGAGAACTCCTGTCTGGCACCTTCCCCGGTGGAGTTGTGCAGGGGGTGTGTTTGGAACATTTTGTCACCGGCCGAGTCCAAAATTCAGCGTTTCCCCATCTCAGCCCAGAAAGCAGGTAGAACAACTTTTGTGGTGCCTTTCAGCTGCCTACCAAGGTAGTGTAAAAACTACCAGGAGAACTCCTGTCTGGCACCTTCCCCGGTGGAGTTGTGCATGGGGTGTGTTTGGAACATTTTGTCACCGGCCGAGTCCAAAATTCAGCGGTTCCCCATCTCAGCCCAGAAAGCAGGTAGAAAAACTTTTGTGGTGCCTTTCAGCTGCCTACCGGAGCAATGTAAAAACTACCAGGAGAACTCCTGTCTGGCACCTTCCCCGGTGGAGTTGTGCATGGGGTGTGTTTGGAACATTTTGCCACCAGCCGACTCCAAAATTCAGCGGTTCCCCATCTCAGCCCACAAAGCAGGTACAACTTCTTTTCTTGTGCCTTTCAGCTTCCTACCAAGGTAGTGTAAAAACTACCAATAGAATTCGTTCCTGGCACCTTCCCCGGTGGAGTTGTGCAGGGGGTGTGTTTGGAACATTTTGCCACCAGCCGACTCCAAAATTCAGCGTTTCCCCATCTCAGCCCAGAAAGCAGGTAGAACAACTTTTGTGGTGTCTTTCAGATGCCTACCAAGGTAGTGTAAAAACTACCAGGAGAACTCCTGTCTGGCACCTTCCCCGGTGGAGTTGTGCATGGGGTGTGTTTGGAACATTTTGTCACCGGCCGAGTCCAAAATTCAGCGGTTCCCCATCTCAGCCCAGAAAGCAGGTAGAACAACTTTTGTGGTGCCTTTCAGCTGCCTACCAAGGTAGTGTAAAAACTACCAGGAGAACTCCTGTCTGGCACCTTCCCCGGTGGAGTTGTGCATGGGGTGTGTTTGGAACATTTTGTCACCGGCCGACTCCAAAATTCAGCGGTTCCCCATCTCAGACCAGAAAGCAGGAAGAACAACTTTTGTGGTGCCTTTCAAATGCCTACCAAGGTAGTGTAAAAACTACCAGGAGAACTCCTGTCTGGCACCTTCCCCGGTGGAGTTGTGCAGGGGGTGTGTTTGGAACATTTTGTCACCAGCCGACTCCAAAATTCAGCGTTTCCCCATCTCAGCCCAGAAAGCAGGTAGAACAACTTTTGTGGTGCCTTTCAAATGCCCACCAAGGTAGTGTAAAAACTATCAGGAGAACTCCTGTCTGGCACCTTCCCCGGTGGAGTTGTGCATGGGGTGTGTTTGGAACATTTTGTCACCAGCCGAGTCCAAAATTCAGCGTTTCCCCATCTCAGCCCAGAAAGCAGGTAGAACAACTTTTGTGGTGCCTTTCAGCTGCCTACCAAGGTAGTGTAAAAACTACCAAGAGAACTCCTGTCTGGCACCTTCCCCGGTGGAGTTGTGCATGGGGTGTGTTTGGAACATTTTGTCACCAGCCGACTCCAAAATTCAGCGGTTCCCCATCTCAGCCCAGAAAGCAGGTAGAACAACTTTTGTGGTGTCTTTCAGATGCCTACCAAGGTAGTGTAAAAACTACCAGGAGAACTCCTGTCTGGCACCTTCCCCGGTGGAGTTGTGCATGGGGTGTGTTTGGAACATTTTGCCACCAGCCGACTCCAAAATTCAGCGGTTCCCCATCTCAGCCCAGAAAGCAGGTAGAACAACTTTTGTGGTGCCTTTCAAATGCCTACCAAGGTAGTGTAAAAACTACCAAGAGAACTCCTGTCTGGCACCTTCCCCGGTGGAGTTGTGCATGGGGTGTCTTTGGAACATTTTGTCACCGGCCGACTCCAAAATTCAGCGATTCCCCATCTCAGCCCAGAAAGCAGGTAGAACAACTTTTGTGGTGTCTTTCAGATGCCTACCGGAGCAATGTAAAAACTACCACGAGAACTCCTGTCTGGCACCTTCCCCGGTGGAGTTGTGCATGGGGTGTGTTTGGAACATTTTGTCACCGGCCGAGTCCAAAATTCAGCGGTTCCCCATCTCAGCCCAGAAAGCAGGTAGAACAACTTTTGTGGTGTCTTTCAGATGCCTACCAAGGTAGTGTAAAAACTACTAAGACAACTCCTGTCTGGCACCTTCCCCGGTGGAGTTGTGCATGGGGTGTGTTTGGAACATTTTGTCACCAGCCGACTCCAAAATTCAGCGGTTCCCCATCTCAGCCCAGAAAGCAGGTAGAACAACTTTTGTGGTGCCTTTCAGCTGCCTACCAAGGTAGTGTAAAAACTACCAGGAGAACTCCTGTCTGGCACCTTCCCCGGTGGAGTTGTGCATGGGGTGTGTTTGGAACATTTTGTCACCGGCCGAGTTCAAAATTCAGCGATTCCCCATCTCAGCCCAGAAAGCAGGTAGAACAACTTTTGTGGTGCCTTTCAAATGCCTACCAAGGTAGTGTAAAAACTACCAGGAGAACTCCTGTCTGGCACCTTCCCCGGTGGAGTTGTGCATGGGGTGTGTTTGGAACATTTTGTCACCGGCCGAGTCCAAAATTCAGCGGTTCCCCATCTCAGCCCAGAAAGCAGGTAGAACAACTTTTGTGGTGTCTTTCAGCTGCCTACCGGAGCAATGTAAAAACTACCAGGAGAACTCCTGTCTGGCACCTTCCCCGGTGGAGTTGTGCATGGGGTGTGTTTGGAACATTTTGTCACCGGCCGACTCCAAAATTCAGCGGTTCCCCATCTCAGCCCAGAAAGCAGGTAGAAAAACTTTTGTGGTGTCTTTCAGCTGCCTACCAAGGTAGTGTAAAAACTACCAGGAGAACTCCTGTCTGGCACCTTCCCCGGTGGAGTTGTGCATGGGGTGTGTTTGGAACATTTTGTCACCGGCCGAGTCCAAAATTCAGCGTTTCCCCATCTCAGCCCAGAAAGCAGGTAGAACAACTTTTGTGGTGCCTTTCAGCTGCCTACCAAGGTAGTGTAAAAACTACCAAGAGAACTCCTGTCTGGCACCTTCCCCGGTGGAGTTGTGCATGGGGTGTGTTTGGAACATTTTGTCACCGGCCGACTCCAAAATTCAGCGGTTCCCCATCTCAGCCCAGAAAGCAGGAAGAACAACTTTTGTGGTGCCTTTCAAATGCCTACCAAGGTAGTGTAAAAACTACCAGGAGAACTCCTGTCTGGCACCTTCCCCGGTGGAGTTGTGCAGGGGGTGTGTTTGGAACATTTTGTCACCGGCCGAGTCCAAAACTCAGCGTTTCCCCATCTCAGCCCAGAAAGCAGGTAGAACAACTTTTGTGGTGCCTTTCAGCTGCCTACCAAGGTAGTGTAAAAACTACCAAGAGAACTCCTGTCTGGCACCTTCCCCGGTGGAGTTGTGCATGGGGTGTGTTTGGAACATTTTGTCACCGGCCGAGTCCAAAATTCAGCGGTTCCCCATCTCAGCCCAGAAAGCAGGTAGAACAACTTTTGTGGTGCCTTTCAGCTGCCTACCGGAGCAATGTAAAAACTACCAGGAGAACTCCTGTCTGGCACCTTCCCCGGTGGAGTTGTGCATGGGGTGTGTTTGGAACATTTTGCCACCAGCCGACTCCAAAATTCAGCGGTTCCCCATCTCAGCCCACAAAGCAGGTACAACTTCTTTTCTTGTGCCTTTCAGCTTCCTACCAAGGTAGTGTAAAAACTACCAACAGAATTCGTTCCTGGCACCTTCCCCGGTGGAGTTGTGCAGGGGGTGTGTTTGGAACATTTTGCCACCAGCCGACTCCAAAATTCAGCGGTTCCCCATCTCAGCCCAGAAAGCAGGTAGAACAACTTTTGTGGTGTCTTTCAGATGCCTACCAAGGTAGTGTAAAAACTACCAGGAGAACTCCTGTCTGGCACCTTCCCCGGTGGAGTTGTGCATGGGGTGTGTTTGGAACATTTTGTCACCGGCCGAGTCCAAAATTCAGCGGTTCCCCATCTCAGCCCAGAAAGCAGGTAGAACAACTTTTGTGGTGCCTTTCAGCTGCCTACCAAGGTAGTGTAAAAACTACCAGGAGAACTCCTGTCTGGCACCTTCCCCGGTGGAGTTGTGCATGGGGTGTGTTTGGAACATTTTGTCACCGGCCGACTCCAAAATTCAGCGGTTCCCCATCTCAGCCCAGAAAGCAGGTACAACAACTTTTGTGGTGCCTTTCAAATGCCTACCAAGGTAGTGTAAAAACTACCAGGAGAACTCCTGTCTGGCACCTTCCCCGGTGGAGTTGTGCAGGGGGTGTGTTTGGAACATTTTGTCACCAGCCGACTCCAAAATTCAGCGTTTCCCCATCTCAGCCCAGAAAGCAGGTAGAACAACTTTTGTGGTGCCTTTCAAATGCCCACCAAGGTAGTGTAAAAACTATCAGGAGAACTCCTGTCTGGCACCTTCCGTGGTGGAGTTGTGCATGGGGTGTGTTTGGAACATTTTGTCAGCAGCCGAGTCCAAAATTCAGCGTTTCCCCATCTCAGCCCAGAAAGCAGGTAGAACAACTTTTGTGGTGTCTTTCAGATGCCTACCAAGGTAGTGTAAAAACTACCAGGAGAACTCCTGTCTGGCACCTTCCCCGGTGGAGTTGTGCATGGGGTGTGTTTGGAACATTTTGTCACCGGCCGAGTCCAAAATTCAGCGGTTCCCCATCTCAGCCCAGAAAGCAGGTAGAACAACTTTTGTCGTGTCTTTCAGATGCCTACCAAGGTAGTGTAAAAACTACCAGGAGAACTCCTGTCTGGCACCTTCCCCGGTGGAGTTGTGCATGGGGTGTGTTTGGAACATTTTGTCACCGGCCGAGTCCAAAATTCAGCGTTTCCCCATCTCAGCCCAGAAAGCAGGTAGAACAACTTTTGTGGTGCCTTTCAGCTGCCTACCAAGGTAGTGTAAAAACTACCAAGAGAACTCCTGTCTGGCACCTTCCCCGGTGGAGTTGTGCATGGGGTGTGTTTGGAACATTTTGTCACCGGCCGACTCCAAAATTCAGCTGTTCCCCATCTCAGCCCAGAAAGCAGGTAGAAAAACTTTTGTGGTGCCTTTCAGCTGCCTACCGGAGCAATGTAAAAACTACCAGGAGAACTCCTGTCTGGCACCTTCCCCGGTGGAGTTGTGCATGGGGTGTGTTTGGAATATTTTGCCACCAGCCGACTCCAAAATTCAGCGGTTCCCCATCTCAGCCCACAAAGCAGGTACAACTTCTTTTCTTGTGCCTTTCAGCTTCCTACCAAGGTAGTGTAAAAACTACAAAGAGAACTGCCTGGCACCTTCCCCGGTGGAGTTGTGCATGGGGTGTGTTTGGAACATTTTGTCACCGGCCGACTCCAAAATTCAGCGGTTCCCCATCTCAGCCCAGAAAGCAGGTAGAACAACTTTTGTGGTGTCTTTCAGATGCCTACCGGAGCAATGTAAAAACTACCAGGAGAACTCCTGTCTGGCACCTTCCCCGGTGGAGTTGTGGATGGGGTGTGTTTGGAACATTTTGTCACCAGCCGAGTCCAAAATTCAGCGTTTCCCCATCTCAGCCCAGAAAGCAGGAAGAACAACTTTTGTGGTGCCTTTCAGATGCCTACCAAGGTAGTGTAAAAACTACCAGGAGAACTCCTGTCTGGCACCTTCCCCGGTGGAGTTGTGCATGGGGTGTGTTTGGAACATTTTGTCACCGGCCGAGTTCAAAATTCAGCGATTCCCCATCTCAGCCCAGAAAGCAGGTAGAACAACTTTTGTGGTGCCTTTCAAATGCCTACCAAGGTAGTGTAAAAACTACCAGGAGAACTCCTGTCTGGCACCTTCCCCGGTGGAGTTGTGCATGGGGTGTGTTTGGAACATTTTGTCACCGGCCGAGTCCAAAATTCAGCGGTTCCCCATCTCAGCCCAGAAAGCAGGTAGAACAACTTTTGTGGTGTCTTTCAGCTGCCTACCGGAGCAATGTAAAAACTACCAGGAGAACTCCTGTCTGGCACCTTCCCCGGTGGAGTTGTGCATGGGGTGTGTTTGGAACATTTTGTCACCGGCCGACTCCAAAATTCAGCGGTTCCCCATCTCAGCCCAGAAAGCAGGTAGAAAAACTTTTGTGGTGTCTTTCAGCTGCCTACCAAGGTAGTGTAAAAACTACCAGGAGAACTCCTGTCTGGCACCTTCCCCGGTGGAGTTGTGCATGGGGTGTGTTTGGAACATTTTGTCACCGGCCGAGTCCAAAATTCAGCGTTTCCCCATCTCAGCCCAGAAAGCAGGTAGAACAACTTTTGTGGTGCCTTTCAGCTGCCTACCAAGGTAGTGTAAAAACTACCAAGAGAACTCCTGTCTGGCACCTTCCCCGGTGGAGTTGTGCATGGGGTGTGTTTGGAACATTTTGTCACCGGCCGACTCCAAAATTCAGCGGTTCCCCATCTCAGCCCAGAAAGCAGGAAGAACAACTTTTGTGGTGCCTTTCAAATGCCTACCAAGGTAGTGTAAAAACTACCAGGAGAACTCCTGTCTGGCACCTTCCCCGGTGGAGTTGTGCAGGGGGTGTGTTTGGAACATTTTGTCACCGGCCGAGTCCAAAACTCAGCGTTTCCCCATCTCAGCCCAGAAAGCAGGTAGAACAACTTTTGTGGTGCCTTTCAGCTGCCTACCAAGGTAGTGTAAAAACTACCAAGAGAACTCCTGTCTGGCACCTTCCCCGGTGGAGTTGTGCATGGGGTGTGTTTGGAACATTTTGTCACCGGCCGAGTCCAAAATTCAGCGGTTCCCCATCTCAGCCCAGAAAGCAGGTAGAACAACTTTTGTGGTGCCTTTCAGCTGCCTACCGGAGCAATGTAAAAACTACCAGGAGAACTCCTGTCTGGCACCTTCCCCGGTGGAGTTGTGCATGGGGTGTGTTTGGAACATTTTGCCACCAGCCGACTCCAAAATTCAGCGGTTCCCCATCTCAGCCCACAAAGCAGGTACAACTTCTTTTCTTGTGCCTTTCAGCTTCCTACCAAGGTAGTGTAAAAACTACCAACAGAATTCGTTCCTGGCACCTTCCCCGGTGGAGTTGTGCAGGGGGTGTGTTTGGAACATTTTGCCACCAGCCGACTCCAAAATTCAGCGGTTCCCCATCTCAGCCCAGAAAGCAGGTAGAACAACTTTTGTGGTGTCTTTCAGATGCCTACCAAGGTAGTGTAAAAACTACCAGGAGAACTCCTGTCTGGCACCTTCCCCGGTGGAGTTGTGCATGGGGTGTGTTTGGAACATTTTGTCACCGGCCGAGTCCAAAATTCAGCGGTTCCCCATCTCAGCCCAGAAAGCAGGTAGAACAACTTTTGTGGTGCCTTTCAGCTGCCTACCAAGGTAGTGTAAAAACTACCAGGAGAACTCCTGTCTGGCACCTTCCCCGGTGGAGTTGTGCATGGGGTGTGTTTGGAACATTTTGTCACCGGCCGACTCCAAAATTCAGCGGTTCCCCATCTCAGCCCAGAAAGCAGGTACAACAACTTTTGTGGTGCCTTTCAAATGCCTACCAAGGTAGTGTAAAAACTACCAGGAGAACTCCTGTCTGGCACCTTCCCCGGTGGAGTTGTGCAGGGGGTGTGTTTGGAACATTTTGTCACCAGCCGACTCCAAAATTCAGCGTTTCCCCATCTCAGCCCAGAAAGCAGGTAGAACAACTTTTGTGGTGCCTTTCAAATGCCCACCAAGGTAGTGTAAAAACTATCAGGAGAACTCCTGTCTGGCACCTTCCGTGGTGGAGTTGTGCATGGGGTGTGTTTGGAACATTTTGTCAGCAGCCGAGTCCAAAATTCAGCGTTTCCCCATCTCAGCCCAGAAAGCAGGTAGAACAACTTTTGTGGTGTCTTTCAGATGCCTACCAAGGTAGTGTAAAAACTACCAGGAGAACTCCTGTCTGGCACCTTCCCCGGTGGAGTTGTGCATGGGGTGTGTTTGGAACATTTTGTCACCGGCCGAGTCCAAAATTCAGCGGTTCCCCATCTCAGCCCAGAAAGCAGGTAGAACAACTTTTGTCGTGTCTTTCAGATGCCTACCAAGGTAGTGTAAAAACTACCAGGAGAACTCCTGTCTGGCACCTTCCCCGGTGGAGTTGTGCATGGGGTGTGTTTGGAACATTTTGTCACCGGCCGAGTCCAAAATTCAGCGTTTCCCCATCTCAGCCCAGAAAGCAGGTAGAACAACTTTTGTGGTGCCTTTCAGCTGCCTACCAAGGTAGTGTAAAAACTACCAAGAGAACTCCTGTCTGGCACCTTCCCCGGTGGAGTTGTGCATGGGGTGTGTTTGGAACATTTTGTCACCGGCCGACTCCAAAATTCAGCTGTTCCCCATCTCAGCCCAGAAAGCAGGTAGAAAAACTTTTGTGGTGCCTTTCAGCTGCCTACCGGAGCAATGTAAAAACTACCAGGAGAACTCCTGTCTGGCACCTTCCCCGGTGGAGTTGTGCATGGGGTGTGTTTGGAATATTTTGCCACCAGCCGACTCCAAAATTCAGCGGTTCCCCATCTCAGCCCACAAAGCAGGTACAACTTCTTTTCTTGTGCCTTTCAGCTTCCTACCAAGGTAGTGTAAAAACTACAAAGAGAACTGCCTGGCACCTTCCCCGGTGGAGTTGTGCATGGGGTGTGTTTGGAACATTTTGTCACCGGCCGACTCCAAAATTCAGCGGTTCCCCATCTCAGCCCAGAAAGCAGGTAGAACAACTTTTGTGGTGTCTTTCAGATGCCTACCGGAGCAATGTAAAAACTACCAGGAGAACTCCTGTCTGGCACCTTCCCCGGTGGAGTTGTGGATGGGGTGTGTTTGGAACATTTTGTCACCAGCCGAGTCCAAAATTCAGCGTTTCCCCATCTCAGCCCAGAAAGCAGGAAGAACAACTTTTGTGGTGCCTTTCAGATGCCTACCAAGGTAGTGTAAAAACTACCAGGAGAACTCCTGTCTGGCACCTTCCCCGGTGGAGTTGTGCATGGGGTGTGTTTGGAACATTTTGTCACCGGCCGACTCCAAAATTCAGCGGTTCCCCATCTCAGCCCAGAAAGCAGGTAGAACAACTTTTGTGGTGTCTTTCAGATGCCTACCAAGGTAGTGTAAAAACTACCAGGAGAACTCCTGTCTGGCACCTTCCCCGGTGGAGTTGTGCATGGGGTGTGTTTGGAACATTTTGTCAACGGCCGACTCCAAAATTCAGCGATTCCCCATCTCAGCCCAGAAAGCAGGTAGAACAACTTTTGTGGTGTCTTTCAGATGCCTACCAAGGTAGTGTAAAAACTACCAGGAGAACTCCTGTCTGGCACCTTCCCCGGTGGAGTTGTGCAGGGGGTGTGTTTGGAACATTTTGTCACCGGCCGAGTCCAAAATTCAGCGTTTCCCCATCTCAGCCCAGAAAGCAGGTAGAACAACTTTTGTGGTGCCTTTCAGCTGCCTACCGGAGCAATGTAAAAACTACCAGGAGAACTCCTGTCTGGCACCTTCCCCGGTGGAGTTGTGCATGGGGTGTGTTTGGAACATTTTGCCACCAGCCGACTCCAAAATTCAGCGGTTCCCCATCTCAGCCCACAAAGCAGGTACAACTTCTTTTCTTGTGCCTTTCAGCTTCCTACCAAGGTAGTGTAAAAACTACCAATAGAATTCGTTCCTGGCACCTTCCCCGGTGGAGTTGTGCAGGGGGTGTGTTTGGAACATTTTGCCACCAGCCGACTCCAAAATTCAGCGGTTCCCCATCTCAGCCCAGAAAGCAGGTAGAACAACTTTTGTGGTGTCTTTCAGATGCCTACCAAGGTAGTGTAAAAACTACCAGGAGAACTCCTGTCTGGCACCTTCCCCGGTGGAGTTGTGCATGGGGTGTGTTTGGAACATTTTGTCACCGGCCGAGTCCAAAATTCAGCGGTTCCCCATCTCAGCCCAGAAAGCAGGTAGAACAACTTTTGTGGTGCCTTTCAGCTGCCTACCAAGGTAGTGTAAAAACTACCAGGAGAACTCCTGTCTGGCACCTTCCCCGGTGGAGTTGTGCATGGGGTGTGTTTGGAACATTTTGTCACCGGCCGACTCCAAAATTCAGCGGTTCCCCATCTCAGACCAGAAAGCAGGAAGAACAACTTTTGTGGTGCCTTTCAAATGCCTACCAAGGTAGTGTAAAAACTACCAGGAGAACTCCTGTCTGGCACCTTCCCCGGTGGAGTTGTGCATGGGGTGTGTTTGGAACATTTTGTCACCAGCCGACTCCAAAATTCAGCGTTTCCCCATCTCAGCCCAGAAAGCAGGTAGAACAACTTTTGTGGTGCCTTTCAAATGCCCACCAAGGTAGTGTAAAAACTATCAGGAGAACTCCTGTCTGGCACCTTCCCCGGTGGAGTTGTGCATGGGGTGTGTTTGGAACATTTTGTCACCAGCCGAGTCCAAAATTCAGCGTTTCCCCATCTCAGCCCAGAAAGCAGGTAGAACAACTTTTGTGGTGCCTTTCAGCTGCCTACCAAGGTAGTGTAAAAACTACCAAGAGAACTCCTGTCTGGCACCTTCCCCGGTGGAGTTGTGCATGGGGTGTGTTTGGAACATTTTGTCACCAGCCGACTCCAAAATTCAGCGGTTCCCCATCTCAGCCCAGAAAGCAGGTAGAACAACTTTTGTGGTGTCTTTCAGATGCCTACCGGAGCAATGTAAAAACTACCAGGAGAACTCCTGTCTGGCACCTTCCCCGGTGGAGTTGTGCATGGGGTGTGTTTGGAACATTTTGCCACCAGCCGACTCCAAAATTCAGCGGTTCCCCATCTCAGCCCAGAAAGCAGGTAGAACAACTTTTGTGGTGTCTTTCAGATGCCTACCAAGGTAGTGTAAAAACTACCAGGAGAACTCCTGTCTGGCACCTTCCGTGGTGGAGTTGTGCATAGGGTGTGTTTGGAACATTTTGTTACCAGCCGAGTCCAAAATTCAGCGGTTCCCCATCTCAGCCCAGAAAGCAGGTAGAACAACTTTTGTGGTGCCTTTCAAATGCCTACCAAGGTAGTGTAAAAACTACCAAGAGAACTCCTGTCTGGCACCTTCCCCGGTGGAGTTGTGCATGGGGTGTCTTTGGAACATTTTGTCACCGGCCGACTCCAAAATTCAGCGATTCCCCATCTCAGCCCAGAAAGCAGGTAGAACAACTTTTGTGGTGTCTTTCAGATGCCTACCGGAGCAATGTAAAAACTACCAGGAGAACTCCTGTCTGGCACCTTCCCCGGTGGAGTTGTGCATGGGGTGTGTTTGGAACATTTTGTCACCGGCCGAGTCCAAAATTCAGCGGTTCCCCATCTCAGCCCAGAAAGCAGGTAGAACAACTTTTGTGGTGTCTTTCAGATGCCTACCAAGGTAGTGTAAAAACTACTAAGACAACTCCTGTCTGGCACCTTCCCCGGTGGAGTTGTGCATGGGGTGTGTTTGGAACATTTTGTCACCAGCCGACTCCAAAATTCAGCGGTTCCCCATCTCAGCCCAGAAAGCAGGTAGAACAACTTTTGTGGTGCCTTTCAGCTGCCTACCAAGGTAGTGTAAAAACTACCAGGAGAACTCCTGTCTGGCACCTTCCCCGGTGGAGTTGTGCATGGGGTGTGTTTGGAACATTTTGTCACCGGCCGAGTTCAAAATTCAGCGATTCCCCATCTCAGCCCAGAAAGCAGGTAGAACAACTTTTGTGGTGCCTTTCAAATGCCTACCAAGGTAGTGTAAAAACTACCAGGAGAACTCCTGTCTGGCACCTTCCCCGGTGGAGTTGTGCATGGGGTGTGTTTGGAACATTTTGTCACCGGCCGAGTCCAAAATTCAGCGGTTCCCCATCTCAGCCCAGAAAGCAGGTAGAACAACTTTTGTGGTGTCTTTCAGCTGCCTACCGGAGCAATGTAAAAACTACCAGGAGAACTCCTGTCTGGCACCTTCCCCGGTGGAGTTGTGCATGGGGTGTGTTTGGAACATTTTGTCACCGGCCGACTCCAAAATTCAGCGGTTCCCCATCTCAGCCCAGAAAGCAGGTAGAAAAACTTTTGTGGTGTCTTTCAGCTGCCTACCAAGGTAGTGTAAAAACTACCAGGAGAACTCCTGTCTGGCACCTTCCCCGGTGGAGTTGTGCATGGGGTGTGTTTGGAACATTTTGTCACCGGCCGAGTCCAAAATTCAGCGTTTCCCCATCTCAGCCCAGAAAGCAGGTAGAACAACTTTTGTGGTGCCTTTCAGCTGCCTACCAAGGTAGTGTAAAAACTACCAAGAGAACTCCTGTCTGGCACCTTCCCCGGTGGAGTTGTGCATGGGGTGTGTTTGGAACATTTTGTCACCGGCCGACTCCAAAATTCAGCGGTTCCCCATCTCAGCCCAGAAAGCAGGAAGAACAACTTTTGTGGTGCCTTTCAAATGCCTACCAAGGTAGTGTAAAAACTACCAGGAGAACTCCTGTCTGGCACCTTCCCCGGTGGAGTTGTGCATGGGGTGTGTTTGGAACATTTTGTCACCGGCCGAGTTCAAAATTCAGCGATTCCCCATCTCAGCCCAGAAAGCAGGTAGAACAACTTTTGTGGTGTCTTTCAGATGCCTACCAAGGTAGTGTAAAAACTACCAGGAGAACTCCTGTCTGGCACCTTCCCCGGTGGAGTTGTGCATGGGGTGTGTTTGGAACATTTTGTCAACGGCCGACTCCAAAATTCAGCGATTCCCCATCTCAGCCCAGAAAGCAGGTAGAACAACTTTTGTGGTGTCTTTCAGATGCCTACCGGAGCAATGTAAAAACTACCAGGAGAACTCCTGTCTGGCACCTTCCCCGGTGGAGTTGTGCATGGGGTGTGTTTGGAACATTTTGCCACCAGCCGACTCCAAAATTCAGCGGTTCCCCATCTCAGCCCAGAAAGCAGGTAGAACAACTTTTGTGGTGTCTTTCAGATGCCTACCAAGGTAGTGTAAAAACTACCAGGAGAACTCCTGTCTGGCACCTTCCCCGGTGGAGTTGTGCATGGGGTGTGTTTGGAACATTTTGTCAACGGCCGACTCCAAAATTCAGCGGTTCCCCATCTCAGCCCAGAAAGCAGGTAGAACAACTTTTGTGGTGTCTTTCAGCTGCCTACCGGAGCAATGTAAAAACTACCAACAGAATTCGTTCCTGGCACCTTCCCCGGTGGAGTTGTGCATGGGGTGTGTTTGGAACATTTTGTCACCGGCCGAGTCCAAAATTCAGCGTTTCCCCATCTCAGCCCAGAAAGCAGGTAGAACAACTTTTGTGGTGCCTTTCAGATGCCTACCAAGGTAGTGTAAAAACTACCAGGAGAACTCCTGTCTGGCACCTTCCCCGGTGGAGTTGTGCATGGGGTGTGTTTGGAACATTTTGCCACCAGCCGACTCCAAAATTCAGCGGTTCCCCATCTCAGCCCACAAAGCAGGTACAACTTCTTTTCTTGTGCCTTTCAGCTTCCTACCAAGGTAGTGTAAAAACTACCAACAGAATTCGTTCCTGGCACCTTCCCCGGTGGAGTTGTGCAGGGGGTGTGTTTGGAACATTTTGCCACCAGCCGACTCCAAAATTCAGCGGTTCCCCATCTCAGCCCAGAAAGCAGGTAGAACAACTTTTGTGGTGTCTTTCAGATGCCTACCAAGGTAGTGTAAAAACTACCAGGAGAACTCCTGTCTGGCACCTTCCCCGGTGGAGTTGTGCATGGGGTGTGTTTGGAACATTTTGTCACCGGCCGAGTCCAAAATTCAGCGGTTCCCCATCTCAGCCCAGAAAGCAGGTAGAACAACTTTTGTGGTGTCTTTCAGCTGCCTACCAAGGTAGTGTAAAAACTACCAGGAGAACTCCTGTCTGGCACCTTCCCCGGTGGAGTTGTGCATGGGGTGTGTTTGGAACATTTTGTCACCGGCCGACTCCAAAATTCAGCGGTTCCCCATCTCAGCCCAGAAAGCAGGTACAACAACTTTTGTGGTGCCTTTCAAATGCCTACCAAGGTAGTGTAAAAACTACCAGGAGAACTCCTGTCTGGCACCTTCCCCGGTGGAGTTGTGCAGGGGGTGTGTTTGGAACATTTTGTCACCAGCCGACTCCAAAATTCAGCGTTTCCCCATCTCAGCCCAGAAAGCAGGTAGAACAACTTTTGTGGTGCCTTTCAAATGCCCACCAAGGTAGTGTAAAAACTATCAGGAGAACTCCTGTCTGGCACCTTCCGTGGTGGAGTTGTGCATGGGGTGTGTTTGGAACATTTTGTCAGCAGCCGAGTCCAAAATTCAGCGTTTCCCCATCTCAGCCCAGAAAGCAGGTAGAACAACTTTTGTGGTGTCTTTCAGATGCCTACCAAGGTAGTGTAAAAACTACCAGGAGAACTCCTGTCTGGCACCTTCCCCGGTGGAGTTGTGCATGGGGTGTGTTTGGAACATTTTGTCACCGGCCGAGTCCAAAATTCAGCGGTTCCCCATCTCAGCCCAGAAAGCAGGTAGAACAACTTTTGTCGTGTCTTTCAGATGCCTACCAAGGTAGTGTAAAAACTACCAGGAGAACTCCTGTCTGGCACCTTCCCCGGTGGAGTTGTGCATGGGGTGTGTTTGGAACATTTTGTCACCGGCCGAGTCCAAAATTCAGCGTTTCCCCATCTCAGCCCAGAAAGCAGGTAGAACAACTTTTGTGGTGCCTTTCAGCTGCCTACCAAGGTAGTGTAAAAACTACCAAGAGAACTCCTGTCTGGCACCTTCCCCGGTGGAGTTGTGCATGGGGTGTGTTTGGAACATTTTGTCACCGGCCGACTCCAAAATTCAGCTGTTCCCCATCTCAGCCCAGAAAGCAGGTAGAAAAACTTTTGTGGTGCCTTTCAGCTGCCTACCGGAGCAATGTAAAAACTACCAGGAGAACTCCTGTCTGGCACCTTCCCCGGTGGAGTTGTGCATGGGGTGTGTTTGGAATATTTTGCCACCAGCCGACTCCAAAATTCAGCGGTTCCCCATCTCAGCCCACAAAGCAGGTACAACTTCTTTTCTTGTGCCTTTCAGCTTCCTACCAAGGTAGTGTAAAAACTACAAAGAGAACTGCCTGGCACCTTCCCCGGTGGAGTTGTGCATGGGGTGTGTTTGGAACATTTTGTCACCGGCCGACTCCAAAATTCAGCGGTTCCCCATCTCAGCCCAGAAAGCAGGTAGAACAACTTTTGTGGTGTCTTTCAGATGCCTACCGGAGCAATGTAAAAACTACCAGGAGAACTCCTGTCTGGCACCTTCCCCGGTGGAGTTGTGGATGGGGTGTGTTTGGAACATTTTGTCACCAGCCGAGTCCAAAATTCAGCGTTTCCCCATCTCAGCCCAGAAAGCAGGAAGAACAACTTTTGTGGTGCCTTTCAGATGCCTACCAAGGTAGTGTAAAAACTACCAGGAGAACTCCTGTCTGGCACCTTCCCCGGTGGAGTTGTGCATGGGGTGTGTTTGGAACATTTTGTCACCGGCCGACTCCAAAATTCAGCGGTTCCCCATCTCAGCCCAGAAAGCAGGTAGAACAACTTTTGTGGTGTCTTTCAGATGCCTACCAAGGTAGTGTAAAAACTACCAGGAGAACTCCTGTCTGGCACCTTCCCCGGTGGAGTTGTGCATGGGGTGTGTTTGGAACATTTTGTCAACGGCCGACTCCAAAATTCAGCGATTCCCCATCTCAGCCCAGAAAGCAGGTAGAACAACTTTTGTGGTGTCTTTCAGATGCCTACCAAGGT
This sequence comes from Falco biarmicus, assembly GCF_023638135.1. Classification (NCBI taxonomy): domain Eukaryota; kingdom Metazoa; phylum Chordata; class Aves; order Falconiformes; family Falconidae; genus Falco; species Falco biarmicus. The sequence goes on along the minus strand of NC_079298.1, from coordinate 129,894 downwards.
AGTGTAAAAACTACCAGGAGAACTCCTGTCTGGCACCTTCCCCGGTGGAGTTGTGCAGGGGGTGTGTTTGGAACATTTTGTCACCGGCCGAGTCCAAAATTCAGCGTTTCCCCATCTCAGCCCAGAAAGCAGGTAGAACAACTTTTGTGGTGCCTTTCAGCTGCCTACCGGAGCAATGTAAAAACTACCAGGAGAACTCCTGTCTGGCACCTTCCCCGGTGGAGTTGTGCATGGGGTGTGTTTGGAACATTTTGCCACCAGCCGACTCCAAAATTCAGCGGTTCCCCATCTCAGCCCACAAAGCAGGTACAACTTCTTTTCTTGTGCCTTTCAGCTTCCTACCAAGGTAGTGTAAAAACTACCAATAGAATTCGTTCCTGGCACCTTCCCCGGTGGAGTTGTGCAGGGGGTGTGTTTGGAACATTTTGCCACCAGCCGACTCCAAAATTCAGCGGTTCCCCATCTCAGCCCAGAAAGCAGGTAGAACAACTTTTGTGGTGTCTTTCAGATGCCTACCAAGGTAGTGTAAAAACTACCAGGAGAACTCCTGTCTGGCACCTTCCCCGGTGGAGTTGTGCATGGGGTGTGTTTGGAACATTTTGTCACCGGCCGAGTCCAAAATTCAGCGGTTCCCCATCTCAGCCCAGAAAGCAGGTAGAACAACTTTTGTGGTGCCTTTCAGCTGCCTACCAAGGTAGTGTAAAAACTACCAGGAGAACTCCTGTCTGGCACCTTCCCCGGTGGAGTTGTGCATGGGGTGTGTTTGGAACATTTTGTCACCGGCCGACTCCAAAATTCAGCGGTTCCCCATCTCAGACCAGAAAGCAGGAAGAACAACTTTTGTGGTGCCTTTCAAATGCCTACCAAGGTAGTGTAAAAACTACCAGGAGAACTCCTGTCTGGCACCTTCCCCGGTGGAGTTGTGCATGGGGTGTGTTTGGAACATTTTGTCACCAGCCGACTCCAAAATTCAGCGTTTCCCCATCTCAGCCCAGAAAGCAGGTAGAACAACTTTTGTGGTGCCTTTCAAATGCCCACCAAGGTAGTGTAAAAACTATCAGGAGAACTCCTGTCTGGCACCTTCCCCGGTGGAGTTGTGCATGGGGTGTGTTTGGAACATTTTGTCACCAGCCGAGTCCAAAATTCAGCGTTTCCCCATCTCAGCCCAGAAAGCAGGTAGAACAACTTTTGTGGTGCCTTTCAGCTGCCTACCAAGGTAGTGTAAAAACTACCAAGAGAACTCCTGTCTGGCACCTTCCCCGGTGGAGTTGTGCATGGGGTGTGTTTGGAACATTTTGTCACCAGCCGACTCCAAAATTCAGCGGTTCCCCATCTCAGCCCAGAAAGCAGGTAGAACAACTTTTGTGGTGTCTTTCAGATGCCTACCGGAGCAATGTAAAAACTACCAGGAGAACTCCTGTCTGGCACCTTCCCCGGTGGAGTTGTGCATGGGGTGTGTTTGGAACATTTTGCCACCAGCCGACTCCAAAATTCAGCGGTTCCCCATCTCAGCCCAGAAAGCAGGTAGAACAACTTTTGTGGTGTCTTTCAGATGCCTACCAAGGTAGTGTAAAAACTACCAGGAGAACTCCTGTCTGGCACCTTCCGTGGTGGAGTTGTGCATAGGGTGTGTTTGGAACATTTTGTTACCAGCCGAGTCCAAAATTCAGCGGTTCCCCATCTCAGCCCAGAAAGCAGGTAGAACAACTTTTGTGGTGCCTTTCAAATGCCTACCAAGGTAGTGTAAAAACTACCAAGAGAACTCCTGTCTGGCACCTTCCCCGGTGGAGTTGTGCATGGGGTGTCTTTGGAACATTTTGTCACCGGCCGACTCCAAAATTCAGCGATTCCCCATCTCAGCCCAGAAAGCAGGTAGAACAACTTTTGTGGTGTCTTTCAGATGCCTACCGGAGCAATGTAAAAACTACCAGGAGAACTCCTGTCTGGCACCTTCCCCGGTGGAGTTGTGCATGGGGTGTGTTTGGAACATTTTGTCACCGGCCGAGTCCAAAATTCAGCGGTTCCCCATCTCAGCCCAGAAAGCAGGTAGAACAACTTTTGTGGTGTCTTTCAGATGCCTACCAAGGTAGTGTAAAAACTACTAAGACAACTCCTGTCTGGCACCTTCCCCGGTGGAGTTGTGCATGGGGTGTGTTTGGAACATTTTGTCACCAGCCGACTCCAAAATTCAGCGGTTCCCCATCTCAGCCCAGAAAGCAGGTAGAACAACTTTTGTGGTGCCTTTCAGCTGCCTACCAAGGTAGTGTAAAAACTACCAGGAGAACTCCTGTCTGGCACCTTCCCCGGTGGAGTTGTGCATGGGGTGTGTTTGGAACATTTTGTCACCGGCCGAGTTCAAAATTCAGCGATTCCCCATCTCAGCCCAGAAAGCAGGTAGAACAACTTTTGTGGTGCCTTTCAAATGCCTACCAAGGTAGTGTAAAAACTACCAGGAGAACTCCTGTCTGGCACCTTCCCCGGTGGAGTTGTGCATGGGGTGTGTTTGGAACATTTTGTCACCGGCCGAGTCCAAAATTCAGCGGTTCCCCATCTCAGCCCAGAAAGCAGGTAGAACAACTTTTGTGGTGTCTTTCAGCTGCCTACCGGAGCAATGTAAAAACTACCAGGAGAACTCCTGTCTGGCACCTTCCCCGGTGGAGTTGTGCATGGGGTGTGTTTGGAACATTTTGTCACCGGCCGACTCCAAAATTCAGCGGTTCCCCATCTCAGCCCAGAAAGCAGGTAGAAAAACTTTTGTGGTGTCTTTCAGCTGCCTACCAAGGTAGTGTAAAAACTACCAGGAGAACTCCTGTCTGGCACCTTCCCCGGTGGAGTTGTGCATGGGGTGTGTTTGGAACATTTTGTCACCGGCCGAGTCCAAAATTCAGCGTTTCCCCATCTCAGCCCAGAAAGCAGGTAGAACAACTTTTGTGGTGCCTTTCAGCTGCCTACCAAGGTAGTGTAAAAACTACCAAGAGAACTCCTGTCTGGCACCTTCCCCGGTGGAGTTGTGCATGGGGTGTGTTTGGAACATTTTGTCACCGGCCGACTCCAAAATTCAGCGGTTCCCCATCTCAGCCCAGAAAGCAGGAAGAACAACTTTTGTGGTGCCTTTCAAATGCCTACCAAGGTAGTGTAAAAACTACCAGGAGAACTCCTGTCTGGCACCTTCCCCGGTGGAGTTGTGCATGGGGTGTGTTTGGAACATTTTGTCACCGGCCGAGTTCAAAATTCAGCGATTCCCCATCTCAGCCCAGAAAGCAGGTAGAACAACTTTTGTGGTGTCTTTCAGATGCCTACCAAGGTAGTGTAAAAACTACCAGGAGAACTCCTGTCTGGCACCTTCCCCGGTGGAGTTGTGCATGGGGTGTGTTTGGAACATTTTGTCAACGGCCGACTCCAAAATTCAGCGATTCCCCATCTCAGCCCAGAAAGCAGGTAGAACAACTTTTGTGGTGTCTTTCAGATGCCTACCGGAGCAATGTAAAAACTACCAGGAGAACTCCTGTCTGGCACCTTCCCCGGTGGAGTTGTGCATGGGGTGTGTTTGGAACATTTTGCCACCAGCCGACTCCAAAATTCAGCGGTTCCCCATCTCAGCCCACAAAGCAGGTACAACTTCTTTTCTTGTGCCTTTCAGCTTCCTACCAAGGTAGTGTAAAAACTACAAAGAGAACTCCTGCCTGGCACCTTCCCCGGTGGAGTTGTGCATGGGGTGTGTTTGGAACATTTTGTCACCGGCCGACTCCAAAATTCAGCGTTTCCCCATCTCAGCCCAGAAAGCAGGTAGAACAACTTTTGTGGTGTCTTTCAGCTGCCTACCGGAGCAATGTAAAAACTACCAACAGAATTCGTTCCTGGCACCTTCCCCGGTGGAGTTGTGCATGGGGTGTGTTTGGAACATTTTGTCACCGGCCGAGTCCAAAATTCAGCGTTTCCCCATCTCAGCCCAGAAAGCAGGTAGAACAACTTTTGTGGTGCCTTTCAGATGCCTACCAAGGTAGTGTAAAAACTACCAGGAGAACTCCTGTCTGGCACCTTCCCCGGTGGAGTTGTGCATGGGGTGTGTTTGGAACATTTTGTCACCAGCCGACTCCAAAATTCAGCGTTTCCCCATCTCAGCCCAGAAAGCAGGTAGAACAACTTTTGTGGTGCCTTTCAGATGCCTACCAAGGTAGTGTAAAAACTACCAGGAGAACTCCTGTCTGGCACCTTCCCCGGTGGAGTTGTGCATGGGGTGTGTTTGGAACATTTTGTCACCAGCCGACTCCAAAATTCAGCGTTTCCCCATCTCAGCCCAGAAAGCAGGTAGAACAACTTTTGTGGTGCCTTTCAGCTGCCTACCAAGGTAGTGTAAAAACTACCAGGAGAACTCCTGTCTGGCACCTTCCCCGGTGGAGTTGTGCATGGGGTGTGTTTGGAACATTTTGTCACCGGCCGAGTCCAAAATTCAGCGGTTCCCCATCTCAGCCCAGAAAGCAGGTAGAACAACTTTTGTCGTGTCTTTCAGCTGCCTACCAAGGTAGTGTAAAAACTACCAGGAGAACTCCTGTCTGGCACCTTCCCCGGTGGAGTTGTGCATGGGGTGTGTTTGGAACATTTTGTCACCGGCCGAGTCCAAAATTCAGCGTTTCCCCATCTCAGCCCAGAAAGCAGGTAGAACAACTTTTGTGGTGCCTTTCAGCTGCCTACCAAGGTAGTGTAAAAACTACCAAGAGAACTCCTGTCTGGCACCTTCCCCGGTGGAGTTGTGCATGGGGTGTGTTTGGAACATTTTGTCACCGGCCGACTCCAAAATTCAGCGGTTCCCCATCTCAGCCCAGAAAGCAGGTAGAAAAACTTTTGTGGTGCCTTTCAGCTGCCTACCGGAGCAATGTAAAAACTACCAGGAGAACTCCTGTCTGGCACCTTCCCCGGTGGAGTTGTGCATGGGGTGTGTTTGGAACATTTTGCCACCAGCCGACTCCAAAATTCAGCGGTTCCCCATCTCAGCCCAGAAAGCAGGTAGAACAACTTTTGTGGTGCCTTTCAGATGCCTACCAAGGTAGTGTAAAAACTACCAGGAGAACTCCTGTCTGGCACCTTCCCCGGTGGAGTTGTGCATGGGGTGTGTTTGGAACATTTTGTCACCGGCCGAGTCCAAAATTCAGCGGTTCCCCATCTCAGCCCAGAAAGCAGGTAGAACAACTTTTGTCGTGTCTTTCATATGCCTACCAAGGTAGTGTAAAAACTACCAGGAGAACTCCTGTCTGGCACCTTCCCCGGTGGAGTTGTGCATGGGGTGTGTTTGGAACATTTTGTCACCGGCCGAGTCCAAAATTCAGCGTTTCCCCATCTCAGCCCAGAAAGCAGGTAGAACAACTTTTTGGTGTCTTTCAGATGCCTACCAAGGTAGTGTAAAAACTACCAGGAGAACTCCTGTCTGGCACCTTCCCCGGTGGAGTTGTGCATGGGGTGTGTTTGGAACATTTTGTCACCGGCCGAGTCCAAAATTCAGCGATTCCCCATCTCAGCCCAGAAAGCAGGTAGAACAACTTTTGTGGTGCCTTTCAGCTGCCTACCAAGGTAGTGTAAAAACTACCAGGAGAACTCCTGTCTGGCACCTTCCCCGGTGGAGTTGTGCATGGGGTGTGTTTGGAACATTTTGTCACCAGCCGACTCCAAAATTCAGCGTTTCCCCATCTCAGCCCAGAAAGCAGGTAGAACAACTTTTGTGGTGCCTTTCAGATGCCTACCAAGGTAGTGTAAAAACTACCAGGAGAACTCCTGTCTGGCACCTTCCCCGGTGGAGTTGTGCATGGGGTGTGTTTGGAACATTTTGTCACCAGCCGACTCCAAAATTCAGCGTTTCCCCATCTCAGCCCAGAAAGCAGGTAGAACAACTTTTGTGGTGTCTTTCAGCTGCCTACCAAGGTAGTGTAAAAACTACCAGGAGAACTCCTGTCTGGCACCTTCCCCGGTGGAGTTGTGCATGGGGTGTGTTTGGAACATTTTGTCACCAGCCGACTCCAAAATTCAGCGGTTCCCCATCTCAGCCCAGAAAGCAGGTAGAACAACTTTTGTGGTGTCTTTCAGATGCCTACCAAGGTAGTGTAAAAACTACCAGGAGAACTCCTGTCTGGCACCTTCCCCGGTGGAGTTTTGCATGGGGTGTGTTTGGAACATTTTGTCACCGGCCGACTCCAAAATTCAGCGGTTCCCCATCTCAGCCCAGAAAGCAGGTAGAACAACTTTTGTGGTGTCTTTCAGATGCCTACCAAGGTAGTGTAAAAACTACCAAGAGAACTCCTGTCTGGCACCTTCCCCGGTGGAGTTGTGCATGGGGTGTGTTTGGAACATTTTGTCACCGGCCGACTCCAAAATTCAGCGGTTCCCCATCTCAGCCCAGAAAGCAGGTAGAACAACTTTTGTGGTGCCTTTCAGCTGCCTACCGGAGCAATGTAAAAACTACCAGGAGAACTCCTGTCTGGCACCTTCCCCGGTGGAGTTGTGCATGGGGTGTGTTTGGAACATTTTGCCACCAGCCGACTCCAAAATTCAGCGGTTCCCCATCTCAGCCCACAAAGCAGGTACAACTTCTTTTCTTGTGCCTTTCAGATGCCTACCAAGGTAGTGTAAAAACTACCAGGAGAACTCCTGTCTGGCACCTTCCCCGGTGGAGTTGTGCATGGGGTGTGTTTGGAACATTTTGTCACCGGCCGACTCCAAAATTCAGCGGTTCCCCATCTCAGCCCAGAAAGCAGGTAGAACAACTTTTGTGGTGTCTTTCAGATGCCTACCGGAGCAATGTAAAAACTACCAGGAGAACTCCTGTCTGGCACCTTCCCCGGTGGAGTTGTGGATGGGGTGTGTTTGGAACATTTTGTCACCAGCCGAGTCCAAAATTCAGCGTTTCCCCATCTCAGCCCAGAAAGCAGGAAGAACAACTTTTGTGGTGCCTTTCAGATGCCTACCAAGGTAGTGTAAAAACTACTAAGAGAACTCCTGTCTGGCACCTTCCCCGGTGGAGTTGTGCATGGGGTGTGTTTGGAACATTTTGTCACCGGCCGACTCCAAAATTCAGCTATTCCCCATCTCAGCCCAGAAAGCAGGTAGAACAACTTTTGTGGTGCCTTTCAAATGCCTACCAAGGTAGTGTAAAAACTACCAAGAGAACTCCTGTCTGGCACCTTCCCCGGTGGAGTTGTGCATGGGGTGTGTTTGGAACATTTTGTCACCGGCCGAGTCCAAAATTCAGCGATTCCCCATCTCAGCCCCGAAAGCAGGTAGAACAACTTTTGTGGTGTCTTTCAGATGCCTACCAAGGTAGTGTAAAAACTACCAGGAGAACTCCTGTCTGGCACCTTCCCCGGTGGAGTTGTGCATGGGGTGTGTTTGGAACATTTTGTCACCGGCCGAGTCCAAAATTCAGCGATTCCCCATCTCAGCCCCGAAAGCAGGTAGAACAACTTTTGTGGTGCCTTTCAGATGCCTACCAAGGTAGTGTAAAAACTACCAGGAGAACTCCTGTCTGGCACCTTCCCCGGTGGAGTTGTGCATGGGGTGTGTTTGGAACATTTTGTCACCGGCCGAGTCCAAAATTCAGCGGTTCCCCATCTCAGCCCAGAAAGCAGGTAGAACAACTTTTGTCGTGTCTTTCATATGCCTACCAAGGTAGTGTAAAAACTACCAGGAGAACTCCTGTCTGGCACCTTCCCCGGTGGAGTTGTGCATGGGGTGTGTTTGGAACATTTTGTCACCGGCCGAGTCCAAAATTCAGCGTTTCCCCATCTCAGCCCAGAAAGCAGGTAGAACAACTTTTGTGGTGTCTTTCAGATGCCTACCAAGGTAGTGTAAAAACTACCAGGAGAACTCCTGTCTGGCACCTTCCCCGGTGGAGTTGTGCATGGGGTGTGTTTGGAACATTTTGTCACCAGCCGACTCCAAAATTCAGCGGTTCCCCATCTCAGCCCAGAAAGCAGGTAGAACAACTTTTGTGGTGCCTTTCAGCTGCCTACCAAGGTAGTGTAAAAACTACCAGGAGAACTCCTGTCTGGCACCTTCCCCGGTGGAGTTGTGCATGGGGTGTGTTTGGAACATTTTGTCACCAGCCGACTCCAAAATTCAGCGTTTCCCCATCTCAGCCCAGAAAGCAGGTAGAACAACTTTTGTGGTGCCTTTCAGATGCCTACCAAGGTAGTGTAAAAACTACCAGGAGAACTCCTGTCTGGCACCTTCCCCGGTGGAGTTGTGCATGGGGTGTGTTTGGAACATTTTGTCACCAGCCGACTCCAAAATTCAGCGTTTCCCCATCTCAGCCCAGAAAGCAGGTAGAACAACTTTTGTGGTGTCTTTCAGATGCCTACCAAGGTAGTGTAAAAACTACCAGGAGAACTCCTGTCTGGCACCTTCCCCGGTGGAGTTGTGCATGGGGTGTGTTTGGAACATTTTGTCACCGGCCGAGTCCAAAATTCAGCGGTTCCCCATCTCAGCCCAGAAAGCAGGTAGAACAACTTTTGTGGTGTCTTTCAGATGCCTACCAAGGTAGTGTAAAAACTACCAGGAGAACTCCTGTCTGGCACCTTCCCCGGTGGAGTTGTGCATGGGGTGTGTTTGGAACATTTTGTCACCGGCCGAGTCCAAAATTCAGCGATTCCCCATCTCAGCCCCGAAAGCAGGTAGAACAACTTTTGTGGTGTCTTTCAGATGCCTACCAAGGTAGTGTAAAAACTACCAGGAGAACTCCTGTCTGGCACCTTCCCCGGTGGAGTTGTGCATGGGGTGTGTTTGGAACATTTTGTCACCGGCCGAGTCCAAAATTCAGCGGTTCCCCATCTCAGCCCAGAAAGCAGGTAGAACAACTTTTGTCGTGTCTTTCATATGCCTACCAAGGTAGTGTAAAAACTACCAGGAGAACTCCTGTCTGGCACCTTCCCCGGTGGAGTTGTGCATGGGGTGTGTTTGGAACATTTTGTCACCGGCCGAGTCCAAAATTCAGCGTTTCCCCATCTCAGCCCAGAAAGCAGGTAGAACAACTTTTGTGGTGTCTTTCAGATGCCTACCAAGGTAGTGTAAAAACTACCAGGAGAACTCCTGTCTGGCACCTTCCCCGGTGGAGTTGTGCATGGGGTGTGTTTGGAACATTTTGTCACCGGCCGAGTCCAAAATTCAGCGTTTCCCCATCTCAGCCCAGAAAGCAGGTAGAACAACTTTTGTGGTGCCTTTCAGCTGCCTACCAAGGTAGTGTAAAAACTACCAGGAGAACTCCTGTCTGGCACCTTCCCCGGTGGAGTTGTGCATGGGGTGTGTTTGGAACATTTTGTCACCAGCCGAGTCCAAAATTCAGCGTTTCCCCATCTCAGCCCAGAAAGCAGGTAGAACAACTTTTGTGGTGCCTTTCAGCTGCCTACCAAGGTAGTGTAAAAACTACCAGGAGAACTCCTGTCTGGCACCTTCCCCGGTGGAGTTGTGCATGGGGTGTGTTTGGAACATTTTGTCACCAGCCGACTCCAAAATTCAGCGTTTCCCCATCTCAGCCCAGAAAGCAGGTAGAACAACTTTTGTGGTGTCTTTCAGATGCCTACCAAGGTAGTGTAAAAACTACCAGGAGAACTCCTGTCTGGCACCTTCCCCGGTGGAGTTGTGCATGGGGTGTGTTTGGAACATTTTGTCACCGGCCGAGTCCAAAATTCAGCGGTTCCCCATCTCAGCCCAGAAAGCAGGTAGAACAACTTTTGTGGTGTCTTTCAGATGCCTACCAAGGTAGTGTAAAAACTACCAGGAGAACTCCTGTCTGGCACCTTCCCCGGTGGAGTTGTGCATGGGGTGTGTTTGGAACATTTTGTCACCGGCCGAGTCCAAAATTCAGCGTTTCCCCATCTCAGCCCAGAAAGCAGGTAGAACAACTTTTGTGGTGTCTTTCAGATGCCTACCAAGGTAGTGTAAAAACTACCAAGAGAACTCCTGTCTGGCACCTTCCCCGGTGGAGTTGTGCATGGGGTGTGTTTGGAACATTTTGTCACCGGCCGACTCCAAAATTCAGCGGTTCCCCATCTCAGCCCAGAAAGCAGGTAGAACAACTTTTGTGGTGCCTTTCAGCTGCCTACCGGAGCAATGTAAAAACTACCAGGAGAACTCCTGTCTGGCACCTTCCCCGGTGGAGTTGTGCATGGGGTGTGTTTGGAACATTTTGCCACCAGCCGACTCCAAAATTCAGCGGTTCCCCATCTCAGCCCACAAAGCAGGTAGAACAACTTTTGTGGTGCCTTTCAGATGCCTACCAAGGTAGTGTAAAAACTACCAGGAGAACTCCTGTCTGGCACCTTCCCCGGTGGAGTTGTGCATGGGGTGTGTTTGGAACATTTTGTCACCGGCCGAGTCCAAAATTCAGCGGTTCCCCATCTCAGCCCAGAAAGCAGGTAGAACAACTTTTGTCGTGTCTTTCATATGCCTACCAAGGTAGTGTAAAAACTACCAGGAGAACTCCTGTCTGGCACCTTCCCCGGTGGAGTTGTGCATGGGGTGTGTTTGGAACATTTTGTCACCGGCCGAGTCCAAAATTCAGCGTTTCCCCATCTCAGCCCAGAAAGCAGGTAGAACAACTTTTTGGTGTCTTTCAGATGCCTACCAAGGTAGTGTAAAAACTACCAGGAGAACTCCTGTCTGGCACCTTCCCCGGTGGAGTTGTGCATGGGGTGTGTTTGGAACATTTTGTCACCGGCCGAGTCCAAAATTCAGCGATTCCCCATCTCAGCCCAGAAAGCAGGTAGAACAACTTTTGTGGTGCCTTTCAGCTGCCTACCAAGGTAGTGTAAAAACTACCAGGAGAACTCCTGTCTGGCACCTTCCCCGGTGGAGTTGTGCATGGGGTGTGTTTGGAACATTTTGTCACCAGCCGACTCCAAAATTCAGCGTTTCCCCATCTCAGCCCAGAAAGCAGGTAGAACAACTTTTGTGGTGCCTTTCAGATGCCTACCAAGGTAGTGTAAAAACTACCAGGAGAACTCCTGTCTGGCACCTTCCCCGGTGGAGTTGTGCATGGGGTGTGTTTGGAACATTTTGTCACCAGCCGACTCCAAAATTCAGCGTTTCCCCATCTCAGCCCAGAAAGCAGGTAGAACAACTTTTGTGGTGTCTTTCAGCTGCCAACCAAGGTAGTGTAAAAACTACCAGGAGAACTCCTGTCTGGCACCTTCCCCGGTGGAGTTGTGCATGGGGTGTGTTTGGAACATTTTGTCACCAGCCGACTCCAAAATTCAGCGGTTCCCCATCTCAGCCCAGAAAGCAGGTAGAACAACTTTTGTGGTGTCTTTCAGATGCCTACCAAGGTAGTGTAAAAACTACCAGGAGAACTCCTGTCTGGCACCTTCCCCGGTGGAGTTTTGCATGGGGTGTGTTTGGAACATTTTGTCACCGGCCGACTCCAAAATTCAGCGGTTCCCCATCTCAGCCCAGAAAGCAGGTAGAACAACTTTTGTGGTGTCTTTCAGATGCCTACCAAGGTAGTGTAAAAACTACCAAGAGAACTCCTGTCTGGCACCTTCCCCGGTGGAGTTGTGCATGGGGTGTGTTTGGAACATTTTGTCACCGGCCGACTCCAAAATTCAGCGGTTCCCCATCTCAGCCCAGAAAGCAGGTAGAACAACTTTTGTGGTGCCTTTCAGCTGCCTACCGGAGCAATGTAAAAACTACCAGGAGAACTCCTGTCTGGCACCTTCCCCGGTGGAGTTGTGCATGGGGTGTGTTTGGAACATTTTGCCACCAGCCGACTCCAAAATTCAGCGGTTCCCCATCTCAGCCCACAAAGCAGGTACAACTTCTTTTCTTGTGCCTTTCAGCTTCCTACCAAGGTAGTGTAAAAACTACCAGGAGAACTCCTGTCTGGCACCTTCCCCGGTGGAGTTGTGCATGGGGTGTGTTTGGAACATTTTGTCACCGGCCGACTCCAAAATTCAGCGGTTCCCCATCTCAGCCCAGAAAGCAGGTAGAACAACTTTTGTGGTGTCTTTCAGATGCCTACCGGAGCAATGTAAAAACTACCAGGAGAACTCCTGTCTGGCACCTTCCCCGGTGGAGTTGTGGATGGGGTGTGTTTGGAACATTTTGTCACCAGCCGAGTCCAAAATTCAGCGTTTCCCCATCTCAGCCCAGAAAGCAGGAAGAACAACTTTTGTGGTGCCTTTCAGATGCCTACCAAGGTAGTGTAAAAACTACTAAGAGAACTCCTGTCTGGCACCTTCCCCGGTGGAGTTGTGCATGGGGTGTGTTTGGAACATTTTGTCACCGGCCGACTCCAAAATTCAGCTATTCCCCATCTCAGCCCAGAAAGCAGGTAGAACAACTTTTGTGGTGCCTTTCAAATGCCTACCAAGGTAGTGTAAAAACTACCAAGAGAACTCCTGTCTGGCACCTTCCCCGGTGGAGTTGTGCATGGGGTGTGTTTGGAACATTTTGTCACCGGCCGAGTCCAAAATTCAGCGATTCCCCATCTCAGCCCCGAAAGCAGGTAGAACAACTTTTGTGGTGTCTTTCAGATGCCTACCAAGGTAGTGTAAAAACTACCAGGAGAACTCCTGTCTGGCACCTTCCCCGGTGGAGTTGTGCATGGGGTGTGTTTGGAACATTTTGTCACCGGCCGAGTCCAAAATTCAGCGATTCCCCATCTCAGCCCCGAAAGCAGGTAGAACAACTTTTGTGGTGTCTTTCAGATGCCTACCAAGGTAGTGTAAAAACTACCAGGAGAACTCCTGTCTGGCACCTTCCCCGGTGGAGTTGTGCATGGGGTGTGTTTGGAACATTTTGTCACCGGCCGAGTCCAAAATTCAGCGGTTCCCCATCTCAGCCCAGAAAGCAGGTAGAACAACTTTTGTCGTGTCTTTCATATGCCTACCAAGGTAGTGTAAAAACTACCAGGAGAACTCCTGTCTGGCACCTTCCCCGGTGGAGTTGTGCATGGGGTGTGTTTGGAACATTTTGTCACCGGCCGAGTCCAAAATTCAGCGTTTCCCCATCTCAGCCCAGAAAGCAGGTAGAACAACTTTTGTGGTGTCTTTCAGATGCCTACCAAGGTAGTGTAAAAACTACCAGGAGAACTCCTGTCTGGCACCTTCCCCGGTGGAGTTGTGCATGGGGTGTGTTTGGAACATTTTGTCACCAGCCGAGTCCAAAATTCAGCGTTTCCCCATCTCAGCCCAGAAAGCAGGTAGAACAACTTTTGTGGTGCCTTTCAGCTGCCTACCAAGGTAGTGTAAAAACTACCAGGAGAACTCCTGTCTGGCACCTTCCCCGGTGGAGTTGTGCATGGGGTGTGTTTGGAACATTTTGTCACCAGCCGACTCCAAAATTCAGCGTTTCCCCATCTCAGCCCAGAAAGCAGGTAGAACAACTTTTGTGGTGCCTTTCAGATGCCTACCAAGGTAGTGTAAAAACTACCAGGAGAACTCCTGTCTGGCACCTTCCCCGGTGGAGTTGTGCATGGGGTGTGTTTGGAACATTTTGTCACCAGCCGACTCCAAAATTCAGCGTTTCCCCATCTCAGCCCAGAAAGCAGGTAGAACAACTTTTGTGGTGTCTTTCAGATGCCTACCAAGGTAGTGTAAAAACTACCAGGAGAACTCCTGTCTGGCACCTTCCCCGGTGGAGTTGTGCATGGGGTGTGTTTGGAACATTTTGTCACCGGCCGAGTCCAAAATTCAGCGGTTCCCCATCTCAGCCCAGAAAGCAGGTAGAACAACTTTTGTGGTGTCTTTCAGATGCCTACCAAGGTAGTGTAAAAACTACCAGGAGAACTCCTGTCTGGCACCTTCCCCGGTGGAGTTGTGCATGGGGTGTGTTTGGAACATTTTGTCACCGGCCGAGTCCAAAATTCAGCGATTCCCCATCTCAGCCCCGAAAGCAGGTAGAACAACTTTTGTGGTGTCTTTCAGATGCCTACCAAGGTAGTGTAAAAACTACCAGGAGAACTCCTGTCTGGCACCTTCCCCGGTGGAGTTGTGCATGGGGTGTGTTTGGAACATTTTGTCACCGGCCGAGTCCAAAATTCAGCGGTTCCCCATCTCAGCCCAGAAAGCAGGTAGAACAACTTTTGTCGTGTCTTTCATATGCCTACCAAGGTAGTGTAAAAACTACCAGGAGAACTCCTGTCTGGCACCTTCCCCGGTGGAGTTGTGCATGGGGTGTGTTTGGAACATTTTGTCACCGGCCGAGTCCAAAATTCAGCGTTTCCCCATCTCAGCCCAGAAAGCAGGTAGAACAACTTTTGTGGTGTCTTTCAGATGCCTACCAAGGTAGTGTAAAAACTACCAGGAGAACTCCTGTCTGGCACCTTCCCCGGTGGAGTTGTGCATGGGGTGTGTTTGGAACATTTTGTCACCGGCCGAGTCCAAAATTCAGCGTTTCCCCATCTCAGCCCAGAAAGCAGGTAGAACAACTTTTGTGGTGCCTTTCAGCTGCCTACCAAGGTAGTGTAAAAACTACCAGGAGAACTCCTGTCTGGCACCTTCCCCGGTGGAGTTGTGCATGGGGTGTGTTTGGAACATTTTGTCACCAGCCGACTCCAAAATTCAGCGTTTCCCCATCTCAGCCCAGAAAGCAGGTAGAACAACTTTTGTGGTGCCTTTCAGATGCCTACCAAGGTAGTGTAAAAACTACCAGGAGAACTCCTGTCTGGCACCTTCCCCGGTGGAGTTGTGCATGGGGTGTGTTTGGAACATTTTGTCACCAGCCGACTCCAAAATTCAGCGTTTCCCCATCTCAGCCCAGAAAGCAGGTAGAACAACTTTTGTGGTGTCTTTCAGATGCCTACCAAGGTAGTGTAAAAACTACCAGGAGAACTCCTGTCTGGCACCTTCCCCGGTGGAGTTGTGCATGGGGTGTGTTTGGAACATTTTGTCACCGGCCGAGTCCAAAATTCAGCGGTTCCCCATCTCAGCCCAGAAAGCAGGTAGAACAACTTTTGTGGTGTCTTTCAGATGCCTACCAAGGTAGTGTAAAAACTACCAGGAGAACTCCTGTCTGGCACCTTCCCCGGTGGAGTTGTGCATGGGGTGTGTTTGGAACATTTTGTCACCGGCCGAGTCCAAAATTCAGCGTTTCCCCATCTCAGCCCAGAAAGCAGGTAGAACAACTTTTGTGGTGTCTTTCAGATGCCTACCAAGGTAGTGTAAAAACTACCAAGAGAACTCCTGTCTGGCACCTTCCCCGGTGGAGTTGTGCATGGGGTGTGTTTGGAACATTTTGTCACCGGCCGACTCCAAAATTCAGCGGTTCCCCATCTCAGCCCAGAAAGCAGGTAGAACAACTTTTGTGGTGCCTTTCAGCTGCCTACCGGAGCAATGTAAAAACTACCAGGAGAACTCCTGTCTGGCACCTTCCCCGGTGGAGTTGTGCATGGGGTGTGTTTGGAACATTTTGCCACCAGCCGACTCCAAAATTCAGCGGTTCCCCATCTCAGCCCACAAAGCAGGTAAAACTTCTTTTCTTGTGCCTTTCAGCTTCCTACCAAGGTAGTGTAAAAACTACCAGGAGAACTCCTGTCTGGCACCTTCCCCGGTGGAGTTGTGCATGGGGTGTGTTTGGAACATTTTGTCACCGGCCGACTCCAAAATTCAGCGGTTCCCCATCTCAGCCCAGAAAGCAGGTAGAACAACTTTTGTGGTGTCTTTCAGATGCCTACCGGAGCAATGTAAAAACTACCAGGAGAACTCCTGTCTGGCACCTTCCCCGGTGGAGTTGTGCAGGGGGTGTGTTTGGAACATTTTGCCACCAGCCGTCTCCAAAATTCAGCGGTTCCCCATCTCAGCCCAGAAAGCAGGTAGAACAACTTTTGTGGTGTCTTTCAGATGCCTACCAAGGTAGTGTAAAAACTACCAGGAGAACTCCTGTCTGGCACCTTCCCCGGTGGAGTTGTGCATGGGGTGTGTTTGGAACATTTTGTCACCGGCCGAGTCCAAAATTCAGCGGTTCCCCATCTCAGCCCAGAAAGCAGGTAGAACAACTTTTGTGGTGCCTTTCAGCTGCCTACCAAGGTAGTGTAAAAACTACCAAGAGAACTCCTGTCTGGCACCTTCCCCGGTGGAGTTGTGCATGGGGTGTGTTTGGAACATTTTGTCACCGGCCGAGTCCAAAATTCAGCGATTCCCCATCTCAGCCCCGAAAGCAGGTAGAACAACTTTTGTGGTGTCTTTCAGATGCCTACCAAGGTAGTGTAAAAACTACCAGGAGAACTCCTGTCTGGCACCTTCCCCGGTGGAGTTGTGCATGGGGTGTGTTTGGAACATTTTGTCACCGGCCGAGTCCAAAATTCAGCGATTCCCCATCTCAGCCCCGAAAGCAGGTAGAACAACTTTTGTGGTGTCTTTCAGATGCCTACCAAGGTAGTGTAAAAACTACCAGGAGAACTCCTGTCTGGCACCTTCCCCGGTGGAGTTGTGCATGGGGTGTGTTTGGAACATTTTGTCACCAGCCGACTCCAAAATTCAGCGTTTCCCCATCTCAGCCCAGAAAGCAGGTAGAACAACTTTTGTGGTGCCTTTCAGCTGCCTACCAAGGTAGTGTAAAAACTACCAGGAGAACTCCTGTCTGGCACCTTCCCCGGTGGAGTTGTGCAGGGGGTGTGTTTGGAACATTTTGTCACCGGCCGAGTCCAAAATTCAGCGTTTCCCCATCTCAGCCCAGAAAGCAGGTAGAACAACTTTTGTGGTGCCTTTCAGCTGCCTACCAAGGTAGTGTAAAAACTACCAAGAGAACTCCTGTCTGGCACCTTCCCCGGTGGAGTTGTGCATGGGGTGTGTTTGGAACATTTTGTCACCGGCCGACTCCAAAATTCAGCGATTCCCCATCTCAGCCCAGAAAGCAGGAAGAACAACTTTTGTGGTGCCTTTCAAATGCCTACCAAGGTAGTGTAAAAACTACCAGGAGAACTCCTGTCTGGCACCTTCCCCGGTGGAGTTGTGCATGGGGTGTGTTTGGAACATTTTGTCACCGGCCGAGTTCAAAATTCAGCGATTCCCCATCTCAGCCCAGAAAGCAGGTAGAACAACTTTTGTGGTGTCTTTCAGATGCCTACCAAGGTAGTGTAAAAACTACCAGGAGAACTCCTGTCTGGCACCTTCCCCGGTGGAGTTGTGCATGGGGTGTCTTTGGAACATTTTGTCAACGGCCGACTCCAAAATTCAGCGATTCCCCATCTCAGCCCAGAAAGCAGGTAGAACAACTTTTGTGGTGCCTTTCAGGTGCCTACCAAGGTCGTGTAAAAACTACCAGGAGAACTCCTGTCTGGCACCTTCCCCGGTGGAGTTTTGCATGGGGTGTGTTTGGAACATTTTGTCACCGGCCGAGTCCAAAATTCAGCGTTTCCCCATCTCAGCCCAGAAAGCAGGTAGAACAACTTTTGTGGTGCCTTTCAGCTGCCTACCAAGGTAGTGTAAAAACTACCAGGAGAACTCCTGTCTGGCACCTTCCCCGGTGGAGTTGTGCATGGGGTGTGTTTGGAACATTTTGTCACCAGCCGACTCCAAAATTCAGCGGTTCCCCATCTCAGCCCAGAAAGCAGGTAGAACAACTTTTGTGGTGTCTTTCAGATGCCTACCAAGGTAGTGTAAAAACTACCAGGAGAACTCCTGTCTGGCACCTTCCCCGGTGGAGTTGTGCATGGGGTGTGTTTGGAACATTTTGTCACCGGCCGAGTCCAAAATTCAGCGTTTCCCCATCTCAGCCCAGAAAGCAGGTAGAACAACTTTTGTGGTGCCTTTCAGCTGCCTACCAAGGTAGTGTAAAAACTACCAAGAGAACTCCTGTCTGGCACCTTCCCCGGTGGAGTTGTGCATGGGGTGTGTTTGGAACATTTTGTCACCGGCCGAGTCCAAAATTCAGCGGTTCCCCATCTCAGCCCAGAAAGCAGGTAGAAAAACTTTTGTGGTGCCTTTCAGCTGCCTACCGGAGCAATGTAAAAACTACCAGGAGAACTCCTGTCTGGCACCTTCCCCGGTGGAGTTGTGCATGGGGTGTGTTTGGAACATTTTGCCACCAGCCGACTCCAAAATTCAGCGGTTCCCCATCTCAGCCCACAAAGCAGGTACAACTTCTTTTCTTGTGCCTTTCAGCTTCCTACCAAGGTAGTGTAAAAACTACCAACAGAATTCGTTCCTGGCACCTTCCCCGGTGGAGTTGTGCATGGGGTGTGTTTGGAACATTTTGTCACCGGCCGAGTCCAAAATTCAGCGATTCCCCATCTCAGCCCAGAAAGCAGGTAGAACAACTTTTGTGGTGCCTTTCAAATGCCTACCAAGGTAGTGTAAAAACTACCAGGAGAACTCCTGTCTGGCACCTTCCCCGGTGGAGTTGTGCATGGGGTGTGTTTGGAACATTTTGTCACCAGCCGAGTCCAAAATTCAGCGTTTCCCCATCTCAGCCCAGAAAGCAGGTAGAACAACTTTTGTGGTGCCTTTCAAATGCCTACCAAGGTAGTGTAAAAACTACCAAGAGAACTCCTGTCTGGCACCTTCCCCGGTGGAGTTGTGCATGGGGTGTGTTTGGAACATTTTGTCACCGGCCGAGTCCAAAATTCAGCGATTCCCCATCTCAGCCCCGAAAGCAGGTAGAACAACTTTTGTGGTGTCTTTCAGATGCCTACCAAGGTAGTGTAAAAACTACCAGGAGAACTCCTGTCTGGCACCTTCCCCGGTGGAGTTGTGCATGGGGTGTGTTTGGAACATTTTGTCACCGGCCGACTCCAAAATTCAGCGGTTCCCCATCTCAGCCCAGAAAGCAGGTAGAAAAACTTTTGTGGTGCCTTTCAGCTGCCTACCGGAGCAATGTAAAAACTACCAGGAGAACTCCTGTCTGGCACCTTCCCCGGTGGAGTTGTGCATGGGGTGTGTTTGGAACATTTTGTCACCAGCCGACTCCAAAATTCAGCGTTTCCCCATCTCAGCCCAGAAAGCAGGTAGAACAACTTTTGTGGTGTCTTTCAGATGCCTACCAAGGTAGTGTAAAAACTACCAGGAGAACTCCTGTCTGGCACCTTCCCCGGTGGAGTTGTGCATGGGGTGTGTTTGGAACATTTTGTCACCGGCCGAGTCCAAAATTCAGCGGTTCCCCATCTCAGCCCAGAAAGCAGGTAGAACAACTTTTGTGGTGTCTTTCAGATGCCTACCAAGGTAGTGTAAAAACTACCAGGAGAACTCCTGTCTGGCACCTTCCCCGGTGGAGTTGTGCATGGGGTGTGTTTGGAACATTTTGTCACCAGCCGAGTCCAAAATTCAGCGTTTCCCCATCTCAGCCCAGAAAGCAGGTAGAACAACTTTTGTGGTGTCTTTCAGCTGCCTACCAAGGTAGTGTAAAAACTACCAAGAGAACTCCTGTCTGGCACCTTCCCCGGTGGAGTTGTGCATGGGGTGTGTTTGGAACATTTTGTCACCGGCCGACTCCAAAATTCAGCGGTTCCCCATCTCAGCCCAGAAAGCAGGTAGAAAAACTTTTGTGGTGCCTTTCAGCTGCCTACCGGAGCAATGTAAAAACTACCAGGAGAACTCCTGTCTGGCACCTTCCCCGGTGGAGTTGTGCATGGGGTGTGTTTGGAACATTTTGCCACCAGCCGACTCCAAAATTCAGCGGTTCCCCATCTCAGCCCACAAAGCAGGTACAACTTCTTTTCTTGTGCCTTTCAGCTTCCTACCAAGGTAGTGTAAAAACTACCAAGAGAACTCCTGCCTGGCACCTTCCCCGGTGGAGTTGTGCAGGGGGTGTGTTTGGAACATTTTGTCACCGGCCGACTCCAAAATTCAGCGGTTCCCCATCTCAGCCCAGAAAGCAGGTAGAACAACTTTTGTGGTGTCTTTCAGATGCCTACCGGAGCAATGTAAAAACTACCAAGAGAACTCCTGTCTGGCACCTTCCCCGGTGGAGTTGTGCATGGGGTGTGTTTGGAACATTTTGTCACCGGCCGAGTCCAAAATTCAGCGATTCCCCATCTCAGCCCCGAAAGCAGGTAGAACAACTTTTGTGGTGTCTTTCAGATGCCTACCAAGGTAGTGTAAAAACTACCAGGAGAACTCCTGTCTGGCACCTTCCCCGGTGGAGTTGTGCATGGGGTGTGTTTGGAACATTTTGTCACCAGCCGAGTCCAAAATTCAGCGATTCCCCATCTCAGCCCAGAAAGCAGGAAGAACAACTTTTGTGGTGCCTTTCAGCTGCCTACCAAGGTAGTGTAAAAACTACCAAGAGAACTCCTGTCTGGCACCTTCCCCGGTGGAGTTGTGCATGGGGTGTGTTTGGAACATTTTGTCACCGGCCGACTCCAAAATTCAGCGGTTCCCCATCTCAGACCAGAAAGCAGGAAGAACAACTTTTGTGGTGCCTTTCAAATGCCTACCAAGGTAGTGTAAAAACTACCAGGAGAACTCCTGTCTGGCACCTTCCCCGGTGGAGTTGTGCAGGGGGTGTGTTTGGAACATTTTGTCACCAGCCGAGTCCAAAATTCAGCGGTTCCCCATCTCAGCCCAGAAAGCAGGTAGAACAACTTTTGTGGTGTCTTTCAGATGCCTACCAAGGTAGTGTAAAAACTACCAGGAGAACTCCTGTCTGGCACCTTCCCCGGTGGAGTTGTGCATGGGGTGTGTTTGGAACATTTTGTCACCAGCCGAGTCCAAAATTCAGCGTTTCCCCATCTCAGCCCAGAAAGCAGGTAGAACAACTTTTGTGGTGTCTTTCAGCTGTCTACCAAGGTAGTGTAAAAACTACCAAGAGAACTCCTGTCTGGCACCTTCCCCGGTGGAGTTGTGCATGGGGTGTGTTTGGAACATTTTGTCACCGGCCGACTCCAAAATTCAGCGGTTCCCCATCTCAGCCCAGAAAGCAGGTAGAAAAACTTTTGTGGTGCCTTTCAGCTGCCTACCGGAGCAATGTAAAAACTACCAGGAGAACTCCTGTCTGGCACCTTCCCCGGTGGAGTTGTGCATGGGGTGTGTTTGGAACATTTTGCCACCAGCCGACTCCAAAATTCAGCGGTTCCCCATCTCAGCCCACAAAGCAGGTACAACTTCTTTTCTTGTGCCTTTCAGCTTCCTACCAAGGTAGTGTAAAAACTACAAAGAGAACTCCTGCCTGGCACCTTCCCCGGTGGAGTTGTGCAGGGGGTGTGTTTGGAACATTTTGTCACCGGCCGACTCCAAAATTCAGCGGTTCCCCATCTCAGCCCAGAAAGCAGGTAGAAAAACTTTTGTGGTGCCTTTCAGCTGCCTACCGGAGCAATGTAAAAACTACCAGGAGAACTCCTGTCTGGCACCTTCCCCGGTGGAGTTGTGCATGGGGTGTGTTTGGAACATTTTGTCACCAGCCGACTCCAAAATTCAGCGGTTCCCCATCTCAGCCCAGAAAGCAGGTAGAACAACTTTTGTGGTGTCTTTCAGATGCCTACCAAGGTAGTGTAAAAACTACCAGGAGAACTCCTGTCTGGCACCTTCCCCGGTGGAGTTGTGCATGGGGTGTGTTTGGAACATTTTGTCACCAGCCGAGTCCAAAATTCAGCGATTCCCCATCTCAGCCCAGAAAGCAGGAAGAACAACTTTTGTGGTGCCTTTCAGCTGCCTACCAAGGTAGTGTAAAAACTACCAAGAGAACTCCTGTCTGGCACCTTCCCCGGTGGAGTTGTGCATGGGGTGTGTTTGGAACATTTTGTCACCGGCCGACTCCAAAATTCAGCGGTTCCCCATCTCAGACCAGAAAGCAGGAAGAACAACTTTTGTGGTGCCTTTCAAATGCCTACCAAGGTAGTGTAAAAACTACCAGGAGAACTCCTGTCTGGCACCTTCCCCGGTGGAGTTGTGCAGGGGGTGTGTTTGGAACATTTTGTCACCAGCCGAGTCCAAAATTCAGCGGTTCCCCATCTCAGCCCAGAAAGCAGGTAGAACAACTTTTGTGGTGCCTTTCAAATGCCCACCAAGGTAGTGTAAAAACTACCAGGAGAACTCCTGTCTGGCACCTTCCGTGGTGGAGTTGTGCATGGGGTGTGTTTGGAACATTTTGTCACCAGCCGACTCCAAAATTCAGCGGTTCCCCATCTCAGCCCAGAAAGCAGGTAGAACAACTTTTGTGGTGCCTTTCAGCTGCCTACCAAGGTAGTGTAAAAACTACCAAGAGAACTCCTGTCTGGCACCTTCCCCGGTGGAGTTGTGCAGGGGGTGTGTTTGGAACATTTTGTCAACGGCCGACTCCAAAATTCAGCGGTTCCCCATCTCAGCCCAGAAAGCAGGTAGAACAACTTTTGTGGTGCCTTTCAGGTGCCTACCAAGGTCGTGTAAAAACTACCAGGAGAACTCCTGTCTGGCACCTTCCCCGGTGGAGTTTTGCATGGGGTGTGTTTGGAACATTTTGTCACCGGCCGAGTCCAAAATTCAGCGTTTCCCCATCTCAGCCCAGAAAGCAGGTAGAACAACTTTTGTGGTGCCTTTCAGCTGCCTACCAAGGTAGTGTAAAAACTACCAGGAGAACTCCTGTCTGGCACCTTCCCCGGTGGAGTTGTGCATGGGGTGTGTTTGGAACATTTTGTCACCAGCCGACTCCAAAATTCAGCGGTTCCCCATCTCAGCCCAGAAAGCAGGTAGAACAACTTTTGTGGTGTCTTTCAGATGCCTACCAAGGTAGTGTAAAAACTACCAGGAGAACTCCTGTCTGGCACCTTCCCCGGTGGAGTTGTGCATGGGGTGTGTTTGGAACATTTTGTCACCAGCCGACTCCAAAATTCAGCGTTTCCCCATCTCAGCCCAGAAAGCAGGTAGAACAACTTTTGTGGTGCCTTTCAGATGCCTACCAAGGTAGTGTAAAAACTACCAGGAGAACTCCTGTCTGGCACCTTCCCCGGTGGAGTTGTGCAGGGGGTGTGTTTGGAACATTTTGTCACCGGCCGAGTCCAAAATTCAGCGGTTCCCCATCTCAGCCCAGAAAGCAGGTAGAACAACTTTTGTCGTGTCTTTCAGATGCCTACCAAGGTAGTGTAAAAACTACCAGGAGAACTCCTGTCTGGCACCTTCCCCGGTGGAGTTGTGCATGGGGTGTGTTTGGAACATTTTGTCACCGGCCGACTCCAAAATTCAGCGGTTCCCCATCTCAGCCCAGAAAGCAGGTAGAACAACTTTTGTGGTGCCTTTCATCTGCCTACCAAGGTAATGTAAAAACTACCAAGAGAACTCCTGTCTGGCACCTTCCCCGGTGGAGTTGTGCATGGGGTGTGTTTGGAACATTTTGTCACCGGCCGACTCCAAAATTCAGCGGTTCCCCATCTCAGCCCAGAAAGCAGGTAGAAAAACTTTTGTGGTGCCTTTCAGCTGCCTACCGGAGCAATGTAAAAACTACCAGGAGAACTCCTGTCTGGCACCTTCCCCGGTGGAGTTGTGCATGGGGTGTGTTTGGAACATTTTGCCACCAGCCGACTCCAAAATTCAGCGTTTCCCCATCTCAGCCCACAAAGCAGGTACAACTTCTTTTCTTGTGCCTTTCAGCTTCCTACCAAGGTAGTGTAAAAACTACCAAGAGAACTCCTGTCTGGCACCTTCCCCGGTGGAGTTGTGCATGGGGTGTCTTTGGAACATTTTGTCACCGGCCGACTCCAAAATTCAGCGGTTCCCCATCTCAGCCCAGAAAGCAGGTAGAACAACTTTTGTGGTGTCTTTCAGATGCCTACCGGAGCAATGTAAAAACTACCAGGAGAACTCCTGTCTGGCACCTTCCCCGGTGGAGTTGTGCATGGGGTGTGTTTGGAACATTTTGTCACCAGCCGAGTCCAAAATTCAGCGTTTCCCCATCTCAGCCCAGAAAGCAGGAAGAACAACTTTTGTGGTGCCTTTCAGATGCCTACCAAGGTAGTGTAAAAACTACCAGGAGAACTCCTGTCTGGCACCTTCCCCGGTGGAGTTGTGCATGGGGTGTGTTTGGAACATTTTGTCACCAGCCGACTCCAAAATTCAGCTGTTCCCCATCTCAGCCCAGAAAGCAGGTAGAACAACTTTTGTGGTGTCTTTCAGATGCCTACCAAGGTAGTGTAAAAACTACTAAGAGAACTCCTGTCTGGCACCTTCCCCGGTGGAGTTGTGCATGGGGTGTGTTTGGAACATTTTGTCACCGGCCGAGTCCAAAATTCAGCGTTTCCCCATCTCAGCCCAGAAAGCAGGTAGAACAACTTTTGTGGTGCCTTTCAAATGCCTACCAAGGTAGTGTAAAAACTACCAAGAGAACTCCTGTCTGGCACCTTCCCCGGTGGAGTTGTGCATGGGGTGTGTTTGGAACATTTTGTCACCGGCCGAGTCCAAAATTCAGCGATTCCCCATCTCAGCCCCGAAAGCAGGTAGAACAACTTTTGTGGTGCCTTTCAGCTGCCTACCAAGGTAGTGTAAAAACTACCAGGAGAACTCCTGTCTGGCACCTTCCCCGGTGGAGTTGTGCATGGGGTGTGTTTGGAACATTTTGTCACCGGCCGAGTCCAAAACTCAGCGTTTCCCCATCTCAGCCCAGAAAGCAGGTAGAACAACTTTTGTGGTGCCTTTCAACTGCCTACCAAGGTAGTGTAAAAACTACCAAGAGAACTCCTGTCTGGCACCTTCCCCGGTGGAGTTGTGCATGGGGTGTGTTTGGAACATTTTGTCACCGGCCGACTCCAAAATTCAGCGGTTCCCCATCTCAGCCCAGAAAGCAGGAAGAACAACTTTTGTGGTGCCTTTCAAATGCCTACCAAGGTAGTGTAAAAACTACCAGGAGAACTCCTGTCTGGCACCTTCCCCGGTGGAGTTGTGCATGGGGTGTGTTTGGAACATTTTGTCACCGGCCGACTCCAAAATTCAGCGGTTCCCCATCTCAGCCCAGAAAGCAGGTAGAACAACTTTTGTGGTGTCTTTCAGATGCCTACCAAGGTAGTGTAAAAACTACCAGGAGAACTCCTGTCTGGCACCTTCCCCGGTGGAGTTGTGCATGGGGTGTGTTTGGAACATTTTGTCACCGGCCGAGTCCAAAATTCAGCGTTTCCCCATCTCAGCCCAGAAAGCAGGTAGAACAACTTTTGTCGTGTCTTTCAGATGCCTACCAAGGTAGTGTAAAAACTACCAGGAGAACTCCTGTCTGGCACCTTCCCCGGTGGAGTTGTGCATGGGGTGTGTTTGGAACATTTTGTCACCGGCCGAGTCCAAAATTCAGCGGTTCCCCATCTCAGCCCAGAAAGCAGGTAGAACAACTTTTGTGGTGCCTTTCAGCTGCCTACCAAGGTAGTGTAAAAACTACCAGGAGAACTCCTGTCTGGCACCTTCCCCGGTGGAGTTGTGCATGGGGTGTGTTTGGAACATTTTGTCACCAGCCGACTCCAAAATTCAGCGGTTCCCCATCTCAGCCCAGAAAGCAGGTAGAACAACTTTTGTGGTGTCTTTCAGATGCCTACCAAGGTAGTGTAAAAACTACCAGGACAACTCCTGTCTGGCACCTTCCCCGGTGGAGTTGTGCATGGGGTGTGTTTGGAACATTTTGTCACCAGCCGACTCCAAAATTCAGCGTTTCCCCATCTCAGCCCAGAAAGCAGGTAGAACAACTTTTGTGGTGCCTTTCAGATGCCTACCAAGGTAGTGTAAAAACTACCAGGAGAACTCCTGTCTGGCACCTTCCCCGGTGGAGTTGTGCATGGGGTGTGTTTGGAACATTTTGTCACCAGCCGACTCCAAAATTCAGCGTTTCCCCATCTCAGCCCAGAAAGCAGGTAGAACAACTTTTGTGGTGTCTTTCAGATGCCTACCAAGGTAGTGTAAAAACTACCAGGAGAACTCCTGTCTGGCACCTTCCCCGGTGGAGTTGTGCATGGGGTGTGTTTGGAACATTTTGTTACCAGCCGAGTCCAAAATTCAGCGGTTCCCCATCTCAGCCCAGAAAGCAGGTAGAACAACTTTTGTGGTGCCTTTCAGCTGCCTACCAAGGTAGTGTAAAAACTACCAGGAGAACTCCTGTCTGGCACCTTCCCCGGTGGAGTTGTGCATGGGGTGTGTTTGGAACATTTTGTCACCGGCCGAGTCCAAAATTCAGCGTTTCCCCATCTCAGCCCAGAAAGCAGGTAGAAAAACTTTTGTGGTGCCTTTCAGCTGCCTACCAAGGTAGTGTAAAAACTACCAAGAGAACTCCTGTCTGGCACCTTCCCCGGTGGAGTTGTGCATGGGGTGTGTTTGGAACATTTTGTCACCGGCCGACTCCAAAATTCAGCGGTTCCCCATCTCAGCCCAGAAAGCAGGTAGAAAAACTTTTGTGGTGCCTTTCAGCTGCCTACCGGAGCAATGTAAAAACTACCAGGAGAACTCCTGTCTGGCACCTTCCCCGGTGGAGTTGTGCATGGGGTGTGTTTGGAACATTTTGCCACCAGCCGACTCCAAAATTCAGCGGTTCCCCATCTCAGCCCACAAAGCAGGTACAACTTCTTTTCTTGTGCCTTTCAGCTTCCTACCAAGGTAGTGTAAAAACTACCAACAGAATTCGTTCCTGGCACCTTCCCCGGTGGAGTTGTGCATGGGGTGTGTTTGGAACATTTTGTCACCGGCCGAGTCCAAAATTCAGCGATTCCCCATCTCAGCCCAGAAAGCAGGTAGAACAACTTTTGTGGTGCCTTTCAAATGCCTACCAAGGTAGTGTAAAAACTACTAAGAGAACTCCTGTCTGGCACCTTCCCCGGTGGAGTTGTGCATGGGGTGTGTTTGGAACATTTTGTCACCGGCCGACTCCAAAATTCAGCGGTTCCCCATCTCAGCCCAGAAAGCAGGTAGAACAACTTTTGTGGTGTCTTTCAGATGCCTACCGGAGCAATGTAAAAACTACCAGGAGAACTCCTGTATGGCACCTTCCCCGGTGGAGTTGTGCAGGGGGTGTGTTTGGAACATTTTGTCACCAGCCGAGTCCAAAATTCAGCGTTTCCCCATCTCAGCCCAGAAAGCAGGAAGAACAACTTTTGTGGTGCCTTTCAGATGCCTACCAAGGTAGTGTAAAAACTACCAGGAGAACTCCTGTCTGGCACCTTCCCCGGTGGAGTTGTGCATGGGGTGTGTTTGGAACATTTTGTCACCAGCCGAGTCCAAAATTCAGCTGTTCCCCATCTCAGCCCAGAAAGCAGGTAGAACAACTTTTGTGGTGTCTTTCAGATGCCTACCAAGGTAGTGTAAAAACTACTAAGAGAACTCCTGTCTGGCACCTTCCCCGGTGGAGTTGTGCATGGGGTGTCTTTGGAACATTTTGTCACCGGCCGAGTCCAAAATTCAGCGTTTCCCCATCTCAGCCCAGAAAGCAGGTAGAACAACTTTTGTGGTGCCTTTCAAATGCCTACCAAGGTAGTGTAAAAACTACCAAGAGAACTCCTGTCTGGCACCTTCCCCGGTGGAGTTGTGCATGGGGTGTGTTTGGAACATTTTGTCACCGGCCGAGTCCAAAATTCAGCGATTCCCCATCTCAGCCCCGAAAGCAGGTAGAACAACTTTTGTGGTGTCTTTCAGATGCCTACCAAGGTAGTGTAAAAACTACCAGGAGAACTCCTGTCTGGCACCTTCCCCGGTGGAGTTGTGCATGGGGTGTGTTTGGAACATTTTGTCACCAGCCGAGTCCAAAATTCAGCGTTTCCCCATCTCAGCCCAGAAAGCAGGTAGAACAACTTTTGTGGTGCCTTTCAGCTGCCTACCAAGGTAGTGTAAAAACTACCAGGAGAACTCCTGTCTGGCACCTTCCCCGGTGGAGTTGTGCATGGGGTGTGTTTGGAACATTTTGTCACCGGCCGACTCCAAAACTCAGCGTTTCCCCATCTCAGCCCAGAAAGCAGGTAGAACAACTTTTGTGGTGCCTTTCAGCTGCCTACCAAGGTAGTGTAAAAACTACCAAGAGAACTCCTGTCTGGCACCTTCCCCGGTGGAGTTGTGCATGGGGTGTGTTTGGAACATTTTGTCACCGGCCGACTCCAAAATTCAGCGGTTCCCCATCTCAGCCCAGAAAGCAGGAAGAACAACTTTTGTGGTGCCTTTCAAATGCCTACCAAGGTAGTGTAAAAACTACCAGGAGAACTCCTGTCTGGCACCTTCCCCGGTGGAGTTGTGCATGGGGTGTGTTTGGAACATTTTGTCACCGGCCGACTCCAAAATTCAGCGATTCCCCATCTCAGCCCAGAAAGCAGGTAGAACAACTTTTGTGGTGTCTTTCAGATGCCTACCAAGGTAGTGTAAAAACTACCAGGAGAACTCCTGTCTGGCACCTTCCCCGGTGGAGTTGTGCATGGGGTGTGTTTGGAACATTTTGTCAATGGCCGACTCCAAAATTCAGCGATTCCCCATCTCAGCCCAGAAAGCAGGTAGAACAACTTTTGTGGTGTCTTTCAGATGCCTACCAAGGTAGTGTAAAAACTACCAAGAGAACTCCTGTCTGGCACCTTCCCCGGTGGAGTTGTGCATGGGGTGTGTTTGGAACATTTTGTCACCGGCCGAGTCCAAAATTCAGCGTTTCCCCATCTCAGCCCAGAAAGCAGGTAGAACAACTTTTGTGGTGCCTTTCAAATGCCTACCAAGGTAGTGTAAAAACTACCAGGAGAACTCCTGTCTGGCACCTTCCCCGGTGGAGTTGTGCATGGGGTGTGTTTGGAACATTTTGTCACCAGCCGAGTCCAAAATTCAGCGTTTCCCCATCTCAGCCCAGAAAGCAGGTAGAACAACTTTTGTGGTGTCTTTCAGATGCCTACCAAGGTAGTGTAAAAACTACCAGGAGAACTCCTGTCTGGCACCTTCCCCGGTGGAGTTGTGCATGGGGTGTCTTTGGAACATTTTGTCACCAGCCGACTCCAAAATTCAGCGTTTCCCCATCTCAGCCCAGAAAGCAGGTAGAACAACTTTTGTGGTGCCTTTCAAATGCCTACCAAGGTAGTGTAAAAACTACTAAGAGAACTCCTGTCTGGCACCTTCCCCGGTGGAGTTGTGCATGGGGTGTGTTTGGAACATTTTGTCACCAGCCGAGTCCAAAATTCAGCGTTTCCCCATCTCAGCCCAGAAAGCAGGTAGAACAACTTTTGTGGTGCCTTTCAAATGCCTACCAAGGTAGTGTAAAAACTACCAGGAGAACTCCTGTCTGGCACCTTCCCCGGTGGAGTTGTGCATGGGGTGTGTTTGGAACATTTTGTCACCGGCCGAGTCCAAAATTCAGCGATTCCCCATCTCAGCCCCGAAAGCAGGTAGAACAACTTTTGTGGTGTCTTTCAGATGCCTACCAAGGTAGTGTAAAAACTACCAGGAGAACTCCTGTCTGGCACCTTCCCCGGTGGAGTTGTGCATGGGGTGTGTTTGGAACATTTTGTCACCGGCCGACTCCAAAATTCAGCGGTTCCCCATCTCAGCCCAGAAAGCAGGTAGAAAAACTTTTGTGGTGCCTTTCAGCTGCCTACCGGAGCAATGTAAAAACTACCAGGAGAACTCCTGTCTGGCACCTTCCCCGGTGGAGTTGTGCATGGGGTGTGTTTGGAACATTTTGTCACCAGCCGACTCCAAAATTCAGCGGTTCCCCATCTCAGCCCAGAAAGCAGGTAGAACAACTTTTGTGGTGTCTTTCAGATGCCTACCAAGGTAGTGTAAAAACTACCAGGAGAACTCCTGTCTGGCACCTTCCCCGGTGGAGTTGTGCATGGGGTGTGTTTGGAACATTTTGTCACCAGCCGACTCCAAAATTCAGCGTTTCCCCATCTCAGCCCAGAAAGCAGGTAGAACAACTTTTGTGGTGTCTTTCAGATGCCTACCAAGGTAGTGTAAAAACTACCAGGAGAACTCCTGTCTGGCACCTTCCCCGGTGGAGTTGTGCATGGGGTGTGTTTGGAACATTTTGTCACCAGCCGAGTCCAAAATTCAGCGTTTCCCCATCTCAGCCCAGAAAGCAGGTAGAACAACTTTTGTGGTGTCTTTCAGCTGCCTACCAAGGTAGTGTAAAAACTACCAAGAGAACTCCTGTCTGGCACCTTCCCCGGTGGAGTTGTGCATGGGGTGTGTTTGGAACATTTTGTCACCGGCCGACTCCAAAATTCAGCGGTTCCCCATCTCAGCCCAGAAAGCAGGTAGAAAAACTTTTGTGGTGCCTTTCAGCTGCCTACCGGAGCAATGTAAAAACTACCAGGAGAACTCCTGTCTGGCACCTTCCCCGGTGGAGTTGTGCATGGGGTGTGTTTGGAACATTTTGCCACCAGCCGACTCCAAAATTCAGCGGTTCCCCATCTCAGCCCACAAAGCAGGTACAACTTCTTTTCTTGTGCCTTTCAGCTTCCTACCAAGGTAGTGTAAAAACTACAAAGAGAACTCCTGCCTGGCACCTTCCCCGGTGGAGTTGTGCATGGGGTGTGTTTGGAACATTTTGTCACCGGCCGACTCCAAAATTCAGCGTTTCCCCATCTCAGCCCAGAAAGCAGGTAGAACAACTTTTGTGGTGTCTTTCAGATGCCTACCGGAGCAATGTAAAAACTACCAAGAGAACTCCTGTCTGGCACCTTCCCCGGTGGAGTTGTGCATGGGGTGTGTTTGGAACATTTTGTCACCGGCCGAGTCCAAAATTCAGCGATTCCCCATCTCAGCCCCGAAAGCAGGTAGAACAACTTTTGTGGTGTCTTTCAGATGCCTACCAAGGTAGTGTAAAAACTACCAGGAGAACTCCTGTCTGGCACCTTCCCCGGTGGAGTTGTGCATGGGGTGTGTTTGGAACATTTTGTCACCAGCCGAGTCCAAAATTCAGCGTTTCCCCATCTCAGCCCAGAAAGCAGGTAGAACAACTTTTGTGGTGCCTTTCAGCTGCCTACCAAGGTAGTGTAAAAACTACCAGGAGAACTCCTGTCTGGCACCTTCCCCGGTGGAGTTGTGCATGGGGTGTGTTTGGAACATTTTGTCACCGGCCGACTCCAAAACTCAGCGTTTCCCCATCTCAGCCCAGAAAGCAGGTAGAACAACTTTTGTGGTGCCTTTCAGCTGCCTACCAAGGTAGTGTAAAAACTACCAAGAGAACTCCTGTCTGGCACCTTCCCCGGTGGAGTTGTGCATGGGGTGTGTTTGGAACATTTTGTCACCGGCCGACTCCAAAATTCAGCGGTTCCCCATCTCAGCCCAGAAAGCAGGAAGAACAACTTTTGTGGTGCCTTTCAAATGCCTACCAAGGTAGTGTAAAAACTACCAGGAGAACTCCTGTCTGGCACCTTCCCCGGTGGAGTTGTGCATGGGGTGTGTTTGGAACATTTTGTCACCGGCCGACTCCAAAATTCAGCGATTCCCCATCTCAGCCCAGAAAGCAGGTAGAACAACTTTTGTGGTGTCTTTCAGATGCCTACCAAGGTAGTGTAAAAACTACCAGGAGAACTCCTGTCTGGCACCTTCCCCGGTGGAGTTGTGCATGGGGTGTGTTTGGAACATTTTGTCAATGGCCGACTCCAAAATTCAGCGATTCCCCATCTCAGCCCAGAAAGCAGGTAGAACAACTTTTGTGGTGTCTTTCAGATGCCTACCAAGGTAGTGTAAAAACTACCAAGAGAACTCCTGTCTGGCACCTTCCCCGGTGGAGTTGTGCATGGGGTGTGTTTGGAACATTTTGTCACCGGCCGAGTCCAAAATTCAGCGTTTCCCCATCTCAGCCCAGAAAGCAGGTAGAACAACTTTTGTGGTGCCTTTCAAATGCCTACCAAGGTAGTGTAAAAACTACCAGGAGAACTCCTGTCTGGCACCTTCCCCGGTGGAGTTGTGCATGGGGTGTGTTTGGAACATTTTGTCACCAGCCGAGTCCAAAATTCAGCGTTTCCCCATCTCAGCCCAGAAAGCAGGTAGAACAACTTTTGTGGTGTCTTTCAGATGCCTACCAAGGTAGTGTAAAAACTACCAGGAGAACTCCTGTCTGGCACCTTCCCCGGTGGAGTTGTGCATGGGGTGTCTTTGGAACATTTTGTCACCAGCCGACTCCAAAATTCAGCGTTTCCCCATCTCAGCCCAGAAAGCAGGTAGAACAACTTTTGTGGTGCCTTTCAAATGCCTACCAAGGTAGTGTAAAAACTACTAAGAGAACTCCTGTCTGGCACCTTCCCCGGTGGAGTTGTGCATGGGGTGTGTTTGGAACATTTTGTCACCAGCCGAGTCCAAAATTCAGCGTTTCCCCATCTCAGCCCAGAAAGCAGGTAGAACAACTTTTGTGGTGCCTTTCAAATGCCTACCAAGGTAGTGTAAAAACTACCAGGAGAACTCCTGTCTGGCACCTTCCCCGGTGGAGTTGTGCATGGGGTGTGTTTGGAACATTTTGTCACCGGCCGAGTCCAAAATTCAGCGATTCCCCATCTCAGCCCCGAAAGCAGGTAGAACAACTTTTGTGGTGTCTTTCAGATGCCTACCAAGGTAGTGTAAAAACTACCAGGAGAACTCCTGTCTGGCACCTTCCCCGGTGGAGTTGTGCATGGGGTGTGTTTGGAACATTTTGTCACCGGCCGACTCCAAAATTCAGCGGTTCCCCATCTCAGCCCAGAAAGCAGGTAGAAAAACTTTTGTGGTGCCTTTCAGCTGCCTACCGGAGCAATGTAAAAACTACCAGGAGAACTCCTGTCTGGCACCTTCCCCGGTGGAGTTGTGCATGGGGTGTGTTTGGAACATTTTGTCACCAGCCGACTCCAAAATTCAGCGGTTCCCCATCTCAGCCCAGAAAGCAGGTAGAACAACTTTTGTGGTGTCTTTCAGATGCCTACCAAGGTAGTGTAAAAACTACCAGGAGAACTCCTGTCTGGCACCTTCCCCGGTGGAGTTGTGCATGGGGTGTGTTTGGAACATTTTGTCACCAGCCGACTCCAAAATTCAGCGTTTCCCCATCTCAGCCCAGAAAGCAGGTAGAACAACTTTTGTGGTGTCTTTCAGATGCCTACCAAGGTAGTGTAAAAACTACCAGGAGAACTCCTGTCTGGCACCTTCCCCGGTGGAGTTGTGCATGGGGTGTGTTTGGAACATTTTGTCACCAGCCGAGTCCAAAATTCAGCGTTTCCCCATCTCAGCCCAGAAAGCAGGTAGAACAACTTTTGTGGTGTCTTTCAGCTGCCTACCAAGGTAGTGTAAAAACTACCAAGAGAACTCCTGTCTGGCACCTTCCCCGGTGGAGTTGTGCATGGGGTGTGTTTGGAACATTTTGTCACCGGCCGACTCCAAAATTCAGCGGTTCCCCATCTCAGCCCAGAAAGCAGGTAGAAAAACTTTTGTGGTGCCTTTCAGCTGCCTACCGGAGCAATGTAAAAACTACCAGGAGAACTCCTGTCTGGCACCTTCCCCGGTGGAGTTGTGCATGGGGTGTGTTTGGAACATTTTGCCACCAGCCGACTCCAAAATTCAGCGGTTCCCCATCTCAGCCCACAAAGCAGGTACAACTTCTTTTCTTGTGCCTTTCAGCTTCCTACCAAGGTAGTGTAAAAACTACAAAGAGAACTCCTGCCTGGCACCTTCCCCGGTGGAGTTGTGCATGGGGTGTGTTTGGAACATTTTGTCACCGGCCGACTCCAAAATTCAGCGTTTCCCCATCTCAGCCCAGAAAGCAGGTAGAACAACTTTTGTGGTGTCTTTCAGATGCCTACCGGAGCAATGTAAAAACTACCAAGAGAACTCCTGTCTGGCACCTTCCCCGGTGGAGTTGTGCATGGGGTGTGTTTGGAACATTTTGTCACCGGCCGAGTCCAAAATTCAGCGATTCCCCATCTCAGCCCCGAAAGCAGGTAGAACAACTTTTGTGGTGTCTTTCAGATGCCTACCAAGGTAGTGTAAAAACTACCAGGAGAACTCCTGTCTGGCACCTTCCCCGGTGGAGTTGTGCATGGGGTGTGTTTGGAACATTTTGTCACCAGCCGAGTCCAAAATTCAGCGATTCCCCATCTCAGCCCAGAAAGCAGGAAGAACAACTTTTGTGGTGCCTTTCAGCTGCCTACCAAGGTAGTGTAAAAACTACCAAGAGAACTCCTGTCTGGCACCTTCCCCGGTGGAGTTGTGCATGGGGTGTGTTTGGAACATTTTGTCACCAGCCGAGTCCAAAATTCAGCGTTTCCCCATCTCAGCCCAGAAAGCAGGTAGAACAACTTTTGTGGTGCCTTTCAAATGCCTACCAAGGTAGTGTAAAAACTACCAGGAGAACTCCTGTCTGGCACCTTCCCCGGTGGAGTTGTGCATGGGGTGTGTTTGGAACATTTTGTCACCGGCCGAGTCCAAAATTCAGCGATTCCCCATCTCAGCCCCGAAAGCAGGTAGAACAACTTTTGTGGTGTCTTTCAGATGCCTACCAAGGTAGTGTAAAAACTACCAGGAGAACTCCTGTCTGGCACCTTCCCCGGTGGAGTTGTGCATGGGGTGTGTTTGGAACATTTTGTCACCGGCCGACTCCAAAATTCAGCGGTTCCCCATCTCAGCCCAGAAAGCAGGTAGAAAAACTTTTGTGGTGCCTTTCAGCTGCCTACCGGAGCAATGTAAAAACTACCAGGAGAACTCCTGTCTGGCACCTTCCCCGGTGGAGTTGTGCATGGGGTGTGTTTGGAACATTTTGTCACCAGCCGACTCCAAAATTCAGCGGTTCCCCATCTCAGCCCAGAAAGCAGGTAGAACAACTTTTGTGGTGTCTTTCAGATGCCTACCAAGGTAGTGTAAAAACTACCAGGAGAACTCCTGTCTGGCACCTTCCCCGGTGGAGTTGTGCATGGGGTGTGTTTGGAACATTTTGTCACCAGCCGACTCCAAAATTCAGCGTTTCCCCATCTCAGCCCAGAAAGCAGGTAGAACAACTTTTGTGGTGTCTTTCAGATGCCTACCAAGGTAGTGTAAAAACTACCAGGAGAACTCCTGTCTGGCACCTTCCCCGGTGGAGTTGTGCATGGGGTGTGTTTGGAACATTTTGTCACCAGCCGAGTCCAAAATTCAGCGTTTCCCCATCTCAGCCCAGAAAGCAGGTAGAACAACTTTTGTGGTGTCTTTCAGCTGCCTACCAAGGTAGTGTAAAAACTACCAAGAGAACTCCTGTCTGGCACCTTCCCCGGTGGAGTTGTGCATGGGGTGTGTTTGGAACATTTTGTCACCGGCCGACTCCAAAATTCAGCGGTTCCCCATCTCAGCCCAGAAAGCAGGTAGAAAAACTTTTGTGGTGCCTTTCAGCTGCCTACCGGAGCAATGTAAAAACTACCAGGAGAACTCCTGTCTGGCACCTTCCCCGGTGGAGTTGTGCATGGGGTGTGTTTGGAACATTTTGCCACCAGCCGACTCCAAAATTCAGCGGTTCCCCATCTCAGCCCACAAAGCAGGTACAACTTCTTTTCTTGTGCCTTTCAGCTTCCTACCAAGGTAGTGTAAAAACTACAAAGAGAACTCCTGCCTGGCACCTTCCCCGGTGGAGTTGTGCATGGGGTGTGTTTGGAACATTTTGTCACCGGCCGACTCCAAAATTCAGCGTTTCCCCATCTCAGCCCAGAAAGCAGGTAGAACAACTTTTGTGGTGTCTTTCAGATGCCTACCGGAGCAATGTAAAAACTACCAAGAGAACTCCTGTCTGGCACCTTCCCCGGTGGAGTTGTGCATGGGGTGTGTTTGGAACATTTTGTCACCGGCCGAGTCCAAAATTCAGCGATTCCCCATCTCAGCCCCGAAAGCAGGTAGAACAACTTTTGTGGTGTCTTTCAGATGCCTACCAAGGTAGTGTAAAAACTACCAGGAGAACTCCTGTCTGGCACCTTCCCCGGTGGAGTTGTGCATGGGGTGTGTTTGGAACATTTTGTCACCAGCCGAGTCCAAAATTCAGCGATTCCCCATCTCAGCCCAGAAAGCAGGAAGAACAACTTTTGTGGTGCCTTTCAGCTGCCTACCAAGGTAGTGTAAAAACTACCAAGAGAACTCCTGTCTGGCACCTTCCCCGGTGGAGTTGTGCATGGGGTGTGTTTGGAACATTTTGTCACCGGCCGACTCCAAAATTCAGCGGTTCCCCATCTCAGACCAGAAAGCAGGAAGAACAACTTTTGTGGTGCCTTTCAAATGCCTACCAAGGTAGTGTAAAAACTACCAGGAGAACTCCTGTCTGGCACCTTCCCCGGTGGAGTTGTGCAGGGGGTGTGTTTGGAACATTTTGTCACCAGCCGAGTCCAAAATTCAGCGGTTCCCCATCTCAGCCCAGAAAGCAGGTAGAACAACTTTTGTGGTGCCTTTCAAATGCCCACCAAGGTAGTGTAAAAACTACCAGGAGAACTCCTGTCTGGCACCTTCCGTGGTGGAGTTGTGCATGGGGTGTGTTTGGAACATTTTGTTACCAGCCGAGTCCAAAATTCAGCGTTTCCCCATCTCAGCCCAGAAAGCAGGTAGAACAACTTTTGTGGTGCCTTTCAGCTGCCTACCAAGGTAGTGTAAAAACTACCAAGAGAACTCCTGTCTGGCACCTTCCCCGGTGGAGTTGTGCATGGGGTGTGTTTGGAACATTTTGTCAACGGCCGACTCCAAAATTCAGCGGTTCCCCATCTCAGCCCAGAAAGCAGGTAGAACAACTTTTGTGGTGTCTTTCAGATGCCTACCGGAGCAATGTAAAAACTACCAGGAGAACTCCTGTCTGGCACCTTCCCCGGTGGAGTTGTGCAGGGGGTGTGTTTGGAACATTTTGCCACCAGCCGACTCCAAAATTCAGCGGTTCCCCATCTCAGCCCAGAAAGCAGGTAGAACAACTTTTGTGGTGTCTTTCAGATGCGTACTGGAGCAATGTAAAAACTACCAGGAGAACTCCTGTCTGGCACCTTCCCCGGTGGAGTTGTGCATGGGGTGTGTTTGGAACATTTTGTCACCAGCCGACTCCAAAATTCAGCTGTTCCCCATCTCAGCCCAGAAAGCAGGTAGAACAACTTTTGTGGTGCCTTTCAGCTGCCTACCAAGGTAGTGTAAAAACTACCAGGAGAACTCCTGTCTGGCACCTTCCCCGGTGGAGTTGTGCATGGGGTGTGTTTGGAACATTTTGTCACCGGCCGAGTCCAAAATTCAGCGGTTCCCCATCTCAGCCCAGAAAGCAGGTAGAACAACTTTTGTGGTGCCTTTCAGATGCCTACCAAGGTAGTGTAAAAACTACCAGGAGAACTCCTGTCTGGCACCTTCCCCGGTGGAGTTGTGCATGGGGTGTGTTTGGAACATTTTGTCACCGGCCGAGTCCAAAATTCAGCGATTCCCCATCTCAGCCCAGAAAGCAGGTAGAACAACTTTTGTGGTGCCTTTCATCTGCCTACCGGAGCAATGTAAAAACTACCAAGAGAACTCCTGTCTGGCACCTTCCCCGGTGGAGTTGTGCATGGGGTGTGTTTGGAACATTTTGTCACCGGCCGACTCCAAAATTCAGCGGTTCCCCATCTCAGCCCAGAAAGCAGGTAGAAAAACTTTTGTGGTGCCTTTCAGCTGCCTACCGGAGCAATGTAAAAACTACCAGGAGAACTCCTGTCTGGCACCTTCCCCGGTGGAGTTGTGCATGGGGTGTGTTTGGAACATTTTGCCACCAGCCGACTCCAAAATTCAGCGGTTCCCCATCTCAGCCCACAAAGCAGGTACAACTTCTTTTCTTGTGCCTTTCAGCTTCCTACCAAGGTAGTGTAAAAACTACCAAGAGAACTCCTGCCTGGCACCTTCCGTGGTGGAGTTGTGCATGGGGTGTCTTTGGAACATTTTGTCACCGGCCGACTCCAAAATTCAGCGGTTCCCCATCTCAGCCCAGAAAGCAGGTAGAACAACTTTTGTGGTGTCTTTCAGATGCCTACCGGAGCAATGTAAAAACTACCAGGAGAACTCCTGTCTGGCACCTTCCCCGGTGGAGTTGTGCATGGGGTGTGTTTGGAACATTTTGTCACCAGCCGAGTCCAAAATTCAGCGTTTCCCCATCTCAGCCCAGAAAGCAGGAAGAACAACTTTTGTGGTGCCTTTCAGATGCCTACCAAGGTAGTGTAAAAACTACCAGGAGAACTCCTGTCTGGCACCTTCCCCGGTGGAGTTGTGCATGGGGTGTGTTTGGAACATTTTGTCACCAGCCGACTCCAAAATTCAGCGTTTCCCCATCTCAGCCCAGAAAGCAGGTAGAACAACTTTTGTGGTGTCTTTCAGATGCCTACCAAGGTAGTGTAAAAACTACCAGGAGAACTCCTGTCTGGCACCTTCCCCGGTGGAGTTGTGCATGGGGTGTGTTTGGAACATTTTGTTACCAGCCGACTCCAAAATTCAGCGTTTCCCCATCTCAGCCCAGAAAGCAGGTAGAACAACTTTTGTGGTGCCTTTCAGCTGCCTACCAAGGTAGTGTAAAAACTACCAGGAGAACTCCTGTCTGGCACCTTCCCCGGTGGAGTTGTGCATGGGGTGTGTTTGGAACATTTTGTCACCGGCCGAGTCCAAAATTCAGCGTTTCCCCATCTCAGCCCAGAAAGCAGGTAGAACAACTTTTGTGGTGCCTTTCAGCTGCCTACCAAGGTAGTGTAAAAACTACCAAGAGAACTCCTGTCTGGCACCTTCCCCGGTGGAGTTGTGCATGGGGTGTGTTTGGAACATTTTGTCACCGGCCGACTCCAAAATTCAGCGGTTCCCCATCTCAGACCAGAAAGCAGGAAGAACAACTTTTGTGGTGCCTTTCAAATGCCTACCAAGGTAGTGTAAAAACTACCAGGAGAACTCCTGTCTGGCACCTTCCCCGGTGGAGTTGTGCATGGGGTGTGTTTGGAACATTTTGTCACCAGCCGAGTTCAAAATTCAGCGATTCCCCATCTCAGCCCAGAAAGCAGGTAGAACAACTTTTGTGGTGTCTTTCAGATGCCTACCAAGGTAGTGTAAAAACTACCAGGAGAACTCCTGTCTGGCACCTTCCCCGGTGGAGTTGTGCATGGGGTGTGTTTGGAACATTTTGTCACCAGCCGACTCCAAAATTCAGCGATTCCCCATCTCAGCCCAGAAAGCAGGTAGAACAACTTTTGTGGTGTCTTTCAGATGCCTACCAAGGTAGTGTAAAAACTACCAGGAGAACTCCTGTCTGGCACCTTCCCCGGTGGAGTTGTGCAGGGGGTGTGTTTGGAACATTTTGTCACCAGCCGACTCCAAAATTCAGCGGTTCCCCATCTCAGCCCAGAAAGCAGGTAGAACAACTTTTGTGGTGTCTTTCAGATGCCTACCAAGGTAGTGTAAAAACTACCAGGAGAACTCCTGTCTGGCACCTTCCCCGGTGGAGTTGTGCATGGGGTGTGTTTGGAACATTTTGTCACCGGCCGAGTCCAAAATTCAGCGTTTCCCCATCTCAGCCCAGAAAGCAGGTAGAACAACTTTTGTCGTGTCTTTCAGATGCCTACCAAGGTAGTGTAAAAACTACCAGGAGAACTCCTGTCTGGCACCTTCCCCGGTGGAGTTGTGCATGGGGTGTGTTTGGAACATTTTGTCACCGGCCGAGTCCAAAATTCAGCGTTTCCCCATCTCAGCCCAGAAAGCAGGTAGAACAACTTTTGTGGTGCCTTTCAGCTGCCTACCAAGGTAGTGTAAAAACTACCAAGAGAACTCCTGTCTGGCACCTTCCCCGGTGGAGTTGTGCATGGGGTGTGTTTGGAACATTTTGTCACCGGTCGACTCCAAAATTCAGCGGTTCCCCATCTCAGCCCAGAAAGCAGGTAGAAAAACTTTTGTGGTGCCTTTCAGCTGCCTACCGGAGCAATGTAAAAACTACCAGGAGAACTCCTGTCTGGCACCTTCCCCGGTGGAGTTGTGCATGGGGTGTGTTTGGAACATTTTGCCACCAGCCGACTCCAAAATTCAGCGGTTCCCCATCTCAGCCCACAAAGCAGGTACAACTTCTTTTCTTGTGCCTTTCAGCTTCCTACCAAGGTAGTGTAAAAACTACCAACAGAATTCGTTCCTGGCACCTTCCCCGGTGGAGTTGTGCATGGGGTGTGTTTGGAACATTTTGTCACCGGCCGACTCCAAAATTCAGCGGTTCCCCATCTCAGCCCAGAAAGCAGGTAGAAAAACTTTTGTGGTGCCTTTCAGCTGCCTACCGGAGCAATGTAAAAACTACCAGGAGAACTCCTGTCTGGCACCTTCCCCGGTGGAGTTGTGCATGGGGTGTGTTTGGAACATTTTGTCACCGGCCGAGTCCAAAATTCAGCGTTTCCCCATCTCAGCCCAGAAAGCAGGTAGAAAAACTTTTGTGGTGCCTTTCAGCTGCCTACCGGAGCAATGTAAAAACTACCAGGAGAACTCCTGTCTGGCACCTTCCCCGGTGGAGTTGTGCATGGGGTGTGTTTGGAACATTTTGCCACCAGCCGACTCCAAAATTCAGCGGTTCCCCATCTCAGCCCACAAAGCAGGTACAACTTCTTTTCTTGTGCCTTTCAGCTTCCTACCAAGGTAGTGTAAAAACTACAAAGAGAACTCCTGCCTGGCACCTTCCCCGGTGGAGTTGTGCATGGGGTGTGTTTGGAACATTTTGTCACCGGCCGACTCCAAAATTCAGCGTTTCCCCATCTCAGCCCAGAAAGCAGGTAGAACAACTTTTGTGGTGTCTTTCAGATGCCTACCAAGGTAGTGTAAAAACTACCAAGAGAACTCCTGTCTGGCACCTTCCCCGGTGGAGTTGTGCATGGGGTGTGTTTGGAACATTTTGTCACCGGCCGAGTCCAAAATTCAGCGTTTCCCCATCTCAGCCCAGAAAGCAGGTAGAACAACTTTTGTGGTGCCTTTCAGCTGCCTACCAAGGTAGTGTAAAAACTACCAAGAGAACTCCTGTCTGGCACCTTCCCCGGTGGAGTTGTGCATGGGGTGTGTTTGGAACATTTTGTCAACGGCCGACTCCAAAATTCAGCGATTCCCCATCTCAGCCCAGAAAGCAGGTAGAACAACTTTTGTGGTGTCTTTCAGATGCCTACCAAGGTAGTGTAAAAACTACCAGGAGAACTCCTGTCTGGCACCTTCCCCGGTGGAGTTGTGCATGGGGTGTGTTTGGAACATTTTGTCACCAGCCGACTCCAAAATTCAGCGTTTCCCCATCTCAGCCCAGAAAGCAGGTAGAACAACTTTTGTGGTGCCTTTCAGATGCCTACCAAGGTAGTGTAAAAACTACCAGGAGAACTCCTGTCTGGCACCTTCCCCGGTGGAGTTGTGCATGGGGTGTGTTTGGAACATTTTGTCACCAGCCGACTCCAAAATTCAGCGTTTCCCCATCTCAGCCCAGAAAGCAGGTAGAACAACTTTTGTGGTGTCTTTCAGATGCCTACCAAGGTAGTGTAAAAACTACCAGGAGAACTCCTGTCTGGCACCTTCCCCGGTGGAGTTGTGCAGGGGGTGTGTTTGGAACATTTTGTCACCGGCCGAGTCCAAAATTCAGCGGTTCCCCATCTCAGCCCAGAAAGCAGGTAGAACAACTTTTGTCGTGTCTTTCAGATGCCTACCAAGGTAGTGTAAAAACTACCAGGAGAACTCCTGTCTGGCACCTTCCCCGGTGGAGTTGTGCATGGGGTGTGTTTGGAACATTTTGTCACCGGCCGAGTCCAAAATTCAGCGATTCCCCATCTCAGCCCAGAAAGCAGGTAGAACAACTTTT
The DNA here is from genome assembly GCF_023638135.1 of Falco biarmicus. Taxonomy (NCBI): domain Eukaryota; kingdom Metazoa; phylum Chordata; class Aves; order Falconiformes; family Falconidae; genus Falco; species Falco biarmicus. The sequence goes on along the minus strand of NC_079298.1, from coordinate 88,338 downwards.
GTGGTGCCTTTCATCTGCCTACCAAGGTAATGTAAAAACTACCAAGAGAACTCCTGTCTGGCACCTTCCCCGGTGGAGTTGTGCATGGGGTGTGTTTGGAACATTTTGTCACCGGCCGACTCCAAAATTCAGCGGTTCCCCATCTCAGCCCAGAAAGCAGGTAGAAAAACTTTTGTGGTGCCTTTCAGCTGCCTACCGGAGCAATGTAAAAACTACCAGGAGAACTCCTGTCTGGCACCTTCCCCGGTGGAGTTGTGCATGGGGTGTGTTTGGAACATTTTGCCACCAGCCGACTCCAAAATTCAGCGGTTCCCCATCTCAGCCCACAAAGCAGGTACAACTTCTTTTCTTGTGCCTTTCAGCTTCCTACCAAGGTAGTGTAAAAACTACCAAGAGAACTCCTGCCTGGCACCTTCCCCGGTGGAGTTGTGCATGGGGTGTCTTTGGAACATTTTGTCACCGGCCGACTCCAAAATTCAGCGGTTCCCCATCTCAGCCCAGAAAGCAGGTAGAACAACTTTTGTGGTGTCTTTCAGATGCCTACCGGAGCAATGTAAAAACTACCAGGAGAACTCCTGTCTGGCACCTTCCCCGGTGGAGTTGTGCATGGGGTGTGTTTGGAACATTTTGTCACCAGCCGAGTCCAAAATTCAGCGGTTCCCCATCTCAGCCCAGAAAGCAGGTAGAACAACTTTTGTGGTGTCTTTCAGATGCCTACCAAGGTAGTGTAAAAACTACCAGGAGAACTCCTGTCTGGCACCTTCCCCGGTGGAGTTGTGCATGGGGTGTGTTTGGAACATTTTGTCACCAGCCGACTCCAAAATTCAGCGTTTCCCCATCTCAGCCCAGAAAGCAGGTAGAACAACTTTTGTGGTGCCTTTCAGATGCCTACCAAGGTAGTGTAAAAACTACCAGGAGAACTCCTGTCTGGCACCTTCCCCGGTGGAGTTGTGCATGGGGTGTGTTTGGAACATTTTGTCACCAGCCGACTCCAAAATTCAGCGTTTCCCCATCTCAGCCCAGAAAGCAGGTAGAACAACTTTTGTGGTGTCTTTCAGATGCCTACCAAGGTAGTGTAAAAACTACCAGGAGAACTCCTGTCTGGCACCTTCCCCGGTGGAGTTGTGCATGGGGTGTGTTTGGAACATTTTGTTACCAGCCGAGTCCAAAATTCAGCGTTTCCCCATCTCAGCCCAGAAAGCAGGTAGAACAACTTTTGTGGTGCCTTTCAGCTGCCTACCAAGGTAGTGTAAAAACTACCAGGAGAACTCCTGTCTGGCACCTTCCCCGGTGGAGTTGTGCATGGGGTGTGTTTGGAACATTTTGTCACCAGCCGAGTCCAAAATTCAGCCTTTCCCCATCTCAGCCCAGAAAGCAGGTAGAACAACTTTTGTGGTGCCTTTCAGCTGCCTACCAAGGTAATGTAAAAACTACCAAGAGAACTCCTGTCTGGCACCTTCCCCGGTGGAGTTGTGCATGGGGTGTGTTTGGAACATTTTGTCACCGGCCGACTCCAAAATTCAGCGGTTCCCCATCTCAGCCCAGAAAGCAGGTAGAAAAACTTTTGTGGTGCCTTTCAGCTGCCTACCGGAGCAATGTAAAAACTACCAGGAGAACTCCTGTCTGGCACCTTCCCCGGTGGAGTTGTGCATGGGGTGTGTTTGGAACATTTTGCCACCAGCCGACTCCAAAATTCAGCGGTTCCCCATCTCAGCCCACAAAGCAGGTACAACTTCTTTTCTTGTGCCTTTCAGCTTCCTACCAAGGTAGTGTAAAAACTACCAAGAGAACTCCTGCCTGGCGCCTTCCCCGGTGGAGTTGTGCATGGGGTGTCTTTGGAACATTTTGTCACCGGCCGACTCCAAAATTCAGCGGTTCCCCATCTCAGCCCAGAAAGCAGGTAGAACAACTTTTGTGGTGTCTTTCAGATGCCTACCGGAGCAATGTAAAAACTACCAGGAGAACTCCTGTCTGGCACCTTCCCCGGTGGAGTTGTGCATGGGGTGTGTTTGGAACATTTTGTCACCAGCCGAGTCCAAAATTCAGCGTTTCCCCATCTCAGCCCAGAAAGCAGGAAGAACAACTTTTGTGGTGCCTTTCAGATGCCTACCAAGGTAGTGTAAAAACTACCAGGAGAACTCCTGTCTGGCACCTTCCCCGGTGGAGTTGTGCATGGGGTGTGTTTGGAACATTTTGTCACCGGCCGACTCCAAAATTCAGCGTTTCCCCATCTCAGCCCAGAAAGCAGGTAGAACAACTTTTGTGGTGTCTTTCAGATGCCTACCAAGGTAGTGTAAAAACTACCAGGAGAACTCCTGTCTGGCACCTTCCCCGGTGGAGTTGTGCATGGGGTGTGTTTGGAACATTTTGTCACCAGCCGACTCCAAAATTCAGCGTTTCCCCATCTCAGCCCAGAAAGCAGGTAGAACAACTTTTGTGGTGCCTTTCAGATGCCTACCAAGGTAGTGTAAAAACTACCAGGAGAACTCCTGTCTGGCACCTTCCCCGGTGGAGTTGTGCATGGGGTGTGTTTGGAACATTTTGTCACCAGCCGACTCCAAAATTCAGCGTTTCCCCATCTCAGCCCAGAAAGCAGGTAGAACAACTTTTGTGGTGTCTTTCAGATGCCTACCAAGGTAGTGTAAAAACTACCAGGAGAACTCCTGTCTGGCACCTTCCCCGGTGGAGTTGTGCATGGGGTGTGTTTGGAACATTTTGTTACCAGCCGAGTCCAAAATTCAGCGTTTCCCCATCTCAGCCCAGAAAGCAGGTAGAACAACTTTTGTGGTGCCTTTCAGCTGCCTACCAAGGTAGTGTAAAAACTACCAGGAGAACTCCTGTCTGGCACCTTCCCCGGTGGAGTTGTGCATGGGGTGTGTTTGGAACATTTTGTCACCAGCCGAGTCCAAAATTCAGCGATTCCCCATCTCAGCCCAGAAAGCAGGTAGAACAACTTTTGTGGTGCCTTTCATCTGCCTACCAAGGTAATGTAAAAACTACCAAGAGAACTCCTGTCTGGCACCTTCCCCGGTGGAGTTGTGCATGGGGTGTGTTTGGAACATTTTGTCACCGGCCGACTCCAAAATTCAGCGGTTCCCCATCTCAGCCCAGAAAGCAGGTAGAAAAACTTTTGTGGTGTCTTTCAGATGCCTACCAAGGTAGTGTAAAAACTACCAGGAGAACTCCTGTCTGGCACCTTCCCCGGTGGAGTTGTGCATGGGGTGTGTTTGGAACATTTTGTTACCAGCCGAGTCCAAAATTCAGCGTTTCCCCATCTCAGCCCAGAAAGCAGGTAGAACAACTTTTGTGGTGCCTTTCAGCTGCCTACCAAGGTAGTGTAAAAACTACCAGGAGAACTCCTGTCTGGCACCTTCCCCGGTGGAGTTGTGCATGGGGTGTGTTTGGAACATTTTGTCACCAGCCGAGTCCAAAATTCAGCCTTTCCCCATCTCAGCCCAGAAAGCAGGTAGAACAACTTTTGTGGTGCCTTTCAGCTGCCTACCAAGGTAATGTAAAAACTACCAAGAGAACTCCTGTCTGGCACCTTCCCCGGTGGAGTTGTGCATGGGGTGTGTTTGGAACATTTTGTCACCGGCCGACTCCAAAATTCAGCGGTTCCCCATCTCAGCCCAGAAAGCAGGTAGAAAAACTTTTGTGGTGCCTTTCAGCTGCCTACCGGAGCAATGTAAAAACTACCAGGAGAACTCCTGTCTGGCACCTTCCCCGGTGGAGTTGTGCATGGGGTGTGTTTGGAACATTTTGCCACCAGCCGACTCCAAAATTCAGCGGTTCCCCATCTCAGCCCACAAAGCAGGTACAACTTCTTTTCTTGTGCCTTTCAGCTTCCTACCAAGGTAGTGTAAAAACTACCAAGAGAACTCCTGCCTGGCGCCTTCCCCGGTGGAGTTGTGCATGGGGTGTGTTTGGAACATTTTGTCACCAGCCGACTCCAAAATTCAGCGTTTCCCCATCTCAGCCCAGAAAGCAGGTAGAACAACTTTTGTGGTGTCTTTCAGATGCCTACCAAGGTAGTGTAAAAACTACCAGGAGAACTCCTGTCTGGCACCTTCCCCGGTGGAGTTGTGCATGGGGTGTGTTTGGAACATTTTGTCACCAGCCGAGTCCAAAATTCAGCGATTCCCCATCTCAGCCCAGAAAGCAGGTAGAACAACTTTTGTGGTGCCTTTCATCTGCCTACCAAGGTAATGTAAAAACTACCAAGAGAACTCCTGTCTGGCACCTTCCCCGGTGGAGTTGTGCATGGGGTGTGTTTGGAACATTTTGTCACCAGCCGACTCCAAAATTCAGCGGTTCCCCATCTCAGCCCAGAAAGCAGGTAGAACAACTTTTGTGGTGTCTTTCAGATGCCTACCAAGGTAGTGTAAAAACTACCAGGAGAACTCCTGTCTGGCACCTTCCCCGGTGGAGTTGTGCATGGGGTGTGTTTGGAACATTTTGTTACCAGCCGAGTCCAAAATTCAGCGTTTCCCCATCTCAGCCCAGAAAGCAGGTAGAACAACTTTTGTGGTGCCTTTCAGCTGCCTACCAAGGTAGTGTAAAAACTACCAGGAGAACTCCTGTCTGGCACCTTCCCCGGTGGAGTTGTGCATGGGGTGTGTTTGGAACATTTTGTCACCAGCCGAGTCCAAAATTCAGCCTTTCCCCATCTCAGCCCAGAAAGCAGGTAGAACAACTTTTGTGGTGCCTTTCAGCTGCCTACCAAGGTAATGTAAAAACTACCAAGAGAACTCCTGTCTGGCACCTTCCCCGGTGGAGTTGTGCATGGGGTGTGTTTGGAACATTTTGTCACCGGCCGACTCCAAAATTCAGCGGTTCCCCATCTCAGCCCAGAAAGCAGGTAGAAAAACTTTTGTGGTGCCTTTCAGCTGCCTACCGGAGCAATGTAAAAACTACCAGGAGAACTCCTGTCTGGCACCTTCCCCGGTGGAGTTGTGCATGGGGTGTGTTTGGAACATTTTGCCACCAGCCGACTCCAAAATTCAGCGGTTCCCCATCTCAGCCCACAAAGCAGGTACAACTTCTTTTCTTGTGCCTTTCAGCTTCCTACCAAGGTAGTGTAAAAACTACCAAGAGAACTCCTGCCTGGCGCCTTCCCCGGTGGAGTTGTGCATGGGGTGTCTTTGGAACATTTTGTCACCGGCCGACTCCAAAATTCAGCGGTTCCCCATCTCAGCCCAGAAAGCAGGTAGAACAACTTTTGTGGTGTCTTTCAGATGCCTACCGGAGCAATGTAAAAACTACCAGGAGAACTCCTGTCTGGCACCTTCCCCGGTGGAGTTGTGCATGGGGTGTGTTTGGAACATTTTGTCACCAGCCGAGTCCAAAATTCAGCGTTTCCCCATCTCAGCCCAGAAAGCAGGAAGAACAACTTTTGTGGTGCCTTTCAGATGCCTACCAAGGTAGTGTAAAAACTACCAGGAGAACTCCTGTCTGGCACCTTCCCCGGTGGAGTTGTGCATGGGGTGTGTTTGGAACATTTTGTCACCAGCCGAGTCCAAAATTCAGCGGTTCCCCATCTCAGCCCAGAAAGCAGGTAGAACAACTTTTGTGGTGTCTTTCAGATGCCTACCAAGGTAGTGTAAAAACTACCAGGAGAACTCCTGTCTGGCACCTTCCCCGGTGGAGTTGTGCATGGGGTGTGTTTGGAACATTTTGTCACCAGCCGACTCCAAAATTCAGCGTTTCCCCATCTCAGCCCAGAAAGCAGGTAGAACAACTTTTGTGGTGCCTTTCAGATGCCTACCAAGGTAGTGTAAAAACTACCAGGAGAACTCCTGTCTGGCACCTTCCCCGGTGGAGTTGTGCATGGGGTGTGTTTGGAACATTTTGTCACCAGCCGACTCCAAAATTCAGCGTTTCCCCATCTCAGCCCAGAAAGCAGGTAGAACAACTTTTGTGGTGTCTTTCAGATGCCTACCAAGGTAGTGTAAAAACTACCAGGAGAACTCCTGTCTGGCACCTTCCCCGGTGGAGTTGTGCATGGGGTGTATTTGGAACATTTTGTTACCAGCCGAGTCCAAAATTCAGCGTTTCCCCATCTCAGCCCAGAAAGCAGGTAGAACAACTTTTGTGGTGCCTTTCAGCTGCCTACCAAGGTAGTGTAAAAACTACCAGGAGAACTCCTGTCTGGCACCTTCCCCGGTGGAGTTGTGCATGGGGTGTGTTTGGAACATTTTGTCACCAGCCGAGTCCAAAATTCAGCGATTCCCCATCTCAGCCCAGAAAGCAGGTAGAACAACTTTTGTGGTGCCTTTCATCTGCCTACCAAGGTAATGTAAAAACTACCAAGAGAACTCCTGTCTGGCACCTTCCCCGGTGGAGTTGTGCATGGGGTGTGTTTGGAACATTTTGTCACCGGCCGACTCCAAAATTCAGCGGTTCCCCATCTCAGCCCAGAAAGCAGGTAGAAAAACTTTTGTGGTGCCTTTCAGCTGCCTACCGGAGCAATGTAAAAACTACCAGGAGAACTCCTGTCTGGCACCTTCCCCGGTGGAGTTGTGCATGGGGTGTGTTTGGAACATTTTGCCACCAGCCGACTCCAAAATTCAGCGGTTCCCCATCTCAGCCCACAAAGCAGGTACAACTTCTTTTCTTGTGCCTTTCAGCTTCCTACCAAGGTAGTGTAAAAACTACCAAGAGAACTCCTGCCTGGCGCCTTCCCCGGTGGAGTTGTGCATGGGGTGTCTTTGGAACATTTTGTCACCGGCCGACTCCAAAATTCAGCGGTTCCCCATCTCAGCCCAGAAAGCAGGTAGAACAACTTTTGTGGTGTCTTTCAGATGCCTACCGGAGCAATGTAAAAACTACCAGGAGAACTCCTGTCTGGCACCTTCCCCGGTGGAGTTGTGCATGGGGTGTGTTTGGAACATTTTGTCACCAGCCGAGTCCAAAATTCAGCGTTTCCCCATCTCAGCCCAGAAAGCAGGAAGAACAACTTTTGTGGTGCCTTTCAGATGCCTACCAAGGTAGTGTAAAAACTACCAGGAGAACTCCTGTCTGGCACCTTCCCCGGTGGAGTTGTGCATGGGGTGTGTTTGGAACATTTTGTCACCAGCCGACTCCAAAATTCAGCGTTTCCCCATCTCAGCCCAGAAAGCAGGTAGAACAACTTTTGTGGTGTCTTTCAGATGCCTACCAAGGTAGTGTAAAAACTACTAAGAGAACTCCTGTCTGGCACCTTCCCCGGTGGAGTTGTGCATGGGGTGTGTTTGGAACATTTTGTCACCGGCCGAGTCCAAAATTCAGCGTTTCCCCATCTCAGCCCAGAAAGCAGGTAGAACAACTTTTGTGGTGCCTTTCAAATGCCTACCAAGGTAGTGTAAAAACTACCAAGAGAACTCCTGTCTGGCACCTTCCCCGGTGGAGTTGTGCATGGGGTGTGTTTGGAACATTTTGTCACCGGCCGAGTCCAAAATTCAGCGATTCCCCATCTCAGCCCAGAAAGCAGGTAGACCAACTTTTGTGGTGTCTTTCAGATGCCTACCAAGGTAGTGTAAAAACTACCAGGAGAACTCCTGTCTGGCACCTTCCCCGGTGGAGTTGTGCATGGGGTGTGTTTGGAACATTTTGTCACCAGCCGAGTCCAAAATTCAGCGTTTCCCCATCTCAGCCCAGAAAGCAGGTAGAACAACTTTTGTGGTGCCTTTCAGCTGCCTACCAAGGTAGTGTAAAAACTACCAGGAGAACTCCTGTCTGGCACCTTCCCCGGTGGAGTTGTGCATGGGGTGTGTTTGGAACATTTTGTCACCGGCCGAGTCCAAAACTCAGCGTTTCCCCATCTCAGCCCAGAAAGCAGGTAGAACAACTTTTGTGGTGCCTTTCAGCTGCCTACCAAGGTAGTGTAAAAACTACCAAGAGAACTCCTGTCTGGCACCTTCCCCGGTGGAGTTGTGCATGGGGTGTGTTTGGAACATTTTGTCACCGGCCGACTCCAAAATTCAGCGGTTCCCCATCTCAGCCCAGAAAGCAGGAAGAACAACTTTTGTGGTGCCTTTCAGCTGCCTACCAAGGTAGTGTAAAAACTACCAGGAGAACTCCTGTCTGGCACCTTCCCCGGTGGAGTTGTGCATGGGGTGTGTTTGGAACATTTTGTCACCGGCCGAGTTCAAAATTCAGCGATTCCCCATCTCAGCCCAGAAAGCAGGTAGAACAACTTTTGTGGTGTCTTTCAGATGCCTACCAAGGTAGTGTAAAAACTACCAGGAGAACTCCTGTCTGGCACCTTCCCCGGTGGAGTTGTGCATGGGGTGTGTTTGGAACATTTTGTCAATGGCCGACTCCAAAATTCAGCGGTTCCCCATCTCAGCCCAGAAAGCAGGTAGAACAACTTTTGTGGTGTCTTTCAGATGCCTACCAAGGTAGTGTAAAAACTACCAGGAGAACTCCTGTCTGGCACCTTCCCCGGTGGAGTTTTGCATGGGGTGTGTTTGGAACATTTTGTCACCGGCCGAGTCCAAAATTCAGCGTTTCCCCATCTCAGCCCAGAAAGCAGGTAGAACAACTTTTGTGGTGCCTTTCAGCTGCCTACCAAGGTAGTGTAAAAACTACCAGGAGAACTCCTGTCTGGCACCTTCCCCGGTGGAGTTGTGCATGGGGTGTGTTTGGAACATTTTGTCACCAGCCGACTCCAAAATTCAGCGGTTCCCCATCTCAGCCCAGAAAGCAGGTAGAACAACTTTTGTGGTGTCTTTCAGATGCCTACCAAGGTAGTGTAAAAACTACCAGGAGAACTCCTGTCTGGCACCTTCCCCGGTGGAGTTGTGCATGGGGTGTGTTTGGAACATTTTGTCACCAGCCGACTCCAAAATTCAGCGTTTCCCCATCTCAGCCCAGAAAGCAGGTAGAACAACTTTTGTGGTGCCTTTCAGATGCCTACCAAGGTAGTGTAAAAACTACCAGGAGAACTCCTGTCTGGCACCTTCCCCGGTGGAGTTGTGCATGGGGTGTGTTTGGAACATTTTGTCACCAGCCGACTCCAAAATTCAGCGTTTCCCCATCTCAGCCCAGAAAGCAGGTAGAACAACTTTTGTGGTGTCTTTCAGATGCCTACCAAGGTAGTGTAAAAACTACCAGGAGAACTCCTGTCTGGCACCTTCCCCGGTGGAGTTGTGCATGGGGTGTGTTTGGAACATTTTGTTACCAGCCGAGTCCAAAATTCAGCGTTTCCCCATCTCAGCCCAGAAAGCAGGTAGAACAACTTTTGTGGTGCCTTTCAGCTGCCTACCAAGGTAGTGTAAAAACTACCAGGAGAACTCCTGTCTGGCACCTTCCCCGGTGGAGTTGTGCATGGGGTGTGTTTGGAACATTTTGTCACCGGCCGAGTCCAAAATTCAGCCTTTCCCCATCTCAGCCCAGAAAGCAGGTAGAACAACTTTTGTGGTGCCTTTCAGCTGCCTACCAAGGTAGTGTAAAAACTACCAAGAGAACTCCTGTCTGGCACCTTCCCCGGTGGAGTTGTGCATGGGGTGTGTTTGGAACATTTTGTCACCGGCCGACTCCAAAATTCAGCGGTTCCCCATCTCAGACCAGAAAGCAGGAAGAACAACTTTTGTGGTGCCTTTCAAATGCCTACCAAGGTAGTGTAAAAACTACCAGGAGAACTCCTGTCTGGCACCTTCCCCGGTGGAGTTGTGCATGGGGTGTGTTTGGAACATTTTGTCACCAGCCGAGTTCAAAATTCAGCGATTCCCCATCTCAGCCCAGAAAGCAGGTAGAACAACTTTTGTGGTGTCTTTCAGATGCCTACCAAGGTAGTGTAAAAACTACCAGGAGAACTCCTGTCTGGCACCTTCCCCGGTGGAGTTGTGCAGGGGGTGTGTTTGGAACATTTTGTCACCAGCCGACTCCAAAATTCAGCGGTTCCCCATCTCAGCCCAGAAAGCAGGTAGAACAACTTTTGTGGTGTCTTTCAGATGCCTACCAAGGTAGTGTAAAAACTACCAGGAGAACTCCTGTCTGGCACCTTCCCCGGTGGAGTTGTGCATGGGGTGTGTTTGGAACATTTTGTCACCGGCCGAGTCCAAAATTCAGCGTTTCCCCATCTCAGCCCAGAAAGCAGGTAGAACAACTTTTGTCGTGTCTTTCAGATGCCTACCAAGGTAGTGTAAAAACTACCAGGAGAACTCCTGTCTGGCACCTTCCCCGGTGGAGTTGTGCATGGGGTGTGTTTGGAACATTTTGTCACCGGCCGAGTCCAAAATTCAGCGTTTCCCCATCTCAGCCCAGAAAGCAGGAAGAACAACTTTTGTGGTGCCTTTCAAATGCCTACCAAGGTAGTGTAAAAACTACCAAGAGAACTCCTGTCTGGCACCTTCCCCGGTGGAGTTGTGCATGGGGTGTATTTGGAACATTTTGTCACCGGCCGACTCCAAAATTCAGCGGTTCCCCATCTCAGCCCAGAAAGCAGGTAGAAAAACTTTTGTGGTGCCTTTCAGCTGCCTACCGGAGCAATGTAAAAACTACCAGGAGAACTCCTGTCTGGCACCTTCCCCGGTGGAGTTGTGCATGGGGTGTGTTTGGAACATTTTGCCACCAGCCGACTCCAAAATTCAGCGGTTCCCCATCTCAGCCCACAAAGCAGGTACAACTTCTTTTCTTGTGCCTTTCAGCTTCCTACCAAGGTAGTGTAAAAACTACCAACAGAATTCGTTCCTGGCACCTTCCCCGGTGGAGTTGTGCATGGGGTGTGTTTGGAACATTTTGTCACCGGCCGAGTCCAAAATTCAGCGATTCCCCATCTCAGCCCAGAAAGCAGGTAGAACAACTTTTGTGGTGTCTTTCAGATGCCTACCAAGGTAGTGTAAAAACTACTAAGAGAACTCCTGTCTGGCACCTTCCCCGGTGGAGTTGTGCATGGGGTGTGTTTGGAACATTTTGTCACCGGCCGACTCCAAAATTCAGCGTTTCCCCATCTCAGCCCAGAAAGCAGGTAGAACAACTTTTGTGGTGTCTTTCAGATGCCTACCGGAGCAATGTAAAAACTACCAAGAGAACTCCTGTCTGGCACCTTCCCCGGTGGAGTTGTGCATGGGGTGTGTTTGGAACATTTTGTCACCGGCCGAGTCCAAAATTCAGCGATTCCCCATCTCAGCCCCGAAAGCAGGTAGAACAACTTTTGTGGTGTCTTTCAGATGCCTACCAAGGTAGTGTAAAAACTACCAGGAGAACTCCTGTCTGGCACCTTCCCCGGTGGAGTTGTGCATGGGGTGTGTTTGGAACATTTTGTCACCAGCCGACTCCAAAATTCAGCGATTCCCCATCTCAGCCCAGAAAGCAGGAAGAACAACTTTTGTGGTGCCTTTCAGCTGCCTACCAAGGTAGTGTAAAAACTACCAGGAGAACTCCTGTCTGGCACCTTCCCCGGTGGAGTTGTGCATGGGGTGTGTTTGGAACATTTTGTCACCGGCCGACTCCAAAATTCAGCGGTTCCCCATCTCAGACCAGAAAGCAGGAAGAACAACTTTTGTGGTGCCTTTCAAATGCCTACCAAGGTAGTGTAAAAACTACCAGGAGAACTCCTGTCTGGCACCTTCCCCGGTGGAGTTGTGCAGGGGGTGTGTTTGGAACATTTTGTCACCGGCCGAGTCCAAAATTCAGCGGTTCCCCATCTCAGCCCAGAAAGCAGGTAGAACAACTTTTGTGGTGCCTTTCAAATGCCCACCAAGGTAGTGTAAAAACTACCAGGAGAACTCCTGTCTGGCACCTTCCGTGGTGGAGTTGTGCATGGGGTGTGTTTGGAACATTTTGTCACCAGCCGAGTCCAAAATTCAGCGTTTCCCCATCTCAGCCCAGAAAGCAGGTAGAACAACTTTTGTGGTGCCTTTCAGCTGCCTACCAAGGTAGTGTAAAAACTACCAAGAGAACTCCTGTCTGGCACCTTCCCCGGTGGAGTTGTGCATGGGGTGTGTTTGGAACATTTTGTCACCGGCCGAGTCCAAAATTCAGCGGTTCCCCATCTCAGCCCAGAAAGCAGGTAGAACAACTTTTGTGGTGTCTTTCAGATGCCTACCGGAGCAATGTAAAAACTACCAGGAGAACTCCTGTCTGGCACCTTCCCCGGTGGAGTTGTGCAGGGGGTGTGTTTGGAACATTTTGCCACCAGCCGACTCCAAAATTCAGCGGTTCCCCATCTCAGCCCAGAAAGCAGGTAGAACAACTTTTGTGGTGTCTTTCAGATGCCTACCGGAGCAATGTAAAAACTACCAGGAGAACTCCTGTCTGGCACCTTCCCCGGTGGAGTTGTGCATGGGGTGTGTTTGGAACATTTTGTCACCAGCCGACTCCAAAATTCAGCGGTTCCCCATCTCAGCCCAGAAAGCAGGTAGAACAACTTTTGTGGTGTCTTTCAGATGCCTACCAAGGTAGTGTAAAAACTACCAAGAGAACTCCTGCCTGGCACCTTCCCCGGTGGAGTTGTGCATGGGGTGTCTTTGGAACATTTTGTCACCGGCCGACTCCAAAATTCAGCGGTTCCCCATCTCAGCCCAGAAAGCAGGTAGAACAACTTTTGTGGTGTCTTTCAGATGCCTACCGGAGCAATGTAAAAACTACCAGGAGAACTCCTGTCTGGCACCTTCCCCGGTGGAGTTGTGCATGGGGTGTGTTTGGAACATTTTGTCACCAGCCGAGTCCAAAATTCAGCGTTTCCCCATCTCAGCCCAGAAAGCAGGAAGAACAACTTTTGTGGTGCCTTTCAGATGCCTACCAAGGTAGTGTAAAAACTACCAGGAGAACTCCTGTCTGGCACCTTCCCCGGTGGAGTTGTGCAGGGGGTGTGTTTGGAACATTTTGTCACCAGCCGAGTCCAAAATTCAGCGATTCCCCATCTCAGCCCAGAAAGCAGGTAGAACAACTTTTGTGGTGCCTTTCATCTGCCTACCAAGGTAATGTAAAAACTACCAAGAGAACTCCTGTCTGGCACCTTCCCCGGTGGAGTTGTGCATGGGGTGTGTTTGGAACATTTTGTCACCGGCCGACTCCAAAATTCAGCGGTTCCCCATCTCAGCCCAGAAAGCAGGTAGAAAAACTTTTGTGGTGCCTTTCAGCTGCCTACCGGAGCAATGTAAAAACTACCAGGAGAACTCCTGTCTGGCACCTTCCCCGGTGGAGTTGTGCATGGGGTGTGTTTGGAACATTTTGTCACCGGCCGAGTCCAAAATTCAGCGGTTCCCCATCTCAGCCCACAAAGCAGGTACAACTTCTTTTCTTGTGCCTTTCAGCTTCCTACCAAGGTAGTGTAAAAACTACCAAGAGAACTCCTGCCTGGCGCCTTCCCCGGTGGAGTTGTGCATGGGGTGTCTGTGGAACATTTTGTCACCGGCCGACTCCAAAATTCAGCGGTTCCCCATCTCAGCCCAGAAAGCAGGTAGAACAACTTTTGTGGTGTCTTTCAGATGCCTACCGGAGCAATGTAAAAACTACCAGGAGAACTCCTGTCTGGCACCTTCCCCGGTGGAGTTGTGCATGGGGTGTGTTTGGAACATTTTGTCACCAGCCGAGTCCAAAATTCAGCGTTTCCCCATCTCAGCCCAGAAAGCAGGAAGAACAACTTTTGTGGTGCCTTTCAGATGCCTACCAAGGTAGTGTAAAAACTACCAGGAGAACTCCTGTCTGGCACCTTCCCCGGTGGAGTTGTGCATGGGGTGTGTTTGGAACATTTTGTCACCAGCCGACTCCAAAATTCAGCGTTTCCCCATCTCAGCCCAGAAAGCAGGTAGAACAACTTTTGTGGTGTCTTTCAGATGCCTACCAAGGTAGTGTAAAAACTACTAAGAGAACTCCTGTCTGGCACCTTCCCCGGTGGAGTTGTGCATGGGGTGTGTTTGGAACATTTTGTCACCGGCCGAGTCCAAAATTCAGCGTTTCCCCATCTCAGCCCAGAAAGCAGGTAGAACAACTTTTGTGGTGCCTTTCAAATGCCTACCAAGGTAGTGTAAAAACTACCAAGAGAACTCCTGTCTGGCACCTTCCCCGGTGGAGTTGTGCATGGGGTGTGTTTGGAACATTTTGTCACCGGCCGAGTCCAAAATTCAGCGATTCCCCATCTCAGCCCAGAAAGCAGGTAGACCAACTTTTGTGGTGTCTTTCAGATGCCTACCAAGGTAGTGTAAAAACTACCAGGAGAACTCCTGTCTGGCACCTTCCCCGGTGGAGTTGTGCATGGGGTGTGTTTGGAACATTTTGTCACCAGCCGAGTCCAAAATTCAGCGTTTCCCCATCTCAGCCCAGAAAGCAGGTAGAACAACTTTTGTGGTGCCTTTCAGCTGCCTACCAAGGTAGTGTAAAAACTACCAGGAGAACTCCTGTCTGGCACCTTCCCCGGTGGAGTTGTGCATGGGGTGTGTTTGGAACATTTTGTCACCGGCCGAGTCCAAAACTCAGCTGTTCCCCATCTCAGCCCAGAAAGCAGGTAGAACAACTTTTGTGGTGCCTTTCAGCTGCCTACCAAGGTAGTGTAAAAACTACCAAGAGAACTCCTGTCTGGCACCTTCCCCGGTGGAGTTGTGCATGGGGTGTGTTTGGAACATTTTGTCACCGGCCGACTCCAAAATTCAGCGGTTCCCCATCTCAGCCCAGAAAGCAGGAAGAACAACTTTTGTGGTGCCTTTCAAATGCCTACCAAGGTAGTGTAAAAACTACCAGGAGAACTCCTGTCTGGCACCTTCCCCGGTGGAGTTGTGCATGGGGTGTGTTTGGAACATTTTGTCACCGGCCGAGTTCAAAATTCAGCGATTCCCCATCTCAGCCCAGAAAGCAGGTAGAACAACTTTTGTGGTGTCTTTCAGATGCCTACCAAGGTAGTGTAAAAACTACCAGGAGAACTCCTGTCTGGCACCTTCCCCGGTGGAGTTGTGCATGGGGTGTGTTTGGAACATTTTGTTACCAGCCGAGTCCAAAATTCAGCGTTTCCCCATCTCAGCCCAGAAAGCAGGTAGAACAACTTTTGTGGTGCCTTTCAGCTGCCTACCAAGGTAGTGTAAAAACTACCAGGAGAACTCCTGTCTGGCACCTTCCCCGGTGGAGTTGTGCATGGGGTGTGTTTGGAACATTTTGTCACCGGCCGAGTCCAAAATTCAGCCTTTCCCCATCTCAGCCCAGAAAGCAGGTAGAACAACTTTTGTGGTGCCTTTCAGCTGCCTACCAAGGTAGTGTAAAAACTACCAAGAGAACTCCTGTCTGGCACCTTCCCCGGTGGAGTTGTGCATGGGGTGTGTTTGGAACATTTTGTCACCGGCCGACTCCAAAATTCAGCGGTTCCCCATCTCAGACCAGAAAGCAGGAAGAACAACTTTTGTGGTGCCTTTCAAATGCCTACCAAGGTAGTGTAAAAACTACCAGGAGAACTCCTGTCTGGCACCTTCCCCGGTGGAGTTGTGCATGGGGTGTGTTTGGAACATTTTGTCACCAGCCGAGTTCAAAATTCAGCGATTCCCCATCTCAGCCCAGAAAGCAGGTAGAACAACTTTTGTGGTGTCTTTCAGATGCCTACCAAGGTAGTGTAAAAACTACCAGGAGAACTCCTGTCTGGCACCTTCCCCGGTGGAGTTGTGCAGGGGGTGTGTTTGGAACATTTTGTCACCAGCCGACTCCAAAATTCAGCGGTTCCCCATCTCAGCCCAGAAAGCAGGTAGAACAACTTTTGTGGTGTCTTTCAGATGCCTACCAAGGTAGTGTAAAAACTACCAGGAGAACTCCTGTCTGGCACCTTCCCCGGTGGAGTTGTGCATGGGGTGTGTTTGGAACATTTTGTCACCGGCCGAGTCCAAAATTCAGCGTTTCCCCATCTCAGCCCAGAAAGCAGGTAGAACAACTTTTGTCGTGTCTTTCAGATGCCTACCAAGGTAGTGTAAAAACTACCAGGAGAACTCCTGTCTGGCACCTTCCCCGGTGGAGTTGTGCATGGGGTGTGTTTGGAACATTTTGTCACCGGCCGAGTCCAAAATTCAGCGTTTCCCCATCTCAGCCCAGAAAGCAGGAAGAACAACTTTTGTGGTGCCTTTCAAATGCCTACCAAGGTAGTGTAAAAACTACCAAGAGAACTCCTGTCTGGCACCTTCCGTGGTGGAGTTGTGCATGGGGTGTATTTGGAACATTTTGTCACCGGCCGACTCCAAAATTCAGCGGTTCCCCATCTCAGCCCAGAAAGCAGGTAGAAAAACTTTTGTGGTGCCTTTCAGCTGCCTACCGGAGCAATGTAAAAACTACCAGGAGAACTCCTGTCTGGCACCTTCCCCGGTGGAGTTGTGCATGGGGTGTGTTTGGAACATTTTGCCACCAGCCGACTCCAAAATTCAGCGGTTCCCCATCTCAGCCCACAAAGCAGGTACAACTTCTTTTCTTGTGCCTTTCAGCTTCCTACCAAGGTAGTGTAAAAACTACCAACAGAATTCGTTCCTGGCACCTTCCCCGGTGGAGTTGTGCATGGGGTGTGTTTGGAACATTTTGTCACCGGCCGAGTCCAAAATTCAGCGATTCCCCATCTCAGCCCAGAAAGCAGGTAGAACAACTTTTGTGGTGTCTTTCAGATGCCTACCAAGGTAGTGTAAAAACTACTAAGAGAACTCCTGTCTGGCACCTTCCCCGGTGGAGTTGTGCATGGGGTGTGTTTGGAACATTTTGTCACCGGCCGACTCCAAAATTCAGCGTTTCCCCATCTCAGCCCAGAAAGCAGGTAGAACAACTTTTGTGGTGTCTTTCAGATGCCTACCGGAGCAATGTAAAAACTACCAAGAGAACTCCTGTCTGGCACCTTCCCCGGTGGAGTTGTGCATGGGGTGTGTTTGGAACATTTTGTCACCGGCCGAGTCCAAAATTCAGCGATTCCCCATCTCAGCCCCGAAAGCAGGTAGAACAACTTTTGTGGTGTCTTTCAGATGCCTACCAAGGTAGTGTAAAAACTACCAGGAGAACTCCTGTCTGGCACCTTCCCCGGTGGAGTTGTGCATGGGGTGTGTTTGGAACATTTTGTCACCAGCCGACTCCAAAATTCAGCGATTCCCCATCTCAGCCCAGAAAGCAGGAAGAACAACTTTTGTGGTGCCTTTCAGCTGCCTACCAAGGTAGTGTAAAAACTACCAGGAGAACTCCTGTCTGGCACCTTCCCCGGTGGAGTTGTGCATGGGGTGTGTTTGGAACATTTTGTCACCGGCCGACTCCAAAATTCAGCGGTTCCCCATCTCAGACCAGAAAGCAGGAAGAACAACTTTTGTGGTGCCTTTCAAATGCCTACCAAGGTAGTGTAAAAACTACCAGGAGAACTCCTGTCTGGCACCTTCCCCGGTGGAGTTGTGCAGGGGGTGTGTTTGGAACATTTTGTCACCGGCCGAGTCCAAAATTCAGCGGTTCCCCATCTCAGCCCAGAAAGCAGGTAGAACAACTTTTGTGGTGCCTTTCAAATGCCCACCAAGGTAGTGTAAAAACTACCAGGAGAACTCCTGTCTGGCACCTTCCGTGGTGGAGTTGTGCATGGGGTGTGTTTGGAACATTTTGTCACCAGCCGAGTCCAAAATTCAGCGTTTCCCCATCTCAGCCCAGAAAGCAGGTAGAACAACTTTTGTGGTGCCTTTCAGCTGCCTACCAAGGTAGTGTAAAAACTACCAAGAGAACTCCTGTCTGGCACCTTCCCCGGTGGAGTTGTGCATGGGGTGTGTTTGGAACATTTTGTCACCGGCCGAGTCCAAAATTCAGCGGTTCCCCATCTCAGCCCAGAAAGCAGGTAGAACAACTTTTGTGGTGTCTTTCAGATGCCTACCGGAGCAATGTAAAAACTACCAGGAGAACTCCTGTCTGGCACCTTCCCCGGTGGAGTTGTGCAGGGGGTGTGTTTGGAACATTTTGCCACCAGCCGACTCCAAAATTCAGCGGTTCCCCATCTCAGCCCAGAAAGCAGGTAGAACAACTTTTGTGGTGTCTTTCAGATGCCTACCGGAGCAATGTAAAAACTACCAGGAGAACTCCTGTCTGGCACCTTCCCCGGTGGAGTTGTGCAGGGGGTGTGTTTGGAACATTTTGTCACCAGCCGACTCCAAAATTCAGCGGTTCCCCATCTCAGCCCAGAAAGCAGGTAGAACAACTTTTGTGGTGTCTTTCAGATGCCTACCAAGGTAGTGTAAAAACTACCAGGAGAACTCCTGTCTGGCACCTTCCCCGGTGGAGTTGTGCATGGGGTGTGTTTGGAACATTTTGTCACCAGCCGACTCCAAAATTCAGCGGTTCCCCATCTCAGCCCAGAAAGCAGGTAGAACAACTTTTGTGGTGCCTTTCAGATGCCTACCAAGGTAGTGTAAAAACTACCAGGAGAACTCCTGTCTGGCACCTTCCCCGGTGGAGTTGTGCATGGGGTGTGTTTGGAACATTTTGTCACCAGCCGACTCCAAAATTCAGCGTTTCCCCATCTCAGCCCAGAAAGCAGGTAGAACAACTTTTGTGGTGTCTTTCAGATGCCTACCAAGGTAGTGTAAAAACTACCAGGAGAACTCCTGTCTGGCACCTTCCGTGGTGGAGTTGTGCAGGGGGTGTGTTTGGAACATTTTGTCACCGGCCGAGTCCAAAATTCAGCGGTTCCCCATCTCAGCCCAGAAAGCAGGTAGAACAACTTTTGTCGTGTCTTTCAGATGCCTACCAAGGTAGTGTAAAAACTACCAGGAGAACTCCTGTCTGGCACCTTCCCCGGTGGAGTTGTGCATGGGGTGTGTTTGGAACATTTTGTCACCGGCCGAGTCCAAAATTCAGCGATTCCCCATCTCAGCCCAGAAAGCAGGTAGAACAACTTTTGTGGTGCCTTTCATCTGCCTACCAAGGTAATGTAAAAACTACCAAGAGAACTCCTGTCTGGCACCTTCCCCGGTGGAGTTGTGCATGGGGTGTGTTTGGAACATTTTGTCACCGGCCGACTCCAAAATTCAGCGGTTCCCCATCTCAGCCCAGAAAGCAGGTAGAAAAACTTTTGTGGTGCCTTTCAGCTGCCTACCGGAGCAATGTAAAAACTACCAGGAGAACTCCTGTCTGGCACCTTCCCCGGTGGAGTTGTGCATGGGGTGTGTTTGGAACATTTTGCCACCAGCCGACTCCAAAATTCAGCGGTTCCCCATCTCAGCCCACAAAGCAGGTACAACTTCTTTTCTTGTGCCTTTCAGCTTCCTACCAAGGTAGTGTAAAAACTACCAAGAGAACTCCTGCCTGGCACCTTCCCCGGTGGAGTTGTGCATGGGGTGTCTTTGGAACATTTTGTCACCGGCCGACTCCAAAATTCAGCGGTTCCCCATCTCAGCCCAGAAAGCAGGTAGAACAACTTTTGTGGTGTCTTTCAGCTGCCTACCGGAGCAATGTAAAAACTACCAGGAGAACTCCTGTCTGGCACCTTCCCCGGTGGAGTTGTGCATGGGGTGTGTTTGGAACATTTTGTCACCAGCCGACTCCAAAATTCAGCGTTTCCCCATCTCAGCCCAGAAAGCAGGAAGAACAACTTTTGTGGTGCCTTTCAGATGCCTACCAAGGTAGTGTAAAAACTACCAGGAGAACTCCTGTCTGGCACCTTCCCCGGTGGAGTTGTGCATGGGGTGTGTTTGGAACATTTTGTCACCAGCCGACTCCAAAATTCAGCGGTTCCCCATCTCAGCCCAGAAAGCAGGTAGAACAACTTTTGTGGTGTCTTTCAGATGCCTACCAAGGTAGTGTAAAAACTACTAAGAGAACTCCTGTCTGGCACCTTCCCCGGTGGAGTTGTGCATGGGGTGTGTTTGGAACATTTTGTCACCGGCCGAGTCCAAAATTCAGCGTTTCCCCATCTCAGCCCAGAAAGCAGGTAGAACAACTTTTGTGGTGCCTTTCAAATGCCTACCAAGGTAGTGTAAAAACTACCAAGAGAACTCCTGTCTGGCACCTTCCCCGGTGGAGTTGTGCATGGGGTGTGTTTGGAACATTTTGTCACCGGCCGAGTCCAAAATTCAGCGATTCCCCATCTCAGCCCCGAAAGCAGGTAGAACAACTTTTGTGGTGTCTTTCAGATGCCTACCAAGGTAGTGTAAAAACTACCAGGAGAACTCCTGTCTGGCACCTTCCCCGGTGGAGTTGTGCATGGGGTGTGTTTGGAACATTTTGTCACCAGCCGAGTCCAAAATTCAGCGTTTCCCCATCTCAGCCCAGAAAGCAGGTAGAACAACTTTTGTGGTGCCTTTCAGCTGCCTACCAAGGTAGTGTAAAAACTACCAAGAGAACTCCTGTCTGGCACCTTCCCCGGTGGAGTTGTGCATGGGGTGTGTTTGGAACATTTTGTCACCGGCCGAGTCCAAAACTCAGCGTTTCCCCATCTCAGCCCAGAAAGCAGGTAGAAAAACTTTTGTGGTGCCTTTCAGCTGCCTACCGGAGCAATGTAAAAACTACCAGGAGAACTCCTGTCTGGCACCTTCCCCGGTGGAGTTGTGCATGGGGTGTGTTTGGAACATTTTGTCACCAGCCGAGTCCAAAATTCAGCGGTTCCCCATCTCAGCCCACAAAGCAGGTACAACTTCTTTTCTTGTGCCTTTCAGCTTCCTACCAAGGTAGTGTAAAAACTACCAACAGAATTCGTTCCTGGCACCTTCCCCGGTGGAGTTGTGCATGGGGTGTGTTTGGAACATTTTGTCACCGGCCGAGTTCAAAATTCAGCGATTCCCCATCTCAGCCCAGAAAGCAGGTAGAACAACTTTTGTGGTGTCTTTCAGATGCCTACCGGAGCAATGTAAAAACTACCAGGAGAACTCCTGTCTGGCACCTTCCCCGGTGGAGTTGTGCATGGGGTGTGTTTGGAACATTTTGTCAATGGCCGACTCCAAAATTCAGCGATTCCCCATCTCAGCCCAGAAAGCAGGTAGAACAACTTTTGTGGTGTCTTTCAGATGCCTACCAAGGTAGTGTAAAAACTACCAGGAGAACTCCTGTCTGGCACCTTCCCCGGTGGAGTTTTGCATGGGGTGTGTTTGGAACATTTTGTCACCGGCCGAGTCCAAAATTCAGCGTTTCCCCATCTCAGCCCAGAAAGCAGGTAGAACAACTTTTGTGGTGCCTTTCAGCTGCCTACCAAGGTAGTGTAAAAACTACCAGGAGAACTCCTGTCTGGCACCTTCCCCGGTGGAGTTGTGCATGGGGTGTGTTTGGAACATTTTGTCACCGGCCGACTCCAAAATTCAGCGGTTCCCCATCTCAGCCCAGAAAGCAGGTAGAACAACTTTTGTGGTGTCTTTCAGATGCCTACCAAGGTAGTGTAAAAACTACCAGGAGAACTCCTGTCTGGCACCTTCCCCGGTGGAGTTGTGCATGGGGTGTCTTTGGAACATTTTGTCACCAGCCGACTCCAAAATTCAGCGTTTCCCCATCTCAGCCCAGAAAGCAGGTAGAACAACTTTTGTGGTGCCTTTCAGATGCCTACCAAGGTAGTGTAAAAACTACCAGGAGAACTCCTGTCTGGCACCTTCCCCGGTGGAGTTGTGCATGGGGTGTGTTTGGAACATTTTGTCACCAGCCGACTCCAAAATTCAGCGTTTCCCCATCTCAGCCCAGAAAGCAGGTAGAACAACTTTTGTGGTGCCTTTCAGATGCCTACCAAGGTAGTGTAAAAACTACCAGGAGAACTCCTGTCTGGCACCTTCCCCCGGTGGAGTTGTGCATGGGGTGTGTTTGGAACATTTTGTTACCAGCCGAGTCCAAAATTCAGCGTTTCCCCATCTCAGCCCAGAAAGCAGGTAGAACAACTTTTGTGGTGCCTTTCAGCTGCCTACCAAGGTAGTGTAAAAACTACCAGGAGAACTCCTGTCTGGCACCTTCCCCGGTGGAGTTGTGCATGGGGTGTGTTTGGAACATTTTGTCACCGGCCGACTCCAAAATTCAGCGGTTCCCCATCTCAGCCCAGAAAGCAGGTAGAACAACTTTTGTGGTGCCTTTCAGCTGCCTACCAAGGTAGTGTAAAAACTACCAAGAGAACTCCTGTCTGGCACCTTCCCCGGTGGAGTTGTGCATGGGGTGTGTTTGGAACATTTTGTCACCGGCCGAGTTCAAAATTCAGCGATTCCCCATCTCAGCCCAGAAAGCAGGTAGAACAACTTTTGTGGTGTCTTTCAGATGCCTACCAAGGTAGTGTAAAAACTACCAGGAGAACTCCTGTCTGGCACCTTCCCCGGTGGAGTTGTGCATGGGGTGTGTTTGGAACATTTTGTCACCAGCCGACTCCAAAATTCAGCGATTCCCCATCTCAGCCCAGAAAGCAGGTAGAACAACTTTTGTGGTGCCTTTCAGCTGCCTACCAAGGTAGTGTAAAAACTACCAGGAGAACTCCTGTCTGGCACCTTCCCCGGTGGAGTTGTGCAGGGGGTGTGTTTGGAACATTTTGTCACCAGCCGACTCCAAAATTCAGCGGTTCCCCATCTCAGCCCAGAAAGCAGGTAGAACAACTTTTGTGGTGTCTTTCAGATGCCTACCAAGGTAGTGTAAAAACTACCAGGAGAACTCCTGTCTGGCACCTTCCCCGGTGGAGTTGTGCATGGGGTGTGTTTGGAACATTTTGTCACCGGCCGAGTCCAAAATTCAGCGTTTCCCCATCTCAGCCCAGAAAGCAGGTAGAACAACTTTTGTCGTGTCTTTCAGATGCCTACCAAGGTAGTGTAAAAACTACCAGGAGAACTCCTGTCTGGCACCTTCCCCGGTGGAGTTGTGCATGGGGTGTGTTTGGAACATTTTGTCACCGGCCGAGTCCAAAATTCAGCGTTTCCCCATCTCAGCCCAGAAAGCAGGTAGAACAACTTTTGTGGTGCCTTTCAGCTGCCTACCAAGGTAGTGTAAAAACTACCAAGAGAACTCCTGTCTGGCACCTTCCCCGGTGGAGTTGTGCATGGGGTGTGTTTGGAACATTTTGTCACCGGCCGACTCCAAAATTCAGCGGTTCCCCATCTCAGCCCAGAAAGCAGGTAGAAAAACTTTTGTGGTGCCTTTCAGCTGCCTACCGGAGCAATGTAAAAACTACCAGGAGAACTCCTGTCTGGCACCTTCCCCGGTGGAGTTGTGCATGGGGTGTGTTTGGAACATTTTGTCACCAGCCGAGTCCAAAATTCAGCGGTTCCCCATCTCAGCCCACAAAGCAGGTACAACTTCTTTTCTTGTGCCTTTCAGCTTCCTACCAAGGTAGTGTAAAAACTACCAACAGAATTCGTTCCTGGCACCTTCCCCGGTGGAGTTGTGCATGGGGTGTGTTTGGAACATTTTGTCACCGGCCGAGTCCAAAATTCAGCGATTCCCCATCTCAGCCCAGAAAGCAGGTAGAACAACTTTTGTGGTGCCTTTCAAATGCCTACCAAGGTAGTGTAAAAACTACTAAGAGAACTCCTGTCTGGCACCTTCCCCGGTGGAGTTGTGCATGGGGTGTGTTTGGAACATTTTGTCACCAGCCGAGTCCAAAATTCAGCGTTTCCCCATCTCAGCCCAGAAAGCAGGTAGAACAACTTTTGTGGTGCCTTTCAAATGCCTACCAAGGTAGTGTAAAAACTACCAAGAGAACTCCTGTCTGGCACCTTCCCCGGTGGAGTTGTGCATGGGGTGTGTTTGGAACATTTTGTCACCGGCCGAGTCCAAAATTCAGCGATTCCCCATCTCAGCCCCGAAAGCAGGTAGAACAACTTTTGTGGTGTCTTTCAGATGCCTACCAAGGTAGTGTAAAAACTACCAGGAGAACTCCTGTCTGGCACCTTCCGTGGTGGAGTTGTGCATGGGGTGTGTTTGGAACATTTTGTCACCGGCCGACTCCAAAATTCAGCGATTCCCCATCTCAGCCCAGAAAGCAGGAAGAACAACTTTTGTGGTGCCTTTCAAATGCCTACCAAGGTAGTGTAAAAACTACCAGGAGAACTCCTGTCTGGCACCTTCCCCGGTGGAATTGTGCAGGGGGTGTGTTTGGAACATTTTGTCACCAGCCGAGTCCAAAATTCAGCGTTTCCCCATCTCAGCCCAGAAAGCAGGTAGAACAACTTTTGTGGTGTCTTTCAGATGCCTACCGTAGCAATGTAAAAACTACCAGGAGAACTCCTGTCTGGCACCTTCCCCGGTGGAGTTGTGCAGGGGGTGTGTTTGGAACATTTTGCCACCAGCCGACTCCAAAATTCAGCGGTTCCCCATCTCAGCCCAGAAAGCAGGTAGAACAACTTTTGTGGTGTCTTTCAGATGCCTACCAAGGTAGTGTAAAAACTACCAGGAGAACTCCTGTCTGGCACCTTCCCCGGTAAAGTTGTGCATGGGGTGTGTTTGGAACATTTTGTCACCAGCCGACTCCAAAATTCAGCGGTTCCCCATCTCAGCCCAGAAAGCAGGTAGAACAACTTTTGTGGTGCCTTTCAAATGCCTACCAAGGTAGTGTAAAAACTACCAAGAGAACTCCTGTCTGGCACCTTCCCCGGTGGAGTTGTGCATGGGGTGTGTTTGGAACATTTTGTCAACGGCCGACTCCAAAATTCAGCGGTTCCCCATCTCAGCCCACAAAGCAGGTACAACAACTTTTCTTGTGCCTTTCAGCTGCCTACCAAGGTAGTGTAAAAACTACCAACAGAATTCGTTCCTGGCACCTTCCCCGGTGGAGTTGTGCATGGGGTGTCTGTGGAACATTTTGTCACCGGCCGACTCCAAAATTCAGCGATTCCCCATCTCAGCCCAGAAAGCAGGTAGAACAACTTTTGTGGTGTCTTTCAGATGCCTACCGGAGCAATGTAAAAACTACCAGGAGAACTCCTGTCTGGCACCTTCCGTGGTGGAGTTGTGCATGGGGTGTGTTTGGAACATTTTGTCACCAGCCGACTCCAAAATTCAGCGGTTCCCCATCTCAGCCCAGAAAGCAGGTAGAACAACTTTTGTGGTGTCTTTCAGATGCCTACCAAGGTAGTGTAAAAA
Source organism: Falco biarmicus (assembly GCF_023638135.1). Classification (NCBI taxonomy): domain Eukaryota; kingdom Metazoa; phylum Chordata; class Aves; order Falconiformes; family Falconidae; genus Falco; species Falco biarmicus. Next base: position 63,417 of record NC_079298.1, on the reverse strand, counting down.
CTACCAGGAAAACTCCTGTCTGGCACCTTCCGTGGTGGAGTTGTGCAGGGGGTGTGTTTGGAACATTTTGTCACCAGCCGAGTCCAAAATTCAGCGTTTCCCCATCTCAGCCCAGAAAGCAGGTAGAACAACTTTTGTGGTGCCTTTCAAATGCCTACCAAGGTAGTGTAAAAACTACCAAGAGAACTCCTGTCTGGCACCTTCCCCGGTGGAGTTGTGCATGGGGTGTGTTTGGAACATTTTGTCAACGGCCGACTCCAAAATTCAGCGGTTCCCCATCTCAGCCCACAAAGCAGGTACAACAACTTTTCTTGTGCCTTTCAGCTGCCTACCAAGGTAGTGTAAAAACTACCAACAGAATTCGTTCCTGGCACCTTCCCCGGTGGAGTTGTGCATGGGGTGTCTGTGGAACATTTTGTCACCAGCCGACTCCAAAATTCAGCGATTCCCCATCTCAGCCCAGAAAGCAGGTAGAACAACTTTTGTGGTGTCTTTCAGATGCCTACCAAGGTAGTGTAAAAACTACCAGGAGAACTCCTGTCTGGCACCTTCCCCGGTGGAGTTGTGCATGGGGTGTGTTTGGAACATTTTGTCACCAGCCGACTCCAAAATTCAGCGTTTCCCCATCTCAGCCCAGAAAGCAGGTACAACAACTTTTGTGGTGTCTTTCAGATGCCTACCGGAGCAATGTAAAAACTACCAGGAGAACTCCTGTCTGGCACCTTCCGTGGTGGAGTTGTGCAGGGGGTGTGTTTGGAACATTTTGTCACCAGCCGACTCCAAAATTCAGCGGTTCCCCATCTCAGCCCAGAAAGCAGGTAAAACAACTTTTGTGGTGTCTTTCAGATGCCTACCAAGGTAGTGTAAAAACTACCAGGAGAACTCCTGTCTGTCCCCTTCCCCGGTGGAGTTGTGCATGGGGTGTGTTTGGAACATTTTGTCACCGGCCGACTCCAAAATTCAGCGTTTCCCCATCTCAGCCCAGAAAGCAGGTAGAACAACTTTTGTGGTGTCTTTCAGATGCCTACCGGAGCAATGTAAAAACTACCAGGAGAACTCCTGTCTGGCACCTTCCCCGGTGGAGTTGTGCAGGGGGTGTGTTTGGAACATTTTGTCACCGGCCGAGTCCAAAACTCAGCGGTTCCCCATCTCAGCCCAGAAAGCAGGTAGAACAACTTTTGTGGTGTCTTTCAGATGCCTACCAAGGTAGTGTAAAAACTACCAGGAGAACTCCTGTCTGGCACCTTCCCCGGTGGAGTTGTGCATGGGGTGTGTTTGGAACATTTTGTCACCAGCCGAGTCCAAAATTCAGCTGTTCCCCATCTCAGCCCAGAAAGCCGGTAGAACATCTTTTGTGGTGTCTTTCAGATGCCTACCAAGGTAGTGTAAAAACTACTAAGAGAACTCCTGTCTGGCACCTTCCCCGGTGGAGTTGTGCAGGGGGTGTGTTTGGAACATTTTGTCACCGGCCGAGTCCAAAATTCAGCGATTCCCCATCTCAGCCCAGAAAGCAGGTAGAACAACTTTTGTGGTGCCTTTCAAATGCCTACCAAGGTAGTGTAAAAACTACTAAGAGAACTCCTGTCTGGCACCTTCCCCGGTGGAGTTGTGCATGGGGTGTGTTTGGAACATTTTGTCACCAGCCGAGTCCAAAATTCAGCGTTTCCCCATCTCAGCCCAGAAAGCAGGTAGAACAACTTTTGTGGTGCCTTTCAGCTGCCTACCAAGGTAGTGTAAAAACTACTAAGAGAACTCCTGTCTGGCACCTTCCCCGGTGGAGTTGTGCAGGGGGTGTGTTTGGAACATTTTGTCACCGGCCGAGTCCAAAATTCAGCGATTCCCCATCTCAGCCCCGAAAGCAGGTAGAACAACTTTTGTGGTGTCTTTCAGATGCCTACCAAGGTAGTGTAAAAACTACCAGGAGAACTCCTGTCTGGCACCTTCCCCGGTGGAGTTGTGCATGGGGTGTGTTTGGAACATTTTGTCACCAGCCGAGTCCAAAATTCAGCGATTCCCCATCTCAGCCCAGAAAGCAGGTAGAACAACTTTTGTGGTGTCTTTCAGATGCCTACCAAGGTAGTGTAAAAACTACCAAGAGAACTCCTGTCTGGCACCTTCCCCGGTGGAGTTGTGCATGGGGTGTGTTTGGAACATTTTGTCACCGGCCGACTCCAAAATTCAGCGATTCCCCATCTCAGCCCACAAAGCAGGTAGAACAACTTTTGTGGTGTCTTTCAGATGCCTACCAAGGTAGTGTAAAAACTACCAGGAGAACTCCTGTCTGGCACCTTCCGTGGTGGAGTTGTGCATGGGGTGTCTTTGGAACATTTTGTCACCAGCCGACTCCAAAATTCAGCGGTTCCCCATCTCAGCCCAGAAAGCAGGTACAACAACTTTTCTTGTGCCTTTCAGCTGCCTACCAAGGTAGTGTAAAAACTACCAAGAGAACTCCTGTCTGGCACCTTCCCCGGTGGAGTTGTGCATGGGGTGTCTGTGGAACATTTTGCCACCGGCCGAGTCCAAAATTCAGCGATTCCCCATCTCAGCCCAGAAAGCAGGTAGAACAACTTTTGTGGTGTCTTTCAGATGCCTACCGGAGCAATGTAAAAACTACCAGGAGAACTCCTGTCTGGCACCTTCCCCGGTGGAGTTGTGCATGGGGTGTCTGTGGAACATTTTGCCACCGGCCGACTCCAAAATTCAGCGATTCCCCATCTCAGCCCAGAAAGCAGGTAGAACAACTTTTGTGGTGTCTTTCAGATGCCTACCGGAGCAATGTAAAAACTACCAGGAGAACTCCTGTCTGGCACCTTCCCCGGTGGAGTTGTGCAGGGGGTGTGTTTGGAACATTTTGTCACCAGCCGACTCCAAAATTCAGCGATTCCCCATCTCAGCCCAGAAAGCAGGTAGAACAACTTTTGTGGTGTCTTTCAGATGCCTACCGGAGCAATGTAAAAACTACCAGGAGAACTCCTGTCTGGCACCTTCCGTGGTGGAGTTGTGCAGGGGGTGTGTTTGGAACATTTTGTCACCAGCCGACTCCAAAATTCAGCGGTTCCCCATCTCAGCCCAGAAAGCAGGTAAAACAACTTTTGTGGTGCCTTTCAGATGCCTACCAAGGTAGTGTAAAAACTACTAGGAGAACTCCTGTCTGGCACCTTCCCCGGTGGAGTTGTGCATGGGGTGTGTTTGGAACATTTTGTCACCGGCCGAGTCCAAAATTCAGCGATTCCCCATCTCAGCCCAGAAAGCAGGTAGAACAACTTTTGTGGTGTCTTTCAGATGCCTACCAAGGTAGTGTAAAAACTACCAAGAGAACTCCTGTCTGGCACCTTCCCCGGTGGAGTTGTGCATGGGGTGTGTTTGGAACATTTTGTCACCGGCCGACTCCAAAATTCAGCGATTCCCCATCTCAGCCCAGAAAGCAGGTAGAACAACTTTTGTGGTGTCTTTCAGATGCCTACCAAGGTAGTGTAAAAACTACCAGGAGAACTCCTGTCTGGCACCTTCCCCGGTGGAGTTGTGCATGGGGTGTGTTTGGAACATTTTGTCACCAGCCGACTCCAAAATTCAGCGTTTCCCCATCTCAGCCCAGAAAGCAGGTAGAACAACTTTTGTGGTGTCTTTCAGATGCCTACCAAGGTAGTGTAAAAATTACCAGGAGAACTCCTGTCTGGCACCTTCCCCGGTGGAGTTGTGCATGGGGTGTGTTTGGAACATTTTGTCACCGGCCGACTCCAAAATTCAGCGGTTCCCCATCTCAGCCCAGAAAGCAGGTAGAACAACTTTTGTGGTGTCTTTCAGATGCCTACCGGAGCAATGTAAAAACTACCAGGAGAACTCCTGTCTGGCACCTTCCGTGGTGGAGTTGTGCAGGGGGTGTGTTTGGAACATTTTGCCACCAGCCGACTCCAAAATTCAGCGGTTCCCCATCTCAGCCCAGAAAGCAGGTAGAACAACTTTTGTGGTGCCTTTCAGCTTCCTACCAAGGTAGTGTAAAAACTACCAACAGAATTCGTTCCTGGCACCTTCCCCGGTGGAGTTGTGCATGGGGTGTCTGTGGAACATTTTGTCACCGGCCGAGTCCAAAATTCAGCGGTTCCCCATCTCAGCCCAGAAAGCAGGTAGAACAACTTTTGTGGTGCCTTTCAGATGCCTACCGGAGCAATGTAAAAACTACCAGGAGAACTCCTGTCTGGCACCTTCCCCGGTGGAGTTGTGCAGGGGGTGTGTTTGGAACATTTTGTCACCAGCCGACTCCAAAATTCAGCGTTTCCCCATCTCAGACCAGAAAGCAGGTAAAACTTCTTTTCTTGAGCCTTTCAGCTGCCTACCAAGGTAGTGTAAAAACTATTAAGAGAACTCCTGTCTGGCACCTTCCCCGGTGGAGTTGTGCATGGGGTGTGTTAGGAACATTTTGTCACCAGCCGAGTCCAAAATTCAGCGGTTCCCCATCTCAGCCCACAAAGCAGGTAAAACTTCTTTTCTTGAGCCTTTCAGCTGCCTACCAAGGTAGTGTAAAAACTACCAAGAGAACTCCTGTCTGGCACCTTCCCCGGTGGAGTTGTGCATAGGGTGGCTGTGGAACATTTTGTCACCGGCCGAGTCCAAAATTCAGCGGTTCCCCATCTCAGCCCAGAAAGCAGGTAGAACAACTTTTGTGGTGTCTTTCAGATGCCTACCGGAGCAATGTAAAAACTACCAGGAGAACTCCTGTCTGGCACCTTCCCCGGTGGAGTTGTGCATGGGGTGTCTGTGGAACATTTTGCCACCAGCCGACTCCAAAATTCAGCGATTCCCCATCTCAGCCCAGAAAGCAGGTAGAACAAGTTTTCTGGTGTCTTTCAGATGCCTACCGGAGCAATGTAAAAACTACCAGGAGAACTCCTGTCTGGCACCTTCCCCGGTGGAGTTGTGCATGGGGTGTGTTTGGAACATTTTGTCACCAGCCGACTCCAAAATTCAGCGGTTCCCCATCTCAGCCCAGAAAGCAGGTAGAACAACTTTTGTGGTGTCTTTCAGATGCCTACCGGAGCAATGTAAAAACTACCAGGAGAACTCCTGTCTGGCACCTTCCCCGGTGGAGTTGTGCATGGGGTGTGTTTGGAACATTTTGTCACCAGCCGACTCCAAAATTCAGCGGTTCCCCATCTCAGCCCAGAAAGCAGGTAGAACAACTTTTGTGGTGTCTTTCAGATGCCTACCGGAGCAATGTAAAAACTACCAGGAGAACTCCTGTCTGGCACCTTCCCCGGTGGAGTTGTGCAGGGGGTGTCTTTGGAACATTTTGTCACCAGCCGACTCCAAAATTCAGCGGTTCCCCATCTCAGCCCAGAAAGCAGGTAGAACAACTTTTGTGGTGTCTTTCAGATGTCTACCAAGGTAGTGTAAAAACTACCAGGAGAACTCCTGTCTGGCACCTTCCCCGGTGGAGTTGTGCAGGGGGTGTGTTTGGAACATTTTGCCACCAGCCGACTCCAAAATTCAGCGGTTCCCCATCTCAGCCCAGAAAGCAGGTAGAACAACTTTTGTGGTGTCTTTCAGATGCCTACCAAGGTAGTGTAAAAACTACCAGGAGAACTCCTGTCTGGCACCTTCCCCGGTGGAGTTGTGCATGGGGTGTGTTTGGAACATTTTGTCACCAGCCGAGTCCAAAATTCAGCGGTTCCCCATCTCAGCCCAGAAAGCAGGTAGAACAACTTTTGTGGTGCCTTTCAAATGCCTACCAAGGTAGTGTAAAAACTACTAAGAGAACTCCTGTCTGGCACCTTCCCCGGTGGAGTTGTGCAGGGGGTGTGTTTGGAACATTTTGTCACCGGCCGAGTCCAAAATTCAGCTGTTCCCCATCTCAGCCCAGAAAGCAGGTAGAAGGAGTTTTGTGGTGTTTTTCAGATGCCTACCAAGGTAGTGTAAAATCTATCAAGAAAACTCCTGTCTGGCACCTTCCCCGGTGGAGTTGTGCATGGGGTGTGTTTGGAACATTTTGTCACCGGCCGACTCCAAAATTCAGCGGTTCCCCATCTCAGCCCACAAAGCAGGTACAACAACTTTTCTTGTGCCTTTCAGCTGCCTACCAAGGTAGTGTAAAAACTACCAACAGAATTCGTTCCTGGCACCTTCCCCGGTGGAGTTGTGCATGGGGTGTCTGTGGAACATTTTGTCACCGGCCGACTCCAAAATTCAGCGGTTCCCCATCTCAGCCCAGAAAGCAGGTAGAACAACTTTTGTGGTGTCTTTCAGATGCCTACCGGAGCAATGTAAAAACTACCAGGAGAACTCCTGTCTGGCACCTTCCCCGGTGGAGTTGTGCAGGGGGTGTGTTTGGAACATTTTGTCACCAGCCGAGTCCAAAATTCAGCGATTCCCCATCTCAGCCCAGAAAGCAGGTAAAACTTCTTTTCTTGAGCCTTTCAGCTGCCTACCAAGGTAGTGTAAAAACTACCAGGAGAACTCCTGTCTGGCACCTTCCCCGGTGGAGTTGTGCATGGGGTGTGTTAGGAACATTTTGTCACCAGCCGACTCCAAAATTCAGCGGTTCCCCATCTCAGCCCACAAAGCAGGTAAAAATTCTTTTCTTGAGCCTTTCAGCTGCCTACCAAGGTAGTGTAAAAACTACCAACAGAATTCGTTCCTGGCACCTTCCCCGGTGGAGTTGTGCATGGGGTGTCTGTGGAACATTTTGTCACCGGCCGAGTCCAAACTTCAGCGGTTCCCCATCTCAGCCCAGAAAGCAGGTAGAACAACTTTTGTGGTGTCTTTCAGATGCCTACCGGAGCAATGTAAAAACTACCAGGAGAACTCCTGTCTGGCACCTTCCCCGGTGGAGTTGTGCATGGGGTGTCTGTGGAACATTTTGCCACCGGCCGACTCCAAAATTCAGCGATTCCCCATCTCAGCCCAGAAAGCAGGTAGAACAACTTTTGTGGTGTCTTTCAGATGCCTACCGGAGCAATGTAAAAACTACCAGGAGAACTCCTGTCTGGCACCTTCCCCGGTGGAGTTGTGCATGGGGTGTGTTTGGAACATTTTGTCACCAGCCGACTCCAAAATTCAGCGGTTCCCTATCTCAGCCCAGAAAGCAGGTAGAACAACTTTTGTGGTGTCTTTCAGATGCCTACCAAGGTAGTGTAAAAACTACCAGGAGAACTCCTGTCTGGCACCTTCCCCGGTGGAGTTGTGCATGGGGTGTGTTTGGAACATTTTGTCACCAGCCGACTCCAAAATTCATCTGTTCCCCATCTCAGCCCAGAAAGCAGGTAGAACAACTTTTGTGGTGTCTTTCAGATGCCTACCAAGGTAGTGTAAAAACTACTAAGAGAACTCCTGTCTGGCACCTTCCGTGGTGGAGTTGTGCATGGGGTGTGTTTGGAACATTTTGTCACCGGCCGAGTCCAAAATTCAGCGTTTCCCCATCTCAGCCCAGAAAGCAGGTAGAACAACTTTTGTGGTGTCTTTCAGCTGCCTACCAAGGTAGTGTAAAAACTACTAAGAGAACTCCTGTCTGGCACCTTCCCCGGTGGAGTTGTGCAGGGGGTGTGTTTGGAACATTTTGCCACCAGCCGACTCCAAAATTCAGCGGTTCCCCATCTCAGCCCAGAAAGCAGGTAGAACAACTTTTGTGGTGCCTTTCAAATGCCTACCAAGGTAGTGTAAAAACTACCAAGAGAACTCCTGTCTGGCACCTTCCCCGGTGGAGTTGTGCATGGGGTGTGTTTGGAACATTTTGTCACCGGCCGACTCCAAAATTCAGCGGTTCCCCATCTCAGCCCAGAAAGCAGGTAGAACAACTTTTGTGGTATCTTTCAGATGCCTACCGGAGCAATGTAAAAACTACCAGGAGAACTCCTGTCTGGCACCTTCCCCGGTGGAGTTGTGCATGGGGTGTGTTTGGAACATTTTGTCACCAGCCGACTCCAAAATTCAGCGGTTCCCCATCTCAGCCCAGAAAGCAGGTAGAACAACTTTTCTTGTGCCTTGCAGCTGCCTACCAAGGTAGTGTAAAAACTACCAACAGAATTCGTTCCTGGCACCTTCCCCGGTGGAGTTGTGCATGGGGTGTCTTTGGAACATTTTGTCACCAGCCGACTCCAAAATTCAGCGGTTCCCCATCTCAGCCCAGAAAGCAGGTAGAACAACTTTTGTGGTGTCGTTCAGATGTCTACTGGAGCAATGTAAAAACTACCAGGAGAGCTCCTGCCTGGCACCTTCCCCGGTGGAGTTGTGCAGGGGGTGTGTTTGGAACATTTTGTCACCAGCCGAGTCCAAAATTCAGCTGTTCCCCATCTCAGCCCAGAAAGCAGGTAGAACAACTTTTGTGGTGTCTTTCAGCTGCCTACCAAGGTAGTGTAAAAACTATTAAGAGAACTCCTGTCTGGCACCTTCCCCGGTGGAGTTGTGCAGGGGGTGTGTTTGGAACATTTTGTCACCAGCCGACTCCAAAATTCAGCGGTTCCCCATCTCAGCCCAGAAAGCAGGTAGAACGAGTTTTGTGGTGTCTTTGAGGTGCCTACCAGAACAATGTAAAATCTATCAAGAAAACTCCTGTCTGGCACCTTCCCCGGTGGAGTCGTGCATGGGGTGTGTTTGGAACATTTTGCCACCAGCCGCTCCAAAATTCAGCTGTTCCCCATCTCAGCCCAGAAAGCAGGTAGAACAACTTTTGTGGTGCCTTTCAGATGCCTACTAAGGTAGTGTAAAATCTACCAAGAGAACTCCTGTCTGGCACCTTCCCCGGTGGAGTTGTGCAGGGGGTGTATTTATTAAAATTTTGTCACCGGCCGACTCCAAAATTCAGCGGTTCCCCATCTCAGCCCAGAAAGCAGGTAGAACAACTTTTGTGGTGCCTTTCAGATTCCTACCAAGGTAGTGTAAAAACTACTAAGAGAACTCCTGTCTGGCACCTTCCCCGGTGGAGTTGTGCATGGGGTGTCTTTGGAACATTTTGTCACCAGCCGACTCCAAAATTCAGCGGTTCCCCATCTCAGCCCAGAAAGCAGGTAGAACAACTTTTGTTGTGTCTTTTAGATGCCTACCAAGGTAGTGTAAAAACTATCAGGAGATCTCCTTTCTGGCACCTTCCCCGGTGGAGTTGTGCATGGGGTGTCTTTGGAACATTTTGTCACCGGCCGAGTCCAAAATTCAGCGGTTCCCCATCTCAGCCCAGAAAGCAGGAAGAACAACTTTTGTGGTGTCTTTCAGATGCCTACCGGAGCAATGTAAAAACTACCAGGAGAACTCCTGTCTGGCACCTTCCCCGGTGGAGTTGTGCAGGGGGTGTGTTTGGAACATTTTGTTACCAGCCGACTCCAAAATTCAGCGGTTCCCCATCTCAGCCCAGAAAGCAGGTACAACAACTTTTCTTGTGCCTTGCAGCTTCCTACAAAGGTAGTGTAAAAACTACCAACAGAATTCGTTCCTGGCACCTTCCCCGGTGGAGTTGTGCATGGGGTGTCTTTGGAACATTTTGTCACCGGCCGACTCCAAAATTCAGCGGTTCCCCATCTCAGCCCAGAAAGCAGGAAGAACAACTTTTGTGGTGTCTTTCAGGTGCCTACCAAGGTAGTGTAAAAACTATCAAGAGAACTCTTGTCTGGCACCTTCCCCGGTGGAGTTGTGCAGGGGGTGTGTTTGGAACATTTTGTCACCAGCCGAGTCCAAAATTCAGCGGTTCCCCATCTCAGCCCAGAAAGCAGGTAGAACAACTTTTGTGGTGTCTTTCAGGTGCCTACCAAGGTAGTGTAAAAACTACTAAGAGAACTCCTGTCTGGCACCTTCCCCGGTGGAGTTGTGCATGGGGTGTCTTTGGAACATTTTGTCACCAGCCGAGTCCAAAATTCAGCGGTTCCCCATCTCAGCCCACAAAGCAGGTAGAACAACTTTTCTTGTGCCTTGCAGCTGCCTACCAAGGTAGTGTAAAAACTACCAACAGAATTCGTTCCTGGCACCTTCCCCGGTGGAGTTGTGCATGGGGTGTCTGTGGAACATTTTGTCACCGGCCGACTCCAAAATTCAGCGGTTCCCCATCTCAGCCCAGAAAGCAGGTAGAACAACTTTTGTGGTGTCTTTCAGGTGCCTACCAAGGTAGTGTAAAAACTACCAAGAGAACTCCTGTCTGGCACCTTCCCCGGTGGAGTTGTGCAGGGGGTGTGTTTGGAACATTCTGTCACCAGCGGAGTCCAAAATTCAGCGTTTCCCCATCTCAGCCCAGAAAGCAGGTAGAACAACTTTTGTGGTGTCTTTCAGATGCCTACCGGAGCAATGTAAAAACTACCAGGAGAACTCCTGTCTGGCACCTTCCGTGGTGGAGTTGTGCAGGGGGTGTGTTTGGAACATTTTGTCACCAGCCGACTCCAAAATTCAGCGGTTCCCCATCTCAGCCCAGAAAGCAGGAAGAACAACTTTTGTGGTGTCTTTCAGATGCCTACCAAGGTAGTGTAAAAACTATTAAGAGAACTCCTGTCTGGCACCTTCCCCGGTGGAGTTGTGCATGGGGTGTGTTTGGAACATTTTGTCACCGGCCGACTCCAAAATTCAGCTGTTCCCCATCTCAGCCCAGAAAGCAGGTAGAAGGAGTTTTGTGGTGTCTTTGAGGTGCCTACCAGAGCAATGTAAAATCTATCAAGAAAACTCCTGTCTGGCACCTTCCCCGGTGGAGTTGTGCATGGGGTGTGTTTGGAACATTTTGCCACCAGCCGACTCCAAAATTCAGCTGTTCCTCATCTCAGCCCAGAAAGCAGGTAGAACAACTTTTGTGGTGCCTTTCAAATGCCTACCAAGGTAGTGTAAAAACTATCAGGAGATCTCCTTTCTGGCACCTTCCCCGGTGGAGTTGTGCATGGGGTGTCTTTGGAACATTTTGTCACCGGCCGACTCCAAAATTCAGCGTTTCCCCATCTCAGCCCAGAAAGCAGGTAGAACAACTTTTGTGGTATCTTTCAGATGCCTACCGGAGCAATGTAAAAACTACCAGGAGAACTCCTGTCTGGCACCTTCCCCGGTGGAGTTGTGCAGGGGGTGTCTTTGGAACATTTTGTTACCAGCCGACTCCAAAATTCAGCGGTTCCCCATCTCAGCCCAGAAAGCAGGTACAACAACTTTTCTTGTGCCTTGCAGCTTCCTACAAAGGTAGTGTAAAAACTACCAACAGAATTCGTTCCTGGCACCTTCCCCGGTGGAGTTGTGCATGGGGTGTCTTTGGAACATTTTGTCACCGGCCGACTCCAAAATTCAGCGGTTCCCCATCTCAGCCCAGAAAGCAGGAAGAACAACTTTTGTGGTGTCTTTCAGGTGCCTACCAAGGTAGTGTAAAAACTATCAAGAGAACTCTTGTCTGGCACCTTCCCCGGTGGAGTTGTGCAGGGGGTGTGTTTGGAACATTTTGTCACCAGCCGAGTCCAAAATTCAGCGGTTCCCCATCTCAGCCCAGAAAGCAGGTAGAACAACTTTTGTGGTGTCTTTGAGGTGCCTACCAGAGCAATGTAAAATCTATCAAGAAAACTCCTGTCTGGCACCTTCCCCGGTGGAGTCGTGCATGGGGTGTGTTTGGAACATTTTGCCACCAGCCGCTCCAAAATTCAGCTGTTCCCCATCTCAGCCCAGAAAGCAGGTAGAACAACTTTTGTGGTGCCTTTCAGATGCCTACTAAGGTAGTGTAAAATCTACCAAGAGAACTCCTGTCTGGCACCTTCCCCGGTGGAGTTGTGCAGGGGGTGTATTTATTAAAATTTTGTCACCGGCCGACTCCAAAATTCAGCGGTTCCCCATCTCAGCCCAGAAAGCAGGTAGAACAACTTTTGTGGTGCCTTTCAGATTCCTACCAAGGTAGTGTAAAAACTACTAAGAGAACTCCTGTCTGGCACCTTCCCCGGTGGAGTTGTGCAGGGGGTGTGTTTGGAACATTTTGTCACCAGCCGACTCCAAAATTCAGCGGTTCCCCATCTCAGCCCAGAAAGCAGGTAGAACAACTTTTGTTGTGTCTTTTAGATGCCTACCAAGGTAGTGTAAAAACTATCAGGAGATCTCCTTTCTGGCACCTTCCCCGGTGGAGTTGTGCATGGGGTGTCTTTGGAACATTTTGTCACCGGCCGACTCCAAAATTCAGCGGTTCCCCATCTCAGCCCAGAAAGCAGGTAGAACAACTTTTGTGGTATCTTTCAGATGCCTACCGGAGCAATGTAAAAACTACCAGGAGAACTCCTGTCTGGCACCTTCCCCGGTGGAGTTGTGCAGGGGGTGTGTTTGGAACATTTTGTTACCAGCCGACTCCAAAATTCAGCGGTTCCCCATCTCAGCCCAGAAAGCAGGTACAACAACTTTTCTTGTGCCTTGCAGCTTCCTACAAAGGTAGTGTAAAAACTACCAACAGAATTCGTTCCTGGCACCTTCCCCGGTGGAGTTGTGCATGGGGTGTCTTTGGAACATTTTGTCACCGGCCGACTCCAAAATTCAGCGGTTCCCCATCTCAGCCCAGAAAGCAGGAAGAACAACTTTTGTGGTGTCTTTCAGGTGCCTACCAAGGTAGTGTAAAAACTATCAAGAGAACTCTTGTCTGGCACCTTCCCCGGTGGAGTTGTGCAGGGGGTGTGTTTGGAACATTTTGTCACCAGCCGAGTCCAAAATTCAGCGGTTCCCCATCTCAGCCCAGAAAGCAGGTAGAACAACTTTTGTGGTGTCTTTCAGGTGCCTACCAAGGTAGTGTAAAAACTACTAAGAGAACTCCTGTCTGGCACCTTCCCCGGTGGAGTTGTGCATGGGGTGTCTTTGGAACATTTTGTCACCAGCCGAGTCCAAAATTCAGCGGTTCCCCATCTCAGCCCACAAAGCAGGTAGAACAACTTTTCTTGTGCCTTGCAGCTGCCTACCAAGGTAGTGTAAAAACTACCAACAGAATTCGTTCCTGGCACCTTCCCCGGTGGAGTTGTGCATGGGGTGTCTGTGGAACATTTTGTCACCGGCCGACTCCAAAATTCAGCGGTTCCCCATCTCAGCCCAGAAAGCAGGTAGAACAACTTTTGTGGTGTCTTTCAGGTGCCTACCAAGGTAGTGTAAAAACTATCAAGAGAACTCCTGTCTGGCACCTTCCCCGGTGGAGTTGTGCAGGGGGTGTGTTTGGAACATTTTGTCACCAGCGGAGTCCAAAATTCAGCGTTTCCCCATCTCAGCCCAGAAAGCAGGTAGAACAACTTTTGTGGTGTCTTTCAGATGCCTACCGGAGCAATGTAAAAACTACCAGGAGAACTCCTGTCTGGCACCTTCCGTGGTGGAGTTGTGCAGGGGGTGTGTTTGGAACATTTTTTCACCAGCCGACTCCAAAATTCAGCTGTTCCCCATCTCAGCCCAGAAAGCAGGAAGAACAACTTTTGTGGTGTCTTTCAGATGCCTACCAAGGTAGTGTAAAAACTATTAAGAGAACTCCTGTCTGGCACCTTCCCCGGTGGAGTTGTGCATGGGGTGTGTTTGGAACATTTTGTCACCGGCCGACTCCAAAATTCAGCTGTTCCCCATCTCAGCCCAGAAAGCAGGTAGAAGGAGTTTTGTGGTGTCTTTGAGGTGCCTACCAGAGCAATGTAAAATCTATCAAGAAAACTCCTGTCTGGCACCTTCCCCGGTGGAGTTGTGCATGGGGTGTGTTTGGAACATTTTGCCACCAGCCGACTCCAAAATTCAGCTGTTCCTCATCTCAGCCCAGAAAGCAGGTAGAACAACTTTTGTGGTGCCTTTCAAATGCCTACCAAGGTAGTGTAAAAACTATCAGGAGATCTCCTTTCTGGCACCTTCCCCGGTGGAGTTGTGCATGGGGTGTCTTTGGAACATTTTGTCACCGGCCGACTCCAAAATTCAGCGTTTCCCCATCTCAGCCCAGAAAGCAGGTAGAACAACTTTTGTGGTATCTTTCAGATGCCTACCGGAGCAATGTAAAAACTACCAGGAGAACTCCTGTCTGGCACCTTCCCCGGTGGAGTTGTGCAGGGGGTGTCTTTGGAACATTTTGTTACCAGCCGACTCCAAAATTCAGCGGTTCCCCATCTCAGCCCAGAAAGCAGGTACAACAACTTTTCTTGTGCCTTGCAGCTTCCTACAAAGGTAGTGTAAAAACTACCAACAGAATTCGTTCCTGGCACCTTCCCCGGTGGAGTTGTGCATGGGGTGTCTTTGGAACATTTTGTCACCGGCCGACTCCAAAATTCAGCGGTTCCCCATCTCAGCCCAGAAAGCAGGAAGAACAACTTTTGTGGTGTCTTTCAGGTGCCTACCAAGGTAGTGTAAAAACTATCAAGAGAACTCTTGTCTGGCACCTTCCCCGGTGGAGTTGTGCAGGGGGTGTGTTTGGAACATTTTGTCACCAGCCGACTCCAAAATTCAGCGGTTCCCCATCTCAGCCCAGAAAGCAGGTAGAACAACTTTTGTGGTGTCTTTCAGGTGCCTACCAAGGTAGTGTAAAAACTACTAAGAGAACTCCTGTCTGGCACCTTCCCCGGTGGAGTTGTGCAGGGGGTGTGTTTGGAACATTTTGTCACCAGCCGAGTCCAAAATTCAGCGGTTCCCCATCTCAGCCCACAAAGCAGGTAGAACAACTTTTCTTGTGCCTTGCAGCTGCCTACCAAGGTAGTGTAAAAACTACCAACAGAATTCGTTCCTGGCACCTTCCCCGGTGGAGTTGTGCATGGGGTGTCTGTGGAACATTTTGTCACCGGCCGACTCCAAAATTCAGCGGTTCCCCATCTCAGCCCAGAAAGCAGGTAGAACAACTTTTGTGGTGTCTTTCAGGTGCCTACCAAGGTAGTGTAAAAACTATCAAGAGAACTCCTGTCTGGCACCTTCCCCGGTGGAGTTGTGCAGGGGGTGTGTTTGGAACATTTTGTCACCAGCGGAGTCCAAAATTCAGCGTTTCCCCATCTCAGCCCAGAAAGCAGGTAGAACAACTTTTGTGGTGTCTTTCAGATGCCTACCGGAGCAATGTAAAAACTACCAGGAGAACTCCTGCCTGGCACCTTCCCCGGTGGAGTTGTGCAGGGGTTGTCTTTGGAACATTTTGTCACCAGCCGACTCCAAAATTCAGCGGTTCCCCATCTCAGCCCAGAAAGCAGGTACAACAACTTTTCTTGTGCCTTTCAGCTGCCTACCGGAGCAATGTAAAAACTACCAACAGAATTCGTTCCTGGCACCTTCGCTAGTGGAGTTGTGCATGGGGTGTATTTATTAAAATTTTGTCACCGGCCGACTCCAAAATTCAGCGGTTCCCCATCTCAGCCCAGAAAGCAGGTAGAACAACTTTTGTGGTGCCTTTCAGATTCCTACCAAGGTAGTGTAAAAACTACCAGGAGAACTCCTGTCTGGCACCTTCCCCGGTGGAGTTGTGCATGGGGTGTGTTTGGAACATTTTGTCACCAGCCGTCTCCAAAATTCAGCGGTTCCCCATCTCAGCCCAGAAAGCAGGTAGAACAACTTTTCTTGTGCCTTGCAGCTGCCTACCAAGGTAGTGTAAAAACTACCAACAGAATTCGTTCCTGGCACCTTCCCCGGTGGAGTTGTGCATGGGGTGTCTGTGGAACATTTTGTCACCGGCCGACTCCAAAATTCAGCGGTTCCCCATCTCAGCCCAGAAAGCAGGTAGAACAACTTTTCTTGTGCCTTGCAGCTGCCTACCAAGGTAGTGTAAAAACTACCAACAGAATTCGTTCCTGGCACCTTCCCCGGTGGAGTTGTGCATAGGGTGTCTGTGGAACATTTTGTCACCGGCCGACTCCAAAATTCAGCGGTTCCCCATCTCAGCCCAGAAAGCAGGTAGAACAACTTTTGTGGTGTCTTTCAGATGCCTACCGGAGCAATGTAAAAACTACCAGGAGAACTCCTGCCTGGCACCTTCCCCGGTGGAGTTGTGCAGGGGGTGTGTTTGGAACATTTTGTCACCAGCCGAGTCCAAAATTCAGCTGTTCCCCATCTCAGCCCAGAAAGCAGGTAGAACAACTTTTGTGGTGTCTTTCAGGTGCCTACCAAGGTAGTGTAAAAACTATTAAGAGAACTCCTGTCTGGCACCTTCCCCGGTGGAGTTGTGCATGGGGTGTCTTTGGAACATTTTGTCACCAGCCGACTCCAAAATTCAGCGGTTCCCCATCTCAGCCCAGAAAGCAGGTAGAACGAGTTTTGTGGTGTCTTTGAGGTGCCTACCAGAGCAATGTAAAATCTATCAAGAAAACTCCTGTCTGGCACCTTCCCCGGTGGAGTTGTGCATGGGGTGTGTTTGGAACATTTTGCCACCAGCCGCTCCAAAATTCAGCGTTTCCCCATCTCAGCCCAGAAAGCAGGTAGAACAACTTTTGTGGTGCCTTTCAGATGCCTACTAAGGTAGTGTAAAATCTACCAAGAGAACTCCTGCCTGGCACCTTCCCCGGTGGAGTTGTGCAGGGGGTGTGTTTGGAACATTTTGTCACCAGCCGACTCCAAAATTCAGCGGTTCCCCATCTCAGCCCAGAAAGCAGGTACAACAACTTTTCTTGTGCCTTTCAGCTGCCTACCGGAGCAATGTAAAAACTACCAACAGAATTCGTTCCTGGCACCTTCGCTAGTGGAGTTGTGCATGGGGTGTATTTATTAAAATTTTGTCACCGGCCGACTCCAAAATTCAGCGGTTCCCCATCTCAGCCCAGAAAGCAGGTAGAACAACTTTTGTGGTGCCTTTCAGATTCCTACCAAGGTAGTGTAAAAACTACTAAGAGAACTCCTGTCTGGCACCTTCCCCGGTGGAGTTGTGCAGGGGGTGTGTTTGGAACATTTTGTCACCAGCCGACTCCAAAATTCAGCGGTTCCCCATCTCAGCCCAGAAAGCAGGTAGAACAACTTTTGTTGTGTCTTTTAGATGCCTACCAAGGTAGTGTAAAAACTATCAGGAGATCTCCTTTCTGGCACCTTCCCCGGTGGAGTTGTGCATGGGGTGTCTTTGGAACATTTTGTCACCGGCCGACTCCAAAATTCAGCGTTTCCCCATCTCAGCCCAGAAAGCAGGAAGAACAACTTTTGTGGTGTCTTTCAGGTGCCTACCAAGGTAGAGTAAAAACTATCAAGAGAACTCTTGTCTGGCACCTTCCCCGGTGGAGTTGTGCAGGGGGTGTGTTTGGAACATTTTGTCACCGGCCGACTCCAAAATTCAGCGGTTCCCCATCTCAGCCCAGAAAGCAGGTAGAACAACTTTTGTGGTGTCTTTCAGATGCCTACCGGAGCAATGTAAAAACTACCAGGAGAACTCCTGTCTGGCACCTTCCCCGGTGGAGTTGTGCAGGGGGTGTGTTTGGAACATTTTGTCACCAGCCGAGTCCAAAATTCAGCTGTTCCCCATCTCAGCCCAGAAAGCAGGTAGAACAACTTTTGTGGTGTCTTTCAGGTGCCTACCAAGGTAGTGTAAAAACTATTAAGAGAACTCCTGTCTGGCACCTTCCCCGGTGGAGTTGTGCATGGGGTGTCTTTGGAACATTTTGTCACCAGCCGAGTCCAAAATTCAGCGGTTCCCCATCTCAGCCCAGAAAGCAGGTAGAACAACTTTTGTGGTGTCTTTGAGGTGCCTACCAGAGCAATGTAAAATCTATCAAGAAAACTCCTGTCTGGCACCTTCCCCGGTGGAGTCGTGCATGGGGTGTGTTTGGAACATTTTGCCACCAGCCGCTCCAAAATTCAGCTGTTCCCCATCTCAGCCCAGAAAGCAGGTAGAACAACTTTTGTGGTGCCTTTCAGATGCCTACCAAGGTAGTGTAAAAACTACCAGGAGAACTCCTGTCTGGCACCTTCCCCGGTGGAGTTGTGCAGGGGGTGTCTTTGGAACATTTTGTCACCAGCCGAGTCCAAAATTCAGCGGTTCCCCATCTCAGCCCAGAAAGCAGGTACAACAACTTTTCTTGTGCCTTTCAGCTGCCTACCGGAGCAATGTAAAAACTACCAACAGAATTCGTTCCTGGCACCTTCGCTAGTGGAGTTGTGCATGGGGTGTATTTATTAAAATTTTGTCACCGGCCGACTCCAAAATTCAGCGGTTCCCCATCTCAGCCCAGAAAGCAGGTAGAACAACTTTTGTGGTGCCTTTCAGATTCCTACCAAGGTAGTGTAAAAACTACTAAGAGAACTCCTGTCTGGCACCTTCCCCGGTGGAGTTGTGCAGGGGGTGTGTTTGGAACATTTTGTCACCAGCCGACTCCAAAATTCAGCGGTTCCCCATCTCAGCCCAGAAAGCAGGTACAACAAGTTTTGTTGTGTCTTTTAGATGCCTACCAAGGTAGTGTAAAAACTATCAGGAGATCTCCTTTCTGGCACCTTCCGTGGTGGAGTTGTGCAGGGGGTGTCTTTGGAACATTTTGTCACCGGCCGACTCCAAAATTCAGCGGTTCCCCATCTCAGCCCAGAAAGCAGGAAGAACAACTTTTGTGGTGTCTTTCAGGTGCCTACCAAGGTAGAGTAAAAACTATCAAGAGAACTCTTGTCTGGCACCTTCCCCGGTGGAGTTGTGCAGGGGGTGTGTTTGGAACATTTTGTCACCGGCCGACTCCAAAATTCAGCGGTTCCCCATCTCAGCCCAGAAAGCAGGTAGAACAACTTTTGTGGTGTCTTTCAGGTGCCTACCGGAGCAATGTAAAAACTACCAGGAGAACTCCTGTCTGGCACCTTCCCCGGTGGAGTTGTGCAGGGGGTGTGTTTGGAACATTTTGTCACCAGCCGAGTCCAAAATTCAGCTGTTCCCCATCTCAGCCCATAAAGCAGGAAGAACAACTTTTGTGGTGTTTTTCAGATGCCTACCAAGGTAGTGTAAAAACTATTAAGAGAACTCCTGTCTGGCACCTTCCCCGGTGGAGTTGTGCATGGGGTGTCTTTGGAACATTTTGTCACCAGCCGACTCCAAAATTCAGCGGTTCCCCATCTCAGCCCAGAAAGCAGGTAGAACGAGTTTTGTGGTGTCTTTGAGGTGCCTACCAGAGCAATGTAAAATCTATCAAGAAAACTCCTGTCTGGCACCTTCCCCGGTGGAGTTGTGCATGGGGTGTGTTTGGAACATTTTGTCACCAGCGGAGTCCAAAATTCAGCGGTTCCCCATCTCAGCCCAGAAAGCAGGTACAACAACTTTTGTGGTGTCTTTTAGATGCCTACCGGAGCAATGTAAAAACTACCAGGAGAACTCCTGCCTGGCACCTTCCCCGGTGGAGTTGTGCAGGGGGTGTGTTTGGAACATTTTGTCACCAGCCGACTCCAAAATTCAGCGGTTCCCCATCTCAGCCCAGAAAGCAGGTAGAACAACTTTTGTGGTGCCTTGCAGCTGCCTACCAAGGTAGTGTAAAAACTACCAACAGAATTCGTTCCTGGCACCTTCCCCGGTGGAGTTGTGCATGGGGTGTCTGTGGAACATTTTGTCACCGGCCGAGTCCAAAATTCAGCGGTTCCCCATCTCAGCCCAGAAAGCAGGTAGAACAAGTTTTCTGGTGTCTTTCAGGTGCCTACCAAGGTAGTGTAAAAACTATCAAGAGAACTCCTGTCTGGCACCTTCCCCGGTGGAGTTGTGCAGGGGGTGTGTTTGGAACATTTTGTCACCAGCGGAGTCCAAAATTCAGCGTTTCCCCATCTCAGCCCAGAAAGCAGGTACAACAACTTTTGTGGTATCTTTCAGATGCCTACCGGAGCAATGTAAAAACTACCAGGAGAACTCCTGTCTGGCACCTTCCCCGGTGGAGTTGTGCATGGGGTGTGTTTGGAACATTTTGTCACCAGCCGAGTCCAAAATTCAGCGGTTCCCCATCTCAGCCCAGAAAGCAGGTAGAACAACTTTTGTGGTGCCTTTCAGCTGCCTACCAAGGTAGTGTAAAAACTACCAAGAGAACTCCTGTCTGGCACCTTCCCCGGTGGAGTTGTGCAGGGGGTGTGTTTGGAACATTTTGTCACCGGCCGACTCCAAAATTCAGCGGTTCCCCATCTCAGACCAGAAAGCAGGAAGAACAACTTTTGTAGTGCCTTTCAAATGCCTACCAAGGTAGTGTAAAAACTACCAGGAGAACTCCTGCCTGGCACCTTCCCCGGTGGAGTTGTGCAGGGGGTGTGTTTGGAACATTTTGTCACCGGCCGACTCCAAAATTCAGCGGTTCCCCATCTCAGCCCAGAAAGCAGGTAGAACAACTTTTGTGGTATCTTTCAGATGCCTACCGGAGCAATGTAAAAACTACCAGGAGAACTCCTGTCTGGCACCTTCCCCGGTGGAGTTGTGCAGGGGGTGTGTTTGGAACATTTTGTCACCAGCCGAGTCCAAAATTCAGCTGTTCCCCATCTCAGCCCACAAAGCAGGTACAACAACTTTTCTTGTGCCTTGCAGCTGCCTACCAAGGTAGTGTAAAAACTACCAACAGAATTCGTTCCTGGCACCTTCCCCGGTGGAGTTATGCATGGGGTGTCTGTGGAACATTTTGTCACCGGCCGACTCCAAAATTCAGCGGTTCCCCATCTCAGCCCAGAAAGCAGGTAGAACAACTTTTGTGGTGTCTTTCAGGTGCCTACCAAGGTAGTGTAAAAACTACCAGGAGAGCTCCTGCCTGGCACCTTCCCCGGTGGAGTTGTGCAGGGGGTGTGTTTGGAACATTTTGTCACCAGCCGACTCCAAAATTCAGCGGTTCCCCATCTCAGCCCAGAAAGCAGGTAGAACAACTTTTGTGGTGCCTTGCAGCTGCCTACCAAGGTAGTGTAAAAACTACCAACAGAATTCGTTCCTGGCACCTTCCCCGGTGGAGTTGTGCATGGGGTGTCTGTGGAACATTTTGTCACCAGCCGACTCCAAAATTCAGCGGTTCCCCATCTCAGCCCAGAAAGCAGGTAGAACAAGTTTTCTGGTGTCTTTCAGGTGCCTACCAAGGTAGTGTAAAAACTATCAAGAGAACTCCTGTCTGGCACCTTCCCCGGTGGAGTTGTGCAGGGGGTGTGTTAGGAACATTTTGTCACCAGCAGAGTCCAAAATTCAGCGTTTCCCCATCTCAGCCCAGAAAGCAGGTAGAACAACTTTTGTGGTATCTTTCAGATGCCTACCGGAGCAATGTAAAAACTACCAGGAGAACTCCTGTCTGGCACCTTCCGTGGTGGAGTTGTGCAGGGGGTGTGTTTGGAACATTTTGCCACCAGCCGCTCCAAAATTCAGCTGTTCCTCATCTCAGCCCAGAAAGCAGGTAGAACAACTTTTGTGGTGCCTTTCAGATGCCTACCAAGGTAGTGTAAAATCTACCAAGAGAACTCCTGTCTGGCACCTTCCCCGGTGGAGTTGTGCAGGGGGTGTCTTTGGAACATTTTGTCACCAGCCGAGTCCAAAATTCAGCGGTTCCCCATCTCAGCCCAGAAAGCAGGTACAACAACTTTTCTTGTGCCTTTCAGCTGCCTACCGGAGCAATGTAAAAACTACCAACAGAATTCGTTCCTGGCACCTTCGCTAGTGGAGTTGTGCATGGGGTGTATTTATTAAAATTTTGTCACCGGCCGAGTCCAAAATTCAGCTGTTCCTCATCTCAGCCCAGAAAGCAGGAAGAACAACTTTTGTGGTGCCTTTCAGATGCCTACCAAGGTAGTGTAAAAACTACTAAGAGAACTCCTGTCTGGCACCTTCCCCGGTGGAGTTGTGCAGGGGGTGTGATTGGAACATTTTGTCACCAGCCGACTCCAAAATTCAGCGGTTCCCCATCTCAGCCCAGAAAGCAGGTAGAACAACTTTTGTTGTGTCTTTTAGATGCCTACCAAGGTAGTGTAAAAACTATCAAGAGATCTCCTTTCTGGCACCTTCCCCGGTGGAGTTGTGCATGGGGTGTCTTTGGAACATTTTGTCACCGGCCGACTCCAAAATTCAGCGGTTCCCCATCTCAGCCCAGAAAGCAGGAAGAACAACTTTTGTGGTGTCTTTCAGGTGCCTACCAAGGTAGAGTAAAAACTATCAAGAGAACTCTTGTCTGGCACCTTCCCCGGTGGAGTTGTGCAGGGGGTGTGTTTGGAACATTTTGTCACCAGCCGACTCCAAAATTCAGCGGTTCCCCATCTCAGCCCAGAAAGCAGGTAGAACAACTTTTGTGGTGTCTTTCAGGTGCCTACCGGAGCAATGTAAAAACTACCAGGAGAACTCCTGTCTGGCACCTTCCGTGGTGGAGTTGTGCAGGGGGTGTGTTTGGAACATTTTGTCACCAGCCGACTCCAAAATTCAGCTGTTCCCCATCTCAGCCCAGAAAGCAGGAAGAACAACTTTTGTGGTGTCTTTCAGATGCCTACCAAGGTAGTGTAAAAACTATTAAGAGAACTCCTGTCTGGCACCTTCCCCGGTGGAGTTGTGCATGGGGTGTGTTTGGAACATTTTGTCACCGGCTGAGTCCAAAATTCAGCGATTCCCCATCTCAGCCCAGAAAGCAGGTAGAACAACTTTTGTGGTGTTTTTCAGATGCCTACCAAGGTAGTGTAAAAACTATTAAGAGAACTCCTGTCTGGCACCTTCCCCGGTGGAGTTGTGCATGGGGTGTCTTTGGAACATTTTGTCACCGGCCGAGTCCAAAATTCAGCTGTTCCCCATCTCAGCCCAGAAAGCAGGTAGAAGGAGTTTTGTGGTGTCTTTGAGGTGCCTACCAGAGCAATGTAAAATCTATCAAGAAAACTCCTGTCTGGCACCTTCCCCGGTGGAGTTGTGCATGGGGTGTGTTTGGAACATTTTGCCACCAGCCGACTCCAAAATTCAGCGGTTCCCCATCTCAGCCCAGAAAGCAGGTACAACAACTTTTGTGGTGTCTTTTAGATGCCTACCGGAGCAATGTAAAAACTACCAGGAGAACTCCTGTCTGGCACCTTCCCCGGTGGAGTTGTGCAGGGGGTGTGTTTGGAACATTTTGTCACCAGCCGACTCCAAAATTCAGCGGTTCCCCATCTCAGCCCAGAAAGCAGGTAGAACAACTTTTGTGGTGCCTTTCAGATGCCTACCAAGGTAGTGTAAAAACTATCAAGAGATCTCCTTTCTGGCACCTTCCCCGGTGGAGTTGTGCAGGGGGTGTGTTTGGAACATTTTGTCACCGGCCGACTCCAAAATTCAGCGGTTCCCCATCTCAGCCCAGAAAGCAGGTAGAACAACTTTTGTGGTGTCTTTCAGATGCCTACCGGAGCAATGTAAAAACTACCAAGAGAACTCCTGTCTGGCACCTTCCCCGGTGGATTTGTGCAGGGGGTGTGTTTGGAACATTTTGTCACCAGCCGACTCCAAAATTCAGCGGTTCCCCATCTCAGCCCAGAAAGCAGGTACAACAACTTTTCTTGTGCCTTGCAGCTGCCTACCAAGGTAGTGTAAAAACTACCAACAGAATTCCTGTCTGGCACCTTCCCCGGTGGAGTTGTGCATGGGGTGTCTTTGGAACATTTTGTCACCGGCCGACTCCAAAATTCAGCGGTTCCCCATCTCAGCCCAGAAAGCAGGAAGAACAACTTTTGTGGTGCCTTTCAGGTGCCTACCAAGGTAGTGTAAAAACTATCAAGAGAACTCTTGTCTGGCACCTTCCCCGGTGGAGTTGTGCAGGGGGTGTGTTTGGAACATTTTGTCACCAGCCGACTCCAAAATTCAGCGGTTCCCCATCTCAGCCCAGAAAGCAGGTAGAAAAACTTTTGTGGTGTCTTTCAGGTGCCTACCGGAGCAATGTAAAAACTACCAGGAGAACTCCTGCCTGGCACCTTCCCCGGTGGAGTTGTGCAGGGGGTGTGTTTGGAACATTTTGTCACCAGCCGACTCCAAAATTCAGCGTTTCCCCATCTCAGCCCAGAAAGCAGGTAGAACAACTTTTGTGGTGCCTTTCAAATGCCTACCAAGGTAGTGTAAAAACTACCAAGAGAACTCCTGTCTGGCACCTTCCATGGTGGAGTTGTGCATGGGGTGTGTTTGGAACATTTTGTCACCGGCCGAGTCCAAAATTCAGCTGTTCCCCATCTCAGCCCAGAAAGCAGGTAGAACGAGTTTTGTGGTGTCTTTGAGGTGCCTACCAGAGCAATGTAAAAACTACCAGGAGAACTCCTGTCTGGCACCTTCCGTGGTGGAGTTGTGCATGGGGTGTGTTTGGAACATTTTGCCACCAGCCGACTCCAAAATTCAGCTGTTCCTCATCTCAGCCCAGAAAGCAGGAAGAACAACTTTTGTGGTGCCTTTCAAATGCCTACCAAGGTAGTGTAAAAACTACCAGGAGAACTCCTGTCTGGCACCTTCCCCGGTGGAGTTGTGCATGGGGTGTGTTTGGAACATTTTGTCACCAGCGGAGTCCAAAATTCAGCGTTTCCCCATCTCAGCCCAGAAAGCAGGTAGAACAACTTTTCTTGTGCCTTGCAGCTGCCTACCAAGGTAGTGTAAAAACTACCAACAGAATTCGTTCCTGGCACCTTCCCCGGTGGAGTTGTGCATAGGGTGTCTGTGGAACATTTTGTCACCGGCCGACTCCAAAATTCAGCGGTTCCCCATCTCAGCCCAGAAAGCAGGTAGAACAAGTTTTCTGGTGCCTTTCAGCTGCCTACCAAGGTAGTGTAAAAACTATCAAGAGAACTCTTGTCTGGCACCTTCCCCGGTGGAGTTGTGCATGGGGTGTGTTTGGAACATTTTGTCACCAGCCGACTCCAAAATTCAGCGGTTCCCCATCTCAGTCCAGAAAGCAGGTAGAACAACTTTTGTGGTGTCTTTCAGATGCCTACCAAGGTAGTGTAAAAACTAGCAACAGAACTCCTGCCTGGCACCTTCCTAGGTGGAGTTGTGCATGGGGTGTGTTTGGAACATTTTGTCACCGGCCGAGTCCAAAATTCAGCGTTTCCCCATCTCAGCCCAGAAAGCAGGTAGAACAACTTTTGTGGTGCCTTTCAGCTGCCTACCAAGGTAGTGTAAAATCTACCAACAGAACTCCTGTCTGGCACCTTCCCCGGTGGAGTTGTGCAGGGGGTGTCTTTGGAACATTTTGTCACCAGCCGAGTCCAAAATTCAGCGATTCCCCATCTCAGCCCAGAAAGCAGGTAGAACAACTTTTGTGGTGCCTTTCAGATGCCTACCAAGGTAGTGTAAAAACTACTAAGAGAACTCCTGTCTGGCACCTTCCCCGGTGGAGTTGTGCATGGGGTGTGTTTGGAACATTTTGTCACCGGCCGACTCCAAAATTCAGCGGTTCCCCATCTCAGCCCAGAAAGCAGGTAGAACAACTTTTCTTGTGCCTTGCAGCTGCCTACCAAGGTAGTGTAAAAACTACCAACAGAATTCGTTCCTGGCACCTTCCCCGGTGGAGTTGTGCATAGGGTGTCTGTGGAACATTTTGTCACCGGCCGACTCCAAAATTCAGCGGTTCCCCATCTCAGCCCAGAAAGCAGGTAGAACAACTTTTGTGGTGCCTTTCAGATGCCTACCAAGGTAGTGTAAAAACTACTAAGAGAACTCCTGTCTGGCACCTTCCCCGGTGGAGTTGTGCAGGGGGTGTGTTTGGAACATTTTGTCACCAGCCGAGTCCAAAATTCAGCGATTCCCCATCTCAGCCCAGAAAGCAGGTAGAACAACTTTTGTTGTGTCTTTTAGATGCCTACCAAGGTAGTGTAAAAACTATCAGGAGATCTCCTTTCTGGCACCTTCCCCGGTGGAGTTGTGTATGGGGTGTCTTTGGAACATTTTGTCACCGGCCGACTCCAAAATTCAGCGGTTCCCCATCTCAGCCCAGAAAGCAGGAAGAACAACTTTTGTGGTGTCTTTCAGGTGCCTACCAAGGTAGAGTAAAAACTATCAAGAGAACTCTTGTCTGGCACCTTCCCCAGTGGAGTTGTGCAGGGGGTGTGTTTGGAACATTTTGTCACCAGCCGAGTCCAAAATTCAGCGGTTCCCCATCTCAGCCCAGAAAGCAGGTAGAACAACTTTTGTGGTGTCTTTCAGGTGCCTACCAAGGTAGTGTAAAAACTACTAAGAGAACTCCTGTCTGGCACCTTCCCCGGTGGAGTTGTGCAGGGGGTGTGTTTGGAACATTTTGTCACCAGCCGAGTCCAAAATTCAGCGGTTCCCCATCTCAGCCCACAAAGCAGGTAGAACAACTTTTCTTGTGCCTTGCAGCTGCCTACCAAGGTAGTGTAATAACTACCAACAGAATTCGTTCCTGGCACCTTCCCCGGTGGAGTTGTGCATGGGGTGTCTGTGGAACATTTTGTCACCGGCCGACTCCAAAATTCAGCGGTTCCCCATCTCAGCCCAGAAAGCAGGTAGAACAACTTTTGTGGTGTCTTTCAGGTGCCTACCAAGGTAGTGTAAAAACTATCAAGAGAACTCCTGTCTGGCACCTTCCCCGGTGGAGTTGTGCAGGGGGTGTGTTTGGAACATTTTGTCACCAGCGGAGTCCAAAATTCAGCGTTTCCCCATCTCAGCCCAGAAAGCAGGTAGAACAACTTTTGTGGTGTCTTTCAGATGCCTACCGGAGCAATGTAAAAACTACCAGGAGAACTCCTGTCTGGCACCTTCCGTGGTGGAGTTGTGCAGGGGGTGTGTTTGGAACATTTTGTCACCAGCCGAGTCCAAAATTCAGCTGTTCCCCATCTCAGCCCAGAAAGCAGGAAGAACAACTTTTGTGGTGTCTTTCAGATGCCTACCAAGGTAGTGTAAAAACTATTAAGAGAACTCCTGTCTGGCACCTTCCCCGGTGGAGTTGTGCATGGGGTGTCTTTGGAACATTTTGTCACCGGCCGACTCCAAAATTCAGCGGTTCCCCATCTCAGCCCAGAAAGCAGGTAGAAGGAGTTTTGTGGTGTCTTTGAGGTGCCTACCAGAGCAATGTAAAATCTATCAAGAAAACTCCTGTCTGGCACCTTCCCCGGTGGAGTTGTGCATGGGGTGTGTTTGGAACATTTTGCCACCAGCCGACTCCAAAATTCAGCTGTTCCTCATCTCAGCCCAGAAAGCAGGTAGAACAACTTTTGTGGTGCCTTTCAAATGCCTACCAAGGTAGTGTAAAAACTACCAGGAGAACTCCTGTCTGGCACCTTCCCCGGTGGAGTTGTGCATGGGGTGTGTTTGGAACATTTTGTCACCAGCCGTCTCCAAAATTCAGCGGTTCCCCATCTCAGCCCAGAAAGCAGGTAGAACAACTTTTGTGGTATCTTTCAGATGCCTACCGGAGCAATGTAAAAACTACCAGGAGAACTCCTGTCTGGCACCTTCCCCGGTGGAGTTGTGCAGGGGGTGTGTTTGGAACATTTTGTCACCAGCCGAGTCCAAAATTCAGCTGTTCCCCATCTCAGCCCACAAAGCAGGTACAACAACTTTTCTTGTGCCTTGCAGCTGCCTACCAAGGTAGTGTAAAAACTACCAACAGAATTCGTTCCTGGCACCTTCCCCGGTGGAGTTGTGCATGGGGTGTCTGTGGAACATTTTGTCACCGGCCGACTCCAAAATTCAGCGGTTCCCCATCTCAGCCCAGAAAGCAGGTAGAACAACTTTTCTTGTGCCTTGCAGCTGCCTACCAAGGTAGTGTAAAAACTACCAACAGAATTCGTTCCTGGCACCTTCCCCGGTGGAGTTGTGCAGGGGGTGTGTTTGGAACATTTTGTCACCGGCCGACTCCAAAATTCAGCGGTTCCCCATCTCAGCCCAGAAAGCAGGTAGAACAACTTTTGTGGTGTCTTTCAGATGCCTACCGGAGCAATGTAAAAACTACCAGGAGAACTCCTGTCTGGCACCTTCCCCGGTGGAGTTGTGCAGGGTGTGTGTTTGGAACATTTTGTCACCAGCCGAGTCCAAAATTCAGCTGTTCCCCATCTCAGCCCAGAAGCAGGTAGAACAACTTTTGTGGTGTCTTTCAGGTGCCTACCAAGGTAGTGTAAAAACTATTAAGAGAACTCCTGTCTGGCACCTTCCCCGGTGGAGTTGTGCATGGGGTGTCTTTGGAACATTTTGTCACCAGCCGACTCCAAAATTCAGCGGTTCCCCATCTCAGCCCAGAAAGCAGGTAGAACGAGTTTTGTGGTGTCTTTGAGGTGCCTACCAGAGCAATGTAAAATCTATCAAGAAAACTCCTGTCTGGCACCTTCCCCGGTGGAGTCGTGCATGGGGTGTGTTTGGAACATTTTGCCACCAGCCGCTCCAAAATTCAGCTGTTCCCCATCTCAGCCCAGAAAGCAGGTAGAACAACTTTTGTGGTGCCTTTCAGATGCCTACTAAGGTAGTGTAAAATCTACCAAGAGAACTCCTGTCTGGCACCTTCCCCGGTGGAGTTGTGCAGGGGGTGTCTTTGGAACATTTTGTCACCAGCCGAGTCCAAAATTCAGCGGTTCCCCATCTCAGCCCAGAAAGCAGGTACAACAACTTTTCTTGTGCCTTTCAGCTGCCTACCGGAGCAATGTAAAAACTACCAACAGAATTCGTTCCTGGCACCTTCGCTAGTGGAGTTGTGCATGGGGTGTATTTATTAAAATTTTGTCACCGGCCGACTCCAAAATTCAGCGGTTCCCCATCTCAGCCCAGAAAGCAGGTAGAACAACTTTTGTGGTGCCTTTCAGATTCCTACCAAGGTAGTGTAAAAACTACTAAGAGAACTCCTGTCTGGCACCTTCCCCGGTGGAGTTGTGCAGGGGGTGTGTTTGGAACATTTTGTCACCAGCCGACTCCAAAATTCAGCGGTTCCCCATCTCAGCCCAGAAAGCAGGTAGAACAACTTTCGTTGTGTCTTTTAGATGCCTACCAAGGTAGTGTAAAAACTATCAGGAGAACTCCTTTCTGGCACCTTCCCCGGTGGAGTTGTGCATGGGGTGTGTTTGGAACATTTTGTCACCGGCCGACTCCAAAATTCAGCGGTTCCCCATCTCAGCCCAGAAAGCAGGAAGAACAACTTTTGTGGTGTCTTTCAGGTGCCTACCAAGGTAGAGTAAAAACTATCAAGAGAACTCTTGTCTGGCACCTTCCCCGGTGGAGTTGTGCAGGGGGTGTGTTTGGAACATTTTGTCACCGGCCGACTCCAAAATTCAGCGGTTCCCCATCTCAGCCCAGAAAGCAGGTAGAACAACTTTTGTGGTGTCTTTCAGATGCCTACCGGAGCAATGTAAAAACTACCAGGAGAACTCCTGTCTGGCACCTTCCCCGGTGGAGTTGTGCAGGGGGTGTGTTTGGAACATTTTGTCACCAGCCGAGTCCAAAATTCAGCTGTTCCCCATCTCAGCCCAGAAAGCAGGTAGAACAACTTTTGTGGTGTCTTTCAGGTGCCTACCAAGGTAGTGTAAAAACTATTAAGAGAACTCCTGTCTGGCACCTTCCCCGGTGGAGTTGTGCATGGGGTGTCTTTGGAACATTTTGTCACCAGCCGACTCCAAAATTCAGCGGTTCCCCATCTCAGCCCAGAAAGCAGGTAGAACGAGTTTTGTGGTGTCTTTGAGGTGCCTACCAGAGCAATGTAAAATCTATCAAGAAAACTCCTGTCTGGCACCTTCCCCGGTGGAGTCGTGCATGGGGTGTGTTTGGAACATTTTGCCACCAGCCGCTCCAAAATTCAGCTGTTCCCCATCTCAGCCCAGAAAGCAGGTAGAACAACTTTTGTGGTGCCTTTCAGATGCCTACTAAGGTAGTGTAAAATCTACCAAGAGAACTCCTGTCTGGCACCTTCACCGGTGGAGTTGTGCAGGGGGTGTCTTTGGAACATTTTGTCACCAGCCGAGTCCAAAATTCAGCGGTTCCCCATCTCAGCCCAGAAAGCAGGTACAACAACTTTTCTTGTGCCTTTCAGCTGCCTACCGGAGCAATGTAAAAACTACCAACAGAATTCGTTCCTGGCACCTTCGCTAGTGGAGTTGTGCATGGGGTGTATTTATTAAAATTTTGTCACCGGCCGACTCCAAAATTCAGCGGTTCCCCATCTCAGCCCAGAAAGCAGGTAGAACAACTTTTGTGGTGCCTTTCAGATTCCTACCAAGGTAGTGTAAAAACTACTAAGAGAACTCCTGTCTGGCACCTTCCCCGGTGGAGTTGTGCAGGGGGTGTGTTTGGAACATTTTGTCACCAGCCGACTCCAAAATTCAGCGGTTCCCCATCTCAGCCCAGAAAGCAGGTAGAACAACTTTTGTTGTGTCTTTTAGATGCCTACCAAGGTAGTGTAAAAACTATCAGGAGATCTCCTTTCTGGCACCTTCCCCGGTGGAGTTGTGCATGGGGTGTCTTTGGAACATTTTGTCACCGGCCGACTCCAAAATTCAGCGGTTCCCCATCTCAGCCCAGAAAGCAGGAAGAACAACTTTTGTGGTGTCTTTCAGGTGCCTACCAAGGTAGAGTAAAAACTATCAAGAGAACTCTTGTCTGGCACCTTCCCCGGTGGAGTTGTGCAGGGGGTGTGTTTGGAACATTTTGTCAACGGCCGACTCCAAAATTCAGCGGTTCCCCATCTCAGCCCAGAAAGCAGGTAGAACAACTTTTGTGGTGTCTTTCAGGTGCCTACCGGAGCAATGTAAAAACTACCAGGAGAACTCCTGTCTGGCACCTTCCCCGGTGGAGTTGTGCAGGGGGTGTGTTTGGAACATTTTGTCACCAGCCGAGTCCAAAATTCAGCTGTTCCCCATCTCAGCCCAGAAAGCAGGTAGAACAACTTTTGTGGTGTTTTTCAGATGCCTACCAAGGTAGTGTAAAAACTATTAAGAGAACTCCTGTCTGGCACCTTCCCCGGTGGAGTTGTGCATGGGGTGTCTTTGGAACATTTTGTCACCAGCCGACTCCAAAATTCAGCGGTTCCCCATCTCAGCCCAGAAAGCAGGTAGAACGAGTTTTGTGGTGTCTTTGAGGTGCCTACCAGAGCAATGTAAAATCTATCAAGAAAACTCCTGTCTGGCACCTTCCCCGGTGGAGTTGTGCATGGGGTGTGTTTGGAACATTTTGTCACCAGCCGACTCCAAAATTCAGCGGTTCCCCATCTCAGCCCAGAAAGCAGGTACAACAACTTTTGTGGTGTCTTTTAGATGCCTACCGGAGCAATGTAAAAACTACCAGGAGAACTCCTGCCTGGCACCTTCCCCGGTGGAGTTGTGCATGGGGTGTGTTTGGAACATTTTGTCACCAGCCGACTCCAAAATTCAGCGGTTCCCCATCTCAGCCCAGAAAGCAGGTAGAACAACTTTTGTGGTGCCTTGCAGCTGCCTACCAAGGTAGTGTAAAAACTACCAACAGAATTCGTTCCTGGCACCTTCCCCGGTGGAGTTGTGCATGGGGTGTCTGTGGAACATTTTGTCACCAGCCGACTCCAAAATTCAGCGGTTCCCCATCTCAGCCCAGAAAGCAGGTAGAACAAGTTTTCTGGTGTCTTTCAGGTGCCTACCAAGGTAGTGTAAAAACTATCAAGAGAACTCCTGTCTGGCACCTTCCCCGGTGGAGTTGTGCAGGGGGTGTGTTTGGAACATTTTGTCACCAGCAGAGTCCAAAATTCAGCGTTTCCCCATCTCAGCCCAGAAAGCAGGTAGAACAACTTTTGTGGTATCTTTCAGATGCCTAACGGAGCAATGTAAAAACTACCAGGAGAACTCCTGTCTGGCACCTTCCGTGGTGGAGTTGTGCAGGGGGTGTGTTTGGAACATTTTGTCACCAGCCGAGTCCAAAATTCAGCTGTTCCCCATCTCAGCCCAGAAAGCAGGAAGAACAACTTTTGTGGTGTCTTTCAGATGCCTACCAAGGTAGTGTAAAAACTATTAAGAGAACTCTTGTCTGGCACCTTCCCCGGTGGAGTTGTGCATGGGGTGTGTTTGGAACATTTTGTCACCGGCCGACTCCAAAATTCAGCTGTTCCCCATCTCAGCCCAGAAAGCAGGTAGAAGGAGTTTTGTGGTGTCTTTGAGGTGCCTACCAGAGCAATGTAAAATCTATCAAGAAAACTCCTGTCTGGCACCTTCCCCGGTGGAGTTGTGCATGGGGTGTGTTTGGAACATTTTGCCACCAGCCGACTCCAAAATTCAGCTGTTCCTCATCTCAGCCCAGAAAGCAGGTAGAACAACTTTTGTGGTGCCTTTCAAATGCCTACCAAGGTAGTGTAAAAACTACCAGGAGAACTCCTGTCTGGCACCTTCCCCGGTGGAGTTGTGCATGGGGTGTGTTTGGAACATTTTGTCACCAGCCGAGTCCAAAATTCAGCGTTTCCCCATCTCAGCCCAGAAAGCAGGTAGAACAACTTTTGTGGTGTCTTTCAGATGCCTACCGGAGCAATGTAAAAACTACCAGGAGAACTCCTGTCTGGCACCTTCCCCGGTGGAGTTGTGCATGGGGTGTGTTTGGAACATTTTGTCACCAGCCGAGTCCAAAATTCAGCGATTCCCCATCTCAGCCCAGAAAGCAGGTAGAACAAGTTTTCTGGTGCCTTTCAGCTGCCTACCAAGGTAGTGTAAAAACTATCAAGAGAACTCTTGTCTGGCACCTTCCCCGGTGGAGTTGTGCATAGGGTGTGTTTGGAACATTTTGTCACCAGCCGAGTCCAAAATTCAGCGGTTCCCCATCTCAGCCCAGAAAGCAGGTACAACAACTTTTCTTGTGCCTTGCAGCTGCCTACCAAGGTAGTGTAAAAACTAGCAACAGAACTCCTTTCTGGCACCTTCCCCGGTGGAGTTGTGCATGGGGTGTGTTTGGAACATTTTGTCACCGGCCGACTCCAAAATTCAGCGGTTCCCCATCTCAGCCCAGAAAGCAGGTAGAACAACTTTTGTGGTATCTTTCAGATGCCTACCGGAGCAATGTAAAAACTACCAGGAGAACTCCTGTCTGGCACCTTCCCCGGTGGAGTTGTGCATGGGGTGTGTTTGGAACATTTTGTCACCAGCCGAGTCCAAAATTCAGCTGTTCCCCATCTCAGCCCACAAAGCAGGTACAACAACTTTTCTTGTGCCTTGCAGCTGCCTACCAAGGTAGTGTAAAAACTACCAACAGAATTCGTTCCTGGCACCTTCCCCGGTGGAGTTATGCATGGGGTGTCTGTGGAACATTTTGTCACCGGCCGACTCCAAAATTCAGCGGTTCCCCATCTCAGCCCAGAAAGCAGGTAGAACAACTTTTGTGGTGTCTTTCAGGTGCCTACCAAGGTAGTGTAAAAACTATCAAGAGAACTCCTGTCTGGCACCTTCCCCGGTGGAGTTGTGCAGGGGGTGTGTTTGGAACATTTTGTCACCAGCCGACTCCAAAATTCAGCGGTTCCCCATCTCAGCCCAGAAAGCAGGTAGAACAACTTTTGTGGTGTCTTTCAGATGCCTACCGGAGCAATGTAAAAACTAGCAGGAGAACTCCTGCCTGGCACCTTCCCCGGTGGAGTTGTGCAGGGGGTGTGTTTGGAACATTTTGTCACCGGCCGAGTCCAAAATTCAGCGGTTCCCCATCTCAGCCCAGAAAGCAGGTAGAACATCTTTTGTGGTATCTTTCAGATGCCTACCGGAGCAATGTAAAAACTACCAGGAGAACTCCTGTCTGGCACCTTCCGTGGTGGAGTTGTGCAGGGGGTGTGTTTGGAACATTTTGCCACCAGCCGACTCCAAAATTCAGCGGTTCCCCATCTCAGCCCAGAAAGCAGGTAGAAGGAGTTTTGTGGTGTCTTTGAGGTGCCTACCAGAGCAATGTAAAATCTATCAAGGAAACTCCTGTCTGGCACCTTCCCCGGTGGAGTTGTGCATGGGGTGTGTTTGGAACATTTTGCCACCAGCCGCTCCAAAATTCAGCTGTTCCTCATCTCAGCCCAGAAAGCAGGTAGAACAACTTTTGTGGTGCCTTTCAGATGCCTACCAAGGTAGTGTAAAATCTACCAAGAGAACTCCTGTCTGGCACCTTCACCGGTGGAGTTGTGCAGGGGGTGTCTTTGGAACATTTTGTCACCAGCCGAGTCCAAAATTCAGCGTTTCCCCATCTCAGCCCAGAAAGCAGGTACAACAACTTTTCTTGTGCCTTCAGCTGCCTACCGGAGCAATGTAAAAACTACCAACAGAATTCGTTCCTGGCACCTTCGCTAGTGGAGTTGTGCATGGGGTGTATTTATTAAAATTTTGTCACCAGCCGAGTCCAAAATTCAGCTGTTCCCCATCTCAGCCCACAAAGCAGGTAGAACAACTTTTGTGGTGCCTTTCAGATGCCTACCAAGGTAGTGTAAAAACTACTAAGAGAACTCCTGTCTGGCACCTTCCCCGGTGGAGTTGTGCAGGGGGTGTGATTGGAACATTTTGTCACCAGCCGAGTCCAAAATTCAGCGGTTCCCCATCTCAGCCCAGAAAGCAGGTAGAACAACTTTTGTTGTGTCTTTTAGATGCCTACCAAGGTAGTGTAAAAACTATCAAGAGATCTCCTTTCTGGCACCTTCCCCGGTGGAGTTGTGCATGGGGTGTCTTTGGAACATTTTGTCACCGGCCGACTCCAAAATTCAGCGGTTCCCCATCTCAGCCCAGAAAGCAGGAAGAACAACTTTTGTGGTGTCTTTCAGGTGCCTACCAAGGTAGAGTAAAAACTATCAAGAGAACTCTTGTCTGGCACCTTCCCCGGTGGAGTTGTGCATGGGGTGTGTTTGGAACATTTTGTCACCAGCCGACTCCAAAATTCAGCGTTTCCCCATCTCAGCCCAGAAAGCAGGTAGAACAACTTTTGTGGTGTCTTTCAGGTGCCTACCGGAGCAATGTAAAAACTACCAGGAGAACTCCTGTCTGGCACCTTCCCCGGTGGAGTTGTGCAGGGGGTGTGTTTGGAACATTTTGTCACCAGCCGAGTCCAAAATTCAGCGGTTCCCCATCTCAGCCCAGAAAGCAGGTAGAACAACTTTTGTGGTGTTTTTCAGATGCCTACCAAGGTAGTGTAAAAACTATTAAGAGAACTCCTGTCTGGCACCTTCCCCGGTGGAGTTGTGCATGGGGTGTCTTTGGAACATTTTGTCACCGGCCGAGTCCAAAATTCAGCTGTTCCCCATCTCAGCCCAGAAAGCAGGTAGAAGGAGTTTTGTGGTGTTTTTCAGATGCCTACCAAGGTAGTGTAAAATCTATCAAGAAAACTCCTGTCTGGCACCTTCCCCGGTGGAGTTGTGCATGGGGTGTGTTTGGAACATTTTGTCACCAGCCGACTCCAAAATTCAGCGGTTCCCCATCTCAGCCCAGAAAGCAGGTACAACAACTTTTGTGGTGTCTTTTAGATGCCTAACGGAGCAATGTAAAAACTACCAGGAGAACTCCTGCCTGGCACCTTCCCCGGTGGAGTTCTGCATGGGGTGTGTTTGGAACATTTTGTCACCAGCCGACTCCAAAATTCAGCGGTTCCCCATCTCAGCCCAGAAAGCAGGTAGAACAACTTTTGTGGTGCCTTTCAGCTGCCTACCAAGGTAGTGTAAAAACTACCAAGAGAACTCCTGTCTGGCACCTTCCCCGGTGGAGTTGTGCATGGGGTGTGTTTGGAACATTTTGTCACCGGCCGAGTCCAAAATTCAGCGGTTCCCCATCTCAGCCCAGAAAGCAGGTAGAACAACTTTTGTGGTGTCTTTCAGATGCCTACCGGAGCAATGTAAAAACTACCAGGAGAACTCCTGTCTGGCACCTTCCCCGGTGGAGTTGTGCAGGGGGTGTGTTTGGAACATTTTGTCACCAGCCGACTCCAAAATTCAGCGGTTCCCCATCTCAGCCCAGAAAGCAGGTACAACAACTTTTCTTGTGCCTTGCAGCTGCCTACCAAGGTAGTGTAAAAACTACCAACAGAATTCGTTCCTGGCACCTTCCCCGGTGGAGTTGTGCATGGGGTGTCTTTGGAACATTTTGTCACCGGCCGACTCCAAAATTCAGCGGTTCCCCATCTCAGCCCAGAAAGCAGGAAGAACAACTTTTGTGGTGTCTTTCAGGTGCCTACCAAGGTAGTGTAAAAACTATCAAGAGAACTCTTGTCTGGCACCTTCCCCGGTGGAGTTGTGCAGGGGGTGTGTTTGGAACATTTTGTCACCAGCCGACTCCAAAATTCAGCGGTTCCCCATCTCAGCCCAGAAAGCAGGTAGAAAAACTTTTGTGGTGTCTTTCAGGTGCCTACCGGAGCAATGTAAAAACTACCAGGAGAACTCCTGCCTGGCACCTTCCCCGGTGGAGTTGTGCAGGGGGTGTGTTTGGAACATTTTGTCACCAGCCGAGTCCAAAATTCAGCGTTTCCCCATCTCAGCCCAGAAAGCAGGTAGAACAACTTTTGTGGTGCCTTTCAGCTGCCTACCAAGGTAGTGTAAAAACTACCAAGAGAACTCCTGTCTGGCACCTTCCCCGGTGGAGTTGTGCATGGGGTGTGTTTGGAACATTTTGTCACCGGCCGAGTCCAAAATTCAGCTGTTCCCCATCTCAGCCCAGAAAGCAGGTAGAACGAGTTTTGTGGTGTCTTTGAGGTGCCTACCAGAGCAATGTAAAAACTACCAGGAGAACTCCTGTCTGGCACCTTCCGTGGTGGAGTTGTGCATGGGGTGTGTTTGGAACATTTTGCCACCAGCCGACTCCAAATTTCAGCTGTTCCTCATCTCAGCCCAGAAAGCAGGAAGAACAACTTTTGTGGTGCCTTTCAAATGCCTACCAAGGTAGTGTAAAAACTACCAGGAGAACTCCTGTCTGGCACCTTCCCCGGTGGAGTTGTGCATGGGGTGTGTTTGGAACATTTTGTCACCAGCCGAGTCCAAAATTCAGCGTTTCCCCATCTCAGCCCAGAAAGCAGGTAGAACAACTTTTGTGGTGTCTTTCAGATGCCTACCGGAGCAATGTAAAAACTACCAGGAGAACTCCTGTCTGGCACCTTCCCCGGTGGAGTTGTGCATGGGGTGTGTTTGGAACATTTTGTCACCAGCCGAGTCCAAAATTCAGCGATTCCCCATCTCAGCCCAGAAAGCAGGTAGAACAAGTTTTCTGGTGCCTTTCAGCTGCCTACCAAGGTAGTGTAAAAACTATCAAGAGAACTCTTGTCTGGCACCTTCCCCGGTGGAGTTGTGCATAGGGTGTGTTTGGAACATTTTGTCACCAGCCGAGTCCAAAATTCAGCGGTTCCCCATCTCAGCCCAGAAAGCAGGTACAACAACTTTTCTTGTGCCTTGCAGCTGCCTACCAAGGTAGTGTAAAAACTAGCAACAGAACTCCTTTCTGGCACCTTCCCCGGTGGAGTTGTGCATGGGGTGTGTTTGGAACATTTTGTCACCGGCCGACTCCAAAATTCAGCGGTTCCCCATCTCAGCCCAGAAAGCAGGTAGAACAACTTTTGTGGTATCTTTCAGATGCCTACCGGAGCAATGTAAAAACTACCAGGAGAACTCCTGTCTGGCACCTTCCCCGGTGGAGTTGTGCATGGGGTGTGTTTGGAACATTTTGTCACCAGCCGAGTCCAAAATTCAGCTGTTCCCCATCTCAGCCCACAAAGCAGGTACAACAACTTTTCTTGTGCCTTGCAGCTGCCTACCAAGGTAGTGTAAAAACTACCAACAGAATTCGTTCCTGGCACCTTCCCCAGTGGAGTTATGCATGGGGTGTCTGTGGAACATTTTGTCACCGGCCGACTCCAAAATTCAGCGGTTCCCCATCTCAGCCCAGAAAGCAGGTAGAACAACTTTTGTGGTGTCTTTCAGGTGCCTACCAAGGTAGTGTAAAAACTATCAAGAGAACTCCTGTCTGGCACCTTCCCCGGTGGAGTTGTGCAGGGGGTGTGTTTGGAACATTTTGTCACCAGCCGACTCCAAAATTCAGCGGTTCCCCATCTCAGCCCAGAAAGCAGGTAGAACAACTTTTGTGGTGTCTTTCAGATGCCTACCGGAGCAATGTAAAAACTACCAGGAGAACTCCTGTCTGGCACCTTCCCCGGTGGAGTTGTGCAGGGGGTGTGTTTGGAACATTTTGTCACCGGCCGAGTCCAAAATTCAGCGGTTCCCCATCTCAGCCCAGAAAGCAGGTAGAACATCTTTTGTGGTATCTTTCAGATGCCTACCGGAGCAATGTAAAAACTACCAGGAGAACTCCTGTCTGGCACCTTCCGTGGTGGAGTTGTGCAGGGGGTGTGTTTGGAACATTTTGCCACCAGCCGACTCCAAAATTCAGCGGTTCCCCATCTCAGCCCAGAAAGCAGGTAGAAGGAGTTTTGTGGTGTCTTTGAGGTGCCTACCAGAGCAATGTAAAATCTATCAAGAAAACTCCTGTCTGGCACCTTCCCCGGTGGAGTTGTGCATGGGGTGTGTTTGGAACATTTTGCCACCAGCCGCTCCAAAATTCAGCTGTTCCTCATCTCAGCCCAGAAAGCAGGTAGAACAACTTTTGTGGTGCCTTTCAGATGCCTACCAAGGTAGTGTAAAATCTACCAAGAGAACTCCTGTCTGGCACCTTCCCCGGTGGAGTTGTGCAGGGGGTGTCTTTGGAACATTTTGTCACCAGCCGAGTCCAAAATTCAGCGTTTCCCCATCTCAGCCCAGAAAGCAGGTACAACAACTTTTCTTGTGCCTTCAGCTGCCTACCGGAGCAATGTAAAAACTACCAACAGAATTCGTTCCTGGCACCTTCGCTAGTGGAGTTGTGCATGGGGTGTATTTATTAAAATTTTGTCACCAGCCGAGTCCAAAATTCAGCTGTTCCCCATCTCAGCCCACAAAGCAGGTAGAACAACTTTTGTGGTGCCTTTCAGATGC
This sequence comes from Falco biarmicus, assembly GCF_023638135.1. Taxonomy (NCBI): domain Eukaryota; kingdom Metazoa; phylum Chordata; class Aves; order Falconiformes; family Falconidae; genus Falco; species Falco biarmicus. Next base: position 24,811 of record NC_079298.1, on the reverse strand, counting down.
CTACCAAGGTAGTGTAAAAACTATCAAGAGATCTCCTTTCTGGCACCTTCCCCGGTGGAGTTGTGCATGGGGTGTCTTTGGAACATTTTGTCACCGGCCGACTCCAAAATTCAGCGGTTCCCCATCTCAGCCCAGAAAGCAGGAAGAACAACTTTTGTGGTGTCTTTCAGGTGCCTACCAAGGTAGAGTAAAAACTATCAAGAGAACTCTTGTCTGGCACCTTCCCCGGTGGAGTTGTGCAGGGGGTGTGTTTGGAACATTTTGTCACCAGCCGACTCCAAAATTCAGCGGTTCCCCATCTCAGCCCAGAAAGCAGGTAGAACAACTTTTGTGGTGTCTTTCAGGTGCCTACCGGAGCAATGTAAAAACTACCAGGAGAACTCCTGTCTGGCACCTTCCCCGGTGGAGTTGTGCAGGGGGTGTGTTTGGAACATTTTGTCACCAGCCGAGTCCAAAATTCAGCGGTTCCCCATCTCAGCCCAGAAAGCAGGTAGAACAACTTTTGTGGTGTTTTTCAGATGCCTACCAAGGTAGTGTAAAAACTATTAAGAGAACTCCTGTCTGGCACCTTCCCCGGTGGAGTTGTGCATGGGGTGTCTTTGGAACATTTTGTCACCGGCCGAGTCCAAAATTCAGCTGTTCCCCATCTCAGCCCAGAAAGCAGGTAGAAGGAGTTTTGTGGTGTTTTTCAGATGCCTACCAAGGTAGTGTAAAATCTATCAAGAAAACTCCTGTCTGGCACCTTCCCCGGTGGAGTTGTGCATGGGGTGTGTTTGGAACATTTTGTCACCAGCCGACTCCAAAATTCAGCGGTTCCCCATCTCAGCCCAGAAAGCAGGTACAACAACTTTTGTGGTGTCTTTTAGATGCCTAACGGAGCAATGTAAAAACTACCAGGAGAACTCCTGCCTGGCACCTTCCCCGGTGGAGTTCTGCATGGGGTGTGTTTGGAACATTTTGTCACCAGCCGACTCCAAAATTCAGCGGTTCCCCATCTCAGCCCAGAAAGCAGGTAGAACAACTTTTGTGGTGCCTTTCAAATGCCTACCAAGGTAGTGTAAAAACTACCAAGAGAACTCCTGTCTGGCACCTTCCCCGGTGGAGTTGTGCATGGGGTGTGTTTGGAACATTTTGTCACCGGCCGAGTCCAAAATTCAGCGGTTCCCCATCTCAGCCCAGAAAGCAGGTAGAACAACTTTTGTGGTGTCTTTCAGATGCCTACCGGAGCAATGTAAAAACTACCAGGAGAACTCCTGTCTGGCACCTTCCCCGGTGGAGTTGTGCAGGGGGTGTGTTTGGAACATTTTGTCACCAGCCGACTCCAAAATTCAGCGGTTCCCCATCTCAGCCCAGAAAGCAGGTACAACAACTTTTCTTGTGCCTTGCAGCTGCCTACCAAGGTAGTGTAAAAACTACCAACAGAATTCGTTCCTGGCACCTTCCCCGGTGGAGTTGTGCATGGGGTGTCTTTGGAACATTTTGTCACCGGCCGACTCCAAAATTCAGCGGTTCCCCATCTCAGCCCAGAAAGCAGGAAGAACAACTTTTGTGGTGTCTTTCAGGTGCCTACCAAGGTAGTGTAAAAACTATCAAGAGAACTCTTGTCTGGCACCTTCCCCGGTGGAGTTGTGCAGGGGGTGTGTTTGGAACATTTTGTCACCAGCCGACTCCAAAATTCAGCGGTTCCCCATCTCAGCCCAGAAAGCAGGTAGAAAAACTTTTGTGGTGTCTTTCAGGTGCCTACCGGAGCAATGTAAAAACTACCAGGAGAACTCCTGCCTGGCACCTTCCCCGGTGGAGTTGTGCAGGGGGTGTGTTTGGAACATTTTGTCACCAGCCGAGTCCAAAATTCAGCGTTTCCCCATCTCAGCCCAGAAAGCAGGTAGAACAACTTTTGTGGTGCCTTTCAGCTGCCTACCAAGGTAGTGTAAAAACTACCAAGAGAACTCCTGTCTGGCACCTTCCCCGGTGGAGTTGTGCATGGGGTGTGTTTGGAACATTTTGTCACCGGCCGAGTCCAAAATTCAGCTGTTCCCCATCTCAGCCCAGAAAGCAGGTAGAACGAGTTTTGTGGTGTCTTTGAGGTGCCTACCAGAGCAATGTAAAAACTACCAGGAGAACTCCTGTCTGGCACCTTCCGTGGTGGAGTTGTGCATGGGGTGTGTTTGGAACATTTTGCCACCAGCCGACTCCAAATTTCAGCTGTTCCTCATCTCAGCCCAGAAAGCAGGAAGAACAACTTTTGTGGTGCCTTTCAAATGCCTACCAAGGTAGTGTAAAAACTACCAGGAGAACTCCTGTCTGGCACCTTCCCCGGTGGAGTTGTGCATGGGGTGTGTTTGGAACATTTTGTCACCAGCCGAGTCCAAAATTCAGCGTTTCCCCATCTCAGCCCAGAAAGCAGGTAGAACAACTTTTCTTGTGCCTTGCAGCTGCCTACCAAGGTAGTGTAAAAACTACCAACAGAATTCGTTCCTGGCACCTTCCCCGGTGGAGTTGTGCATGGGGTGTATTTATTAAAATTTTGTCACCGGCCGACTCCAAAATTCAGCGGTTCCCCATCTCAGCCCAGAAAGCAGGTAGAACAAGTTTTCTGGTGCCTTTCAGCTGCCTACCAAGGTAGTGTAAAAACTATCAAGAGAACTCTTGTCTGGCACCTTCCCCGGTGGAGTTGTGCATAGGGTGTGTTTGGAACATTTTGTCACCAGCCGAGTCCAAAATTCAGCGGTTCCCCATCTCAGCCCAGAAAGCAGGTAGAACAACTTTTGTGGTGTCTTTCAGATGCCTACCAAGGTAGTGTAAAAACTAGCAACAGAACTCCTTTCTGGCACCTTCCCCGGTGGAGTTGTGCATGGGGTGTGTTTGGAACATTTTGTCACCGGCCGACTCCAAAATTCAGCGGTTCCCCATCTCAGCCCAGAAAGCAGGTAGAACAACTTTTGTGGTATCTTTCAGATGCCTACCGGAGCAATGTAAAAACTACCAGGAGAACTCCTGTCTGGCACCTTCCCCGGTGGAGTTGTGCATGGGGTGTGTTTGGAACATTTTGTCACCAGCCGAGTCCAAAATTCAGCTGTTCCCCATCTCAGCCCACAAAGCAGGTACAACAACTTTTCTTGTGCCTTGCAGCTGCCTACCAAGGTAGTGTAAAAACTACCAACAGAATTCGTTCCTGGCACCTTCCCCGGTGGAGTTATGCATGGGGTGTCTGTGGAACATTTTGTCACCGGCCGACTCCAAAATTCAGCGGTTCCCCATCTCAGCCCAGAAAGCAGGTAGAACAACTTTTGTGGTGTCTTTCAGGTGCCTACCAAGGTAGTGTAAAAACTATCAAGAGAACTCCTGTCTGGCACCTTCCCCGGTGGAGTTGTGCAGGGGGTGTGTTTGGAACATTTTGTCACCAGCGGAGTCCAAAATTCAGCGGTTCCCCATCTCAGCCCAGAAAGCAGGTAGAACAACTTTTGTGGTGTCTTTCAGATGCCTACCGGAGCAATGTAAAAACTAGCAGGAGAACTCCTGCCTGGCACCTTCCCCGGTGGAGTTGTGCATGGGGTGTGTTTGGAACATTTTGTCACCGGCCGAGTCCAAAATTCAGCGGTTCCCCATCTCAGCCCAGAAAGCAGGTAGAACATCTTTTGTGGTATCTTTCAGATGCCTACCGGAGCAATGTAAAAACTACCAGGAGAACTCCTGTCTGGCACCTTCCCCGGTGGAGTTGTGCAGGGGGGGTGTTTGGAACATTTTGCCACCAGCCGACTCCAAAATTCAGCGGTTCCCCATCTCAGCCCAGAAAGCAGGTAGAAGGAGTTTTGTGGTGTCTTTGAGGTGCCTACCAGAGCAATGTAAAATCTATCAAGAAAACTCCTGTCTGGCACCTTCCCCGGTGGAGTTGTGCAGGGGGTGTGTTTGGAACATTTTGTCACCAGCCGAGTCCAAAATTCAGCGGTTCCCCATCTCAGCCCAGAAAGCAGGTACAACAACTTTTCTTGTGCCTTTCAGCTGCCTAATGGAGCAATGTAAAAACTACCAACAGAATTCGTTCCTGGCACCTTCGCTAGTGGAGTTGTGCATGGGGTGTATTTATTAAAATTTTGTCACCAGCCGAGTCCAAAATTCAGCTGTTCCCCATCTCAGCCCAGAAAGCAGGTAGAACAACTTTTGTGGTGCCTTTCAGATGCCTACCAAGGTAGTGTAAAAACTACTAAGAGAACTCCTGTCTGGCACCTTCTCCGGTGGAGTTGTGCAGGGGGTGTGATTGGAACATTTTGTCACCAGCCGACTCCAAAATTCAGCGGTTCCCCATCTCAGCCCAGAAAGCAGGTAGAACAACTTTTGTGGTGTCTTTCAGATGCCTACCAAGGTAGTGTAAAAACTATCAAGAGATCTCCTTTCTGGCACCTTCCCCGGTGGAGTTGTGCAGGGGGTGTGTTTGGAACATTTTGTCACCGGCCGAGTCCAAAATTCAGCTGTTCCCCATCTCAGCCCAGAAAGCAGGTAGAAGGAGTTTTGTGGTGCCTTTCAGCTGCCTACCAAGGTAGTGTAAAATCTATCAAGAAAACTCCTGTCTGGCACCTTCCCCGGTGGAGTTGTGCATGGGGTGTGTTTGGAACATTTTGTCACCAGCCGACTCCAAAATTCAGCGGTTCCCCATCTCAGCCCAGAAAGCAGGTAGAACAACTTTTGTGGTGTCTTTTAGATGCCTACCGGAGCAATGTAAAAACTACCAGGAGAACTCCTGCCTGGCACCTTCCCCGGTGGAGTTGTGCAGGGGGTGTGTTTGGAACATTTTGTCACCAGCCGACTCCAAAATTCAGCGGTTCCCCATCTCAGCCCAGAAAGCAGGTAGAACAACTTTTGTGGTGCCTTTCAGATGCCTACCAAGGTAGTGTAAAAACTACCAAGAGAACTCCTGCCTGGCACCTTCCCCGGTGGAGTTGTGCAGGGGGTGTGTTTGGAACATTTTGTCACCGGCCGACTCCAAAATTCAGCGGTTCCCCATCTCAGCCCAGAAAGCAGGTAGAACAACTTTTGTGGTGTCTTTCAGATGCCTACCGGAGCAATGTAAAAACTACCAGGAGAACTCCTGTCTGGCACCTTCCCCGGTGGAGTTGTGCAGGGGGTGTGTTTGGAACATTTTGTCACCAGCCGACTCCAAAATTCAGCGGTTCCCCATCTCAGCCCAGAAAGCAGGTAGAACAACTTTTGTGGTGTCTTTCAGATGCCTACCGGAGCAATGTAAAAACTACCAGGAGAACTCCTGTCTGGCACCTTCCCCGGTGGAGTTGTGCAGGGGGTGTGTTTGGAACATTTTGTCACCGGCCGAGTCCAAAATTCAGCTGTTCCCCATCTCAGCCCAGAAAGCAGGAAGAACAACTTTTGTGGTGCCTTTCAGCTGCCTACCAAGGTAGTGTAAAAACTATCAAGAGAACTCTTGTCTGGTACCTTCCCCGGTGGAGTTGTGCAGGGGGTGTGTTTGGAACATTTTGTCACCAGCCGAGTCCAAAATTCAGCGGTTCCCCATCTCAGCCCAGAAAGCAGGTAGAAAAACTTTTGTGGTGTCTTTGAGGTGCCTACCAGAGCAATGTAAAAACTACCAGGAGAACTCCTGTCTGGCACCTTCCGTGGTGGAGTTGTGCATGGGGTGTGTTTGGAACATTTTGCCACCAGCCGACTCCAAATTTCAGCTGTTCCTCATCTCAGCCCAGAAAGCAGGAAGAACAACTTTTGTGGTGCCTTTCAAATGCCTACCAAGGTAGTGTAAAAACTACCAGGAGAACTCCTGTCTGGCACCTTCCCCGGTGGAGTTGTGCATGGGGTGTGTTTGGAACATTTTGTCACCAGCGGAGTCCAAAATTCAGCGTTTCCCCATCTCAGCCCAGAAAGCAGGTAGAACAACTTTTCTTGTGCCTTGCAGCTGCCTACCAAGGTAGTGTAAAAACTACCAACAGAATTCGTTCCTGGCACCTTCCCCGGTGGAGTTGTGCATGGGGTGTATTTATTAAAATTTTGTCACCGGCCGACTCCAAAATTCAGCGGTTCCCCATCTCAGCCCAGAAAGCAGGTAGAACAAGTTTTCTGGTGCCTTTCAGCTGCCTACCAAGGTAGTGTAAAAACTATCAAGAGAACTCTTGTCTGGCACCTTCCCCGTGGAGTTGTGCATAGGTGTGTTTGGAACATTTTGTCACCAGCCGAGTCCAAAATTCAGCGGTTCCCCATCTCAGCCCAGAAAGCAGGTAGAACAACTTTTGTGGTGTCTTTCAGATGCCTACCAAGGTAGTGTAAAAACTAGCAACAGAACTCCTTTCTGGCACCTTCCCCGGTGGAGTTGTGCATGGGGTGTGTTTGGAACATTTTGTCACCGGCCGACTCCAAAATTCAGCGGTTCCCCATCTCAGCCCAGAAAGCAGGTAGAACAACTTTTGTGGTATCTTTCAGATGCCTACCGGAGCAATGTAAAAACTACCAGGAGAACTCCTGTCTGGCACCTTCCCCGGTGGAGTTGTGCATGGGGTGTGTTTGGAACATTTTGTCACCAGCCGAGTCCAAAATTCAGCTGTTCCCCATCTCAGCCCACAAAGCAGGTACAACAACTTTTCTTGTGCCTTGCAGCTGCCTACCAAGGTAGTGTAAAAACTACCAACAGAATTCGTTCCTGGCACCTTCCCCGGTGGAGTTATGCATGGGGTGTCTGTGGAACATTTTGTCACCGGCCGACTCCAAATTCAGCGGTTCCCCATCTCAGCCCAGAAGCAGGTAGAACAACTTTTGTGGTGTCTTTCAGGTGCCTACCAAGGTAGTGTAAAAACTATCAAGAGAACTCCTGTCTGGCACCTTCCCCGGTGGAGTTGTGCAGGGGGTGTGTTTGGAACATTTTGTCACCAGCGGAGTCCAAAATTCAGCGGTTCCCCATCTCAGCCCAGAAAGCAGGTAGAACAACTTTTGTGGTGTCTTTCAGATGCCTACCGGAGCAATGTAAAAACTAGCAGGAGAACTCCTGCCTGGCACCTTCCCCGGTGGAGTTGTGCATGGGGTGTGTTTGGAACATTTTGTCACCGGCCGAGTCCAAAATTCAGCGGTTCCCCATCGTCAGCCCAGAAAGCAGGTAGAACATCTTTTGTGGTATCTTTCAGATGCCTACCGGAGCAATGTAAAAAACTACCAGGAGAACTCCTGTCTGGCACCTTCCGTGGTGGAGTTGTGCAGGGGGTGTGTTTGGAACATTTTGCCACCAGCCGACTCCAAATTCAGCGGTTCCCCATCTCAGCCCAGAAAGCAGGTAGAAGGAGTTTTGTGGTGTCTTTGAGGTGCCTACCAGAGCAATGTAAAATCTATCAAGAAAACTCCTGTCTGGCACCTTCCCCGGTGGAGTTGTGCATGGGGTGTGTTTGGAACATTTTGCCACCAGCCGCTCCAAAATTCAGCTGTTCCTCATCTCAGCCCAGAAAGCAGGTAGAACAACTTTTGTGGTGCCTTTCAGATGCCTACCAAGGTAGTGTAAAATCTACCAAGAGAACTCCTGTCTGGCACCTTCCCCGGTGGAGTTGAGTTGTGCAGGGGGTGTCTTTGGAACATTTTGTCACCAGCCGAGTCCAAAATTCAGCGGTTCCCCATCTCAGCCCAGAAAGCAGGTACAACAACTTTTCTTGTGCCTTTCAGCTGCCTACCGGAGCAATGTAAAAACTACCAACAGAATTCGTTCCTGGCACCTTCGCTAGTGGAGTTGTGCATGGGGTGTATTTATTAAAATTTTGTCACCAGCCGAGTCCAAAATTCAGCTGTTCCCCATCTCAGCCCACAAAGCAGGTAGAACAACTTTTGTGGTGCCTTTCAGATGCCTACCAAGGTAGTGTAAAAACTACTAAGAGAACTCCTGTCTGGCACCTTCCCCGGTGGAGTTGTGCAGGGGGTGTGATTGGAACATTTTGTCACCAGCCGACTCCAAAATTCAGCGGTTCCCCATCTCAGCCCAGAAAGCAGGTAGAACAACTTTTGTGGTGTCTTTCAGATGCCTACCAAGGTAGTGTAAAAACTATCAAGAGATCTCCTTTCTGGCACCTTCCCCGGTGGAGTTGTGCATGGGGTGTCTTTGGAACATTTTGTCACCGGCCGACTCCAAAATTCAGCGGTTCCCCATCTCAGCCCAGAAAGCAGGAAGAACAACTTTTGTGGTGTCTTTCAGGTGCCTACCAAGGTAGAGTAAAAACTATCAAGAGAACTCTTGTCTGGCACCTTCCCCGGTGGAGTTGTGCAGGGGGTGTGTTTGGAACATTTTGTCACCAGCCGACTCCAAAATTCAGCGGTTCCCCATCTCAGCCCAGAAAGCAGGTAGAACAACTTTTGTGGTGTCTTTCAGGTGCCTACCGGAGCAATGTAAAAACTACCAGGAGAACTCCTGTCTGGCACCTTCCCCGGTGGAGTTGTGCAGGGGGTGTGTTTGGAACATTTTGTCACCAGCCGAGTCCAAAATTCAGCTGTTCCCCATCTCAGCCCAGAAAGCAGGTAGAACAACTTTTGTGGTGTTTTTCAGATGCCTACCAAGGTAGTGTAAAAACTACCAGGAGAACTCCTGTCTGGCACCTTCCCCGGTGGAGTTGTGCATGGGGTGTCTTTGGAACATTTTGTCACCGGCCGAGTCCAAAATTCAGCTGTTCCCCATCTCAGCCCAGAAAGCAGGTAGAAGGAGTTTTGTGGTGTTTTTCAGATGCCTACCAAGGTAGTGTAAAATCTATCAAGAAAACTCCTGTCTGGCACCTTCCCCGGTGGAGTTGTGCATGGGGTGTGTTTGGAACATTTTGTCACCAGCCGACTCCAAAATTCAGCGGTTCCCCATCTCAGCCCAGAAAGCAGGTACAACAACTTTTGTGGTGTCTTTTAGATGCCTACCGGAGCAATGTAAAAACTACCAGGAGAACTCCTGCCTGGCACCTTCCCCGGTGGAGTTGTGCAGGGGGTGTGTTTGGAACATTTTGTCACCAGCCGACTCCAAAATTCAGCGGTTCCCCATCTCAGCCCAGAAAGCAGGTAGAACAACTTTTGTGGTGCCTTTCAGATGCCTACCAAGGTAGTGTAAAAACTACCAAGAGAACTCCTGCCTGGCACCTTCCCCGGTGGAGTTGTGCAGGGGGTGTGTTTGGAACATTTTGTCACCGGCCGACTCCAAAATTCAGCGGTTCCCCATCTCAGCCCAGAAAGCAGGTAGAACAACTTTTGTGGTGTCTTTCAGATGCCTACCGGAGCAATGTAAAAACTACCAGGAGAACTCCTGTCTGGCACCTTCCCCGGTGGAGTTGTGCAGGGGGTGTGTTTGGAACATTTTGTCACCAGCCGAGTCCAAAATTCAGCGGTTCCCCATCTCAGCCCAGAAAGCAGGTACAACAACTTTTCTTGTGCCTTGCAGCTGCCTACCAAGGTAGTGTAAAAACTACCAACAGAATTCGTTCCTGGCACCTTCCCCGGTGGAGTTGTGCATGGGGTGTCTTTGGAACATTTTGTCACCGGCCGACTCCAAAATTCAGCGGTTCCCCATCTCAGCCCAGAAAGCAGGAAGAACAACTTTTGTGGTGTCTTTCAGGTGCCTACCAAGGTAGTGTAAAAACTATCAAGAGAACTCTTGTCTGGCACCTTCCCCGGTGGAGTTGTGCAGGGGGTGTGTTTGGAACATTTTGTCACCAGCCGACTCCAAAATTCAGCGGTTCCCCATCTCAGTCCAGAAAGCAGGTAGAAAAACTTTTGTGGTGTCTTTCAGGTGCCTACCGGAGCAATGTAAAAACTACCAGGAGAACTCCTGCCTGGCACCTTCCCCGGTGGAGTTGTGCAGGGGGTGTGTTTGGAACATTTTGTCACCAGCCGAGTCCAAAATTCAGCGTTTCCCCATCTCAGCCCAGAAAGCAGGTAGAACAACTTTTGTGGTGCCTTTCAGCTGCCTACCAAGGTAGTGTAAAAACTACCAAGAGAACTCCTGTCTGGCACCTTCCGTGGTAGAGTTGTGCATGGGGTGTGTTTGGAACATTTTGTCACCGGCCGAGTCCAAAATTCAGCTGTTCCCCATCTCAGCCCAGAAAGCAGGTAGAACGAGTTTTGTGGTGTCTTTGAGGTGCCTACCAGAGCAATGTAAAAACTACCAGGAGAACTCCTGTCTGGCACCTTCCGTGGTGGAGTTGTGCATGGGGTGTGTTTGGAACATTTTGCCACCAGCCGACTCCAAATTTCAGCTGTTCCTCATCTCAGCCCAGAAAGCAGGAAGAACAACTTTTGTGGTGCCTTTCAAATGCCTACCAAGGTAGTGTAAAAACTACCAGGAGAACTCCTGTCTGGCACCTTCCCCGGTGGAGTTGTGCATGGGGTGTCTTTGGAACATTTTGTCACCAGCGGAGTCCAAAATTCAGCGTTTCCCCATCTCAGCCCAGAAAGCAGGTACAACAACTTTTCTTGTGCCTTGCAGCTGCCTACCAAGGTAGTGTAAAAACTACCAACAGAATTCGTTCCTGGCACCTTCCCCGGTGGAGTTGTGCATGGGGTGTATTTATTTAAAATTTTGTCACCGGCCGACTCCAAAATTCAGCGGTTCCCCATCTCAGCCCAGAAAGCAGGTAGAACAAGTTTTCTGGTGCCTTTCAGATGCCTACCAAGGTAGTGTAAAAACTATCAAGAGAACTCTTGTCTGGCACCTTCCCCGGTGGAGTTGTGCAGGGGGTGTGTTTGGAACATTTTGTCACCAGCCGACTCCAAAATTCAGCGGTTCCCCATCTCAGTCCAGAAAGCAGGTAGAACAACTTTTGTGGTGTCTTTCAGATGCCTACCAAGGTAGTGTAAAAACTAGCAACAGAACTCCTGCCTGGCACCTTCCCCGGTGGAGTTGTGCATGGGGTGTGTTTGGAACATTTTGTCACCGGCCGAGTCCAAAATTCAGCGTTTCCCCATCTCAGCCCAGAAAGCAGGTAGAACAACTTTTGTGGTGCCTTTCAGCTGCCTACCAAGGTAGTGTAAAATCTACCAACAGAACTCCTGTCTGGCACCTTCCCCGGTGGAGTTGTGCATGGGGTGTCTTTGGAACATTTTGTCACCAGCCGAGTCCAAAATTCAGCGATTCCCCATCTCAGCCCAGAAAGCAGGTAGAACAACTTTTGTGGTGCCTTTCAGCTGCCTACCAAGGTAGTGTAAAAACTACTAAGAGAACTCCTGTCTGGCACCTTCCCCGGTGGAGTTGTGCATGGGGTGTCTTTGGAACATTTTGTCACCGGCCGACTCCAAAATTCAGCGGTTCCCCATCTCAGCCCAGAAAGCAGGTAGAACAACTTTTGTGGTATCTTTCAGATGCCTACCGGAGCAATGTAAAAACTACCAGGAGAACTCCTGTCTGGCACCTTCCCCGGTGGAGTTGTGCAGGGGGTGTGTTTGGAACATTTTGTCACCAGCCGACTCCAAAATTCAGCGTTTCCCCATCTCAGCCCAGAAAGCAGGTAGAACAACTTCTGTGGTGCCTTTCAGCTGCCTACCAAGGTAGTGTAAAAACTACCAAGAGAACTCCTGTCTGGCACCTTCCCCGGTGGAGTTGTGCATGGGGTGTGTTTGGAACATTTTGTCACCGGCCGACTCCAAAATTCAGCGTTTCCCCATCTCAGCCCAGAAAGCAGGTAGAACAACTTTTGTGGTGTCCTTTCAGATGCCTACCGGAGCAATGTAAAAACTACCAGGAGAACTCCTGTCTGGCACCTTCCCCGGTGGAGTTGTGCAGGGGTTGTGTTTGGAACATTTTGTCACCAGCCGACTCCAAAATTCAGCGGTTCCCCATCTCAGCCCAGAAAGCAGGTAGAACAACTTTTGTGGTGCCTTTCAGCTGCCTACCAAGGTAGTGTAAAATCTATCAAGAGATCTCCTTTCTGGCACCTTCCCCGGTGGAGTTGTGCAGGGGGTGTGTTTGGAATAATTTGTCAGCAGCTGAGTCCAAAATTCAGCTCTTCCCCATCTCAGCCCAGAAAGCAGGTAGAACAACTTTTGTGGTGTCTTTCATCTGGATACCGGGGCAGTATAACTCTTAGGGTGAGGGTTGTTGTTAGGGTTGTTGTTATGGTTGTTGTTGGTGTTGTTGTTAGGGTTGTTGTTAGGGTAGGTAAGGGTTCGGTTAGGGTTAGGGTTAGGGTTGTTGTTAGGGTTGTTGTTAGGGTTAGGGTTAGGGTTAGGGTTGTTGTTAGGGTGGTTAGGGTTACGGTTAGGGTTAGGGTTAGGGTTAGGGTTAGGGTTGTTGTTAGGGTTAGGGTTAGGGTTAGGGTTAGGGTTGTTAGGGTTGTTGTTAGGGTTAGGGTTGTTGTTAGGATTAGGGTTAGGGTTAGGGTTAGGGTTAGGGTTGTTGTTAGGGTTGTTTTTAGGGTTGTTGTTAGGGTTAGGGTTGTTGTTAGGGTTGTTGTTAGGGTTAGGGTTAGGGTTGTTGTTAGGGTTAGGGTTGTTGTTAGGGTTAGGGTTAGGGTTAGGGTTGTTGTTAGGGTTAGGGTTGTTGTTAGGGTTAGGGTTAGGGTTAGGGTTGTTGTTAGGGTTAGGGTTAGGGTTGTTGTTAGGGTTAGGGTTAGGGTTAGGGTTAGGGTTAGGGTTAGGGTTAGGGTTGTTGTTAGGGTTAGGGTTAGGGTTAGGGTTGTTGTTAGGGTTAGGGTTAGGGTTAGGGTTAGGGTTAGGGTTAGGGTTAGGGTTAGGGTTAGGGTTGTTGTTAGGGTTAGGGTTGTTGTTAGGGTTAGGGTTAGGGTTAGGGTTGTTGTTAGGGTTAGGGTTAGTGTTGTTGTTAGGGTTAGGGTTAGGGTTGTTGTTAGGGTTAGGGTTAGGGTTAGGGTTGTTGTTAGGGTTAGGGTTAGGGTTGTTGTTAGGGTTAGGGTTAGGGTTGTTGTTAGGGTTAGGGTTAGGGTTAGGGTTGTTGTTAGGGTTGGGGTTAGGGTTAGGGTTAGGGTTAGGGTTAGGGTTAGGGTTAGGGTTAGGGTTAGGGTTAGGGTTAGGGTTAGGGTTAGGGTTAGGGTTGTTGTTAGGGTTAGGGTTAGGGTTGTTGTTAGGGTTAGGGTTAGGGTTAGGGTTGTTGTTAGGGTTAGGGTTAGGGTTGTTGTTAGGGTTAGGGTTGTTGTTAGGGTTAGGGTTAGGGTTGTTGTTAGGGTTAGGGTTAGGGTTAGGGTTGTTGTTAGGGTTAGGGTTAGGGTTGTTGTTAGGGTTAGGGTTAGGGTTAGGGTTAGGGTTAGGGTTAGGGTTAGGGTTAGGGTTGTTGTTAGGGTGGTTAGGGTTACGGTTAGGGTTAGGGTTAGGGTTAGGGTTAGGGTTGTTGTTAGGGTTAGGGTTAGGGTTAGGGTTAGGGTTGTTAGGGTTGTTGTTAGGGTTAGGGTTGTTGTTAGGATTAGGGTTAGGGTTAGGGTTAGGGTTAGGGTTGTTGTTAGGGTTGTTTTTAGGGTTGTTGTTAGGGTTAGGGTTGTTGTTAGGGTTGTTGTTAGGGTTAGGGTTAGGGTTGTTGTTAGGGTTAGGGTTGTTGTTAGGGTTAGGGTTAGGGTTAGGGTTAGGGTTGTTGTTAGGGTTAGGGTTGTTGTTAGGGTTAGGGTTAGGGTTAGGGTTGTTGTTAGGGTTAGGGTTAGGGTTGTTGTTAGGGTTAGGGTTAGGGTTAGGGTTAGGGTTAGGGTTAGGGTTAGGGTTGTTGTTAGGGTTAGGGTTAGGGTTAGGGTTGTTGTTAGGGTTAGGGTTAGGGTTAGGGTTAGGGTTAGGGTTAGGGTTAGGGTTAGGGTTAGGGTTGTTGTTAGGGTTAGGGTTGTTGTTAGGGTTAGGGTTAGGGTTAGGGTTGTTGTTAGGGTTAGGGTTAGTGTTGTTGTTAGGGTTAGGGTTAGGGTTGTTGTTAGGGTTAGGGTTAGGGTTAGGGTTGTTGTTAGGGTTAGGGTTAGGGTTAGGGTTAGGGTTAGGGTTAGGGTTGTTGTTAGGGTTAGGGTTAGGGTTAGGGTTGTTGTTAGGGTTGGGGTTAGGGTTGTTGTTAGGGTTAGGGTTAGGGTTGTTGTTAGGGTTAGGGTTAGGGTTGTTGTTAGGGTTGTTGTTAGGGTTAGGGTTGTTGTTAGGGTTAGGGTTAGGGTTAGGGTTAGGGTTGTTGTTAGGGTTAGGGTTAGGGTTAGGGTTAGGGTTAGGGTTGTTGTTAGGGTTAGGGTTAGGGTTAGGGTTAGGGTTGTTGTTAGGGTTAGGGTTAGGGTTAGGGTTAGGGTTAGGGTTAGGGTTGTTGTTAGGGTTAGGGTTAGGGTTAGGGTTAGGGTTAGGGTTAGGGTTGTTGTTAGGGTTAGGGTTAGGGTTAGGGTTAGGGTTGTTGTTAGGGTTAGGGTTAGGGTTAGGGTTAGGGTTAGGGTTAGGGTTAGGGTTAGGGTTAGGGTTAGGGTTAGGGTTAGGGTTAGGGTTAGGGTTAGGGTTAGGGTTAGGGTTAGGGTTAGGGTTAGGGTTGTTGTTAGGGTTAGGGTTAGGGTTAGGGTTAGGGTTGTTGTTAGGGTTAGGGTTAGGGTTAGGGTTAGGGTTAGGGTTAGGGTTAGGGTTAGGGTTAGGGTTAGGGTTAGGGTTAGGGTTAGGGTTGTTGTTAGGGTTAGGGTTAGGGTTAGGGTTAGGGTTAGGGTTAGGGTTGTTGTTAGGGTTAGGGTTAGGGTTAGGGTTAGGGTTAGGGTTAGGGTTAGGGTTAGGGTTGTTGTTAGGGTTAGGGTTAGGGTTAGGGTTAGGGTTAGGGTTAGGGTTAGGGTTAGGGTTAGGGTTAGGGTTAGGGTTAGGGTTAGGGTTAGGGTTAGGGTTAGGGTTAGGGTTAGGGGTTAGGGTTAGGGTTAGGGTTAGGGT